>NC_090936.1:222597976-222901006 GCF_040938575.1 Ambystoma mexicanum
AGGCATATTCAGTTCAACAGACTTTATTTCGGCAATCCAAGTCCCATAAAAGTACATTCAGCACAAATATTAGAAGCCGACGAAAAAGGAAATCTATATTGGGTGCAAAATTCTTGGTCACTACAGTGTCACACAATTTTAGATGAAGCAAACATATCATTAGAGATCCTTGTACATAACAATGACGCTGCAAAAAAAAAAACGTTGGCACTGGGATTCGTCACAAACACAAACAAATTATGATACAAGCTTTATGAAAACATCACTCAAGAATCTAAAGCAGTGAACCTGATTCCGAAATACCTATCTAAATTTCCCAGTGCCTATCACCGCACTATACTGATGCGCATTAGGCTGATCTTGTTCCCAACCAACCAAATACTCAGTTTGAGGAACTTAAGTGTTGACGGATCTACAAATTGTAAATGGTGTAAAGCAAAAGAAAAAAACTCTAAAACACTGTGCACTGAGTTGGATGGGACTTACTACTGTAAGAACTAACTATCTTGGCTCTTTAATAAGCGAAAAACCAACCTGGAGTATTTCGGGCTGATGGGCTTTTGTGTCATGGAGACAATTTAAAAATGTCATTTGCATTCACTATGTTTATTGATGAACTATTTCCTAAGAGTGCATAAAAAAAATCCATTGTTTCAGTACGCGAAATTTGATTATATTTTATTTTTTCTACAACTATTCTCATTTTTGTCTAATAACTGGTTTGTAATAAGCCATATACACATTTAAAAAAAAACTGTAAAACGTAATAAAAACGTAATACATTAATTCATCAAAATAATATGGACGTCCATTTCTTAAAAGAAGGTATACTGTCATTAATGAATTTAACAGGAGAATCATATGAAACATGAACCACGTACACCACATTTTAAACAACAGGTGATTTTTTTTAAAGTTACCTATCACCATGTCCTGCCTGATTTTAAGAGCATTATATACACATGCCGTAAGGGCCCATGCTATTTGCTTAATTTTTGCATTCAAACAGTAAATCAGTGCCGGCTGACAATTGTGAAAACCTTCTTTTCACAAAAGTGGCACAAGATATTGCTTTCTTGGAGTGGAATATATAGGACAGAGTAACAAGAAATGTCAGAGCGTATCATAAAAAGTGGGGCAGAAAGGGCATAATCTATCTTCAGGCGTACTCTTACTCCACATCCCACAGTCTGTGTTCAAGTTCTGACATTTAAAGCGACCTCTGGTTATTAAAAAGCAATGATTTAGGTGAGGCGAGAAAGTTAAATAAGGAGCGATAGCATCTCTTATTAATAGCGGTTCCATTTGTGCGTATGTTTAGCTATTTCCATTTCGTATCTATATGTGATGTGAGTTAATGAACAACCTTTTCAAAACAGCAATTTCATGTTCCCACAGGGATACCAGGTTTCCCACGATGCTACTCGATATTTTCATTGGATCTTTTTCTACCTCTCTTATACATGGAATCCCTTTCGCTGGTACAGACATTTAGTAGAATTTGTTTAGAGCCCATAGCATTAGGTTTATTACAGATGTATAGGCATAGTAAGCTATTATTAAGCTCTCTATGAAATGTGTGGTTGGGAGCAGATCATGGCAGTCCCAAAACTCTTTTTGTGAAAGCATTTTCTATACATTGGAGTTCCTTAATACACCCAAACCCGAAAGACACCACTTGCATACATGACACTATCTTTAGCTTTTGTTTGATACATTTCTTTTTTTTAAAATTTTGATTTTATTAAGTTTTAACACATAACAGTTCTCTCAATGAGAAAAGAGAAAAAAGAAAAAGTTACATATGCATCCATATTCGTTACACAGGTGGAAGTAATTCCAATATACAGTGCTTTGTTTCGTTTCTATACATCCAACAGTATAACAATGGAAAAAACCAACATATTTTTCTTGTTCTCTTTATTCTTTTACACCTTCCCTCCTACCCCCACCCCTCACAGACTAAGAAATCGTGTAACCAAGGAGTTGTGTTTTCATGGTCATGCGCTCATCGTTGCAGGCTGAAACTGTTTTGATGTGGTGTGTTCAGGGACTCGCCATAAGGAGGGTGTCTTGTCACGGTTCTACTGATGCCTGAGAGGTAGCGTAGAAGCGGTCTCATAACAGGTAGAGGGGGAACAGTACCCAAGAGGAGAAGGACCCAGTCGGGCCCTATAGACAGTGAACCCTATCTCCATTTGGGGTTGGATGTCTGTTTGATGTGTGTTTGCTTAGGAAATCTGACCAGAGGACTTCACACTGTGTCGCCCTGCCATGGAGTGATGCGGTAATTTTCTCCATGGTACATATGTTCATTGCAACATTGATCCATTCATTCTCGGTCGGGGTTGTGATTGATTTCCATTTAGAGGCAATTAATGCCCGAGCAGCGAGCAATAGATGGGGAGCTAGGCCTTGGACTCTCTGCCATTCGTCCTCTATTTTCTCGAGACCGAACAGGACAAGATGGGGGTCCGCCATTCTTTGAATCCCGTCTAGATGTCTAATCCACCCCAAGACCTCATCCCAATAGATCTTAATCTTAGGACATCCCCACCACATGTGCCAATAGTCTGCGACTTGTCCAAATTCACGCCAACAGAGGGGCGTGGATGATTGATACATTTTGGATAGTTTATAAGGGTCATACTGCCAGCGGTGCAAGAGTTTGATGGAATGGAGTTTGTATTGGCACGATATGGAAGTGCGTGTTGCCATGCGGCACATTTTATCCCACACGTCTTCATCAATTTCCGACCCCATGTCATTCCCCCAACGTGTTCTGAGGTTATGCGTGTTCCCTCTACCCGCCTCCACTAGTAATTTGTACATGGCGGAAATCAGGCCCTTCCTGTAAGATTTGGAGTCCAACAGCTTTTCGAAGGGGGTGAGCTCCCTACTCAATTTTACCTTCCATGCTGCCTTTGTTAAGTCCCCTTTGATCTGTAGGCAGTGGAAAGTGGACAGCACGCCTATATTTAGGGCCTCTGTTAGTTCCGGGAGAGTGATAAAGGAATCGTTTCGGAGAAGCTGGCCCACCCTTCCTAGTCCTGCTTCATACCACACCTGCTTCATACCACACCTGGAAACATTGGGGATGTGGTTATTTATGCCCGGGGACCATAGGTGGCTCAGTGGAGACGGCCATGTTGTGATTTCTCTCATCTCTGGACCCTCCCTCCATATTTCCCATATGGTGGCAAAGAGCAGATGCTCCTTCGTCCTCCTCAACACTCTCTTTCGTGGGGCCCATAGCCACTCCGAGAGTGTTGCTGGGTCTAAATAGTGGTTGTCCATTGCTATCCACTGTGGTTCTTTTTGGTTACGTAAGTGAGGGACGAGCACCCGTAATTGGGCAGCAAAATAATACTTCTTGAGATCTTTGGGCAACATTAATGTGTTGTAGGCGATCCTGGCTTTTTTCCCACACCACGGGAATTTCAGGGTCGCTTTTCTAACCTCGATGAAGTATTGCTCCGGTATTTTAATGGGAAGCATCTGAAAGGGGTAGAGAAACCTCGGGAGACAAGTCATTTTAATGGCGTTAAGTCGGCCAAGCCACGAGATTGTCAATTTGTCCCACCTGGCCAGATCTGCATGGAATTTGGCAAGAAGCTGTGGAAAGTTTGTTTCATAAAGATTGTCTATTTGTTTCGTAATTCGAATCCCTAAATATCGCATGGTGTTGTGCTCAAGTGTCAGTCCAAGGGAGGAATATTTTGTTTCGTTTACCTCCGCCGCCCCCTGGAGGGGGAATAATATCGATTTGGACCGATTGACCTTGAAACCTGATAACTGACCATATTCTTCAAGGAGGGATATAGCTCGGGGAATGGATCTTTCAGGATTGACCACATGCAGGAGTATGTCATCGGCATACAATGTCAACTTGTACTCTGTGTGTCGCAGGTGCATCCCTTCTATACTGGTGTCCGTTCTCATCTTGTGTGCTAATGGTTCAAGCGATAAATCAAACAAGATGGCCGACAATGGCCATCCATGTCAGGTACCCCGCTTCAATTGGAACCGCCTAGAATATACCCCATTTACAAATACCGAAGCTGTAGGCATCGAATAGACCGCCTGGATTCCCTTTCTAAGCTTGGGGCCCATCCCAATTTTTCGAAGGACACCCATTAGAAAGTCCCAATCTACCCTATCAAATGCTTTTTCTGCATTGATGGAAAATAGTGCGGGATCAGTGTTCAAGTTGTGGGAGGCATGTACCAAGAGCAGGGTCTTGCGCATGGTGTCTCCACCCTGGCAACCCAGTATAAAGCCCACCTGGTCAGGGTGGATGAGTCGGGGCATGTATGTTTCAATTCTAGCTTCCAAGACCCTTGTGTATATCTTTGCATCTAAGTTGAGTAGGGAGATAGGACGATATGATCCGCATTGTTTGGGATCTCTCTCTTCTTTTGGGATGACAGTTATGAGTGCTTTGACAAATGAATCCGGAGGTTTCCCCGTCTCCAGGATCTCATTAAATAGTTTCACTAGAAAGGGTGTGAGCTGTGAGGCAAATGTCTTGTAAAAACCTGCAGTATACCCGTCTTCGCCTGGGGATTTACCTAGTGTTAGTCGTTTGATGGCCTCCTGAATCTCCTCCTCAGTTATGGGGGCGTCCAGGGTCTCAGGCTCAATGTATGTCAGTTTGGGCATATCGATATCAGCTAAATAGGATTGAATGCTAGACGGGTCCGATTCCGTCTCTGGGGTATACAGGGCTTCATAGAAGTTTGCAAAGGCTTCGGGGATGGTGGTCCTACTTAGAACTGTGTTGGGTCCTCCATCAACTATTTCCTGTACTCTGCGTTCTGCCTACTGTGCTCGTAGCCTGGCCGCTAACAGCGCGTCTGCTTTGTCTCCTTTCTCGTAAAACTTTTGTCTTAGGCAAAGAAGTTTGCAAGCTAATTGGTCGTGTTCTAGGAGATGGAGTTCCTCCTTTTTTTTCCTTGCTTCACTGACTTTTTCATGGTCCATTACGTCCCCTTCCTTTGCTTCGTTATCTAGTTGGGTGATTTCTCTACGGAGTCTATTTTCAATCAGGGTTCTTTCTCTCTTTTTATTGGCTCCCTCCCTCATCAAGACCCCCCTCCAGGTCGCCTTGCCCGTATCCCAGACCCCTTGTGTAGAGACCTCCCCGGTATCAATCAATCGAAAGTAATCAGCAATTTCAGTTTCCATCAAAGACTTAAAAACAGGGTCTTTCCTTATGGTCTCATTGCATCTCCATTTTCCACCTCTAACTGGTAGGGATTCCCATATTATATCGGCGGTCACCATGTCATGGTCAGAACATGTGATCGGTGTGATTTCTGTGTGTGAGGCAGTATCACATACATCTCTTGAGAGGTAGAGGTGGTCAATGCGGGTGAGTGTATTGTGAGGGGCTGAAAAAAAGGTGTACGCTCTCGCTGTGGGGTGCATTCGTCTCCACACATCAGTCAATCCATACAGTTCCATCATCACCCTGAATGGAGCGTGGTCTCCTCCAAGTTTATCACGTGTTTCTGGGTTACCGGGTTTCCAATCTAACGTGGGATCTACCATGTATTAAAATCTCCTCCAAGGATGATATGACCCGTTGACTCTAGCATGATTTTGGGGATTGTTTTGGAGAGGAATCTAACCTGCCCTACGTTGGCGGAGTAAATCGTGGCGATCGTAGTGGACACATTCCCAATGGTCCCTGAAACAAGCAAGGCTCGGCCTTCAGCGTCTGACCAAACCTTTGTGGTCTGGAAGTCTATCCCCTTCTTAATGATTATTCCCACTCCCCCCCTCTTTAATGGTACAGAGCCCCAGAATTCAATCCCAGATTGCCTCCCCAGGACCGCCCTCTCCTCACCCTTCATATATTTAGTCTCCTGCAATAAAAGGATATCGATATTTGATCTGCGAAACTCTCTAAAGACAAGTGATTTCTTGGTCAATGAATTAAGACCTTTGACGTTCAGCGTTCCCACCCTTATGGCACCCCTGCTAGATGGTTCAGCGGTCATCGTAACAACAGAATCTGAGACCATACATACTCTCTGACCATTTCAACCCGCTTCCTCGGTGTTTAAACAACCATGTTGTTGGGGAGAAGCTGGACCCCCACCAGGGCTGTGGGGGGCCAGCAGCCATATCCTCACCAGCTATGGGAGACCCCAACACGTCCCATATGGCCCACAGAAATGCAACAGAGACCCCAGCAGGCAGCCACATGTTCCAAACTGCGTTTATTTCTGGGCAGCAAAAAAAGAAAAAAACACGCAGAGCATCGTGCACATCGAGAGTTCAGGCGCCGTCTCCCCCGGGGCTGGCTTGCAAGCCAGCTTTGTAATCACACTGCAGGCTGACCTCACAGAATTGGATCAGCTCCCAGAAACCTATCTCCTCCTGCTATTGGCTGCTAAGTGATAGGTTACCTATGTAGCCCTTATAGAGAGCCTGACAATTGGATGTTAGCCTTTTGCGTCAGTGGGTTGGTTTAGCTGTGCCAGCCCCCCATTACCTAATTCTAACTTGTTGCATTATGACTTTGCTCCCATACATTTTTAGCTGAAGCAAGCAGTTCGCACCTGTGCTCTGAGCGCTGATTGGCTGGGCTGAGCCATTCTTGTTACAATTATGTTTCAAATGTTGTGCGAGTCTTTGCGAAAATGTCTTTCTTTCCCAGAAAGTAAAGAAAAAAAACACACTGGGTTGCCGTGGTTTATTCGCATTTGTGGAGAATTAAAAATGTTTGTCTGCAGAAAGCAATCTTATCTTGAATGTGCGACCTTGGCTGCTTGTGGGTTTTGCGAGGAGCATTGCTGAAGGCTTCAGCAGCCAGTGTTCAGTGAGAGAAATTAACTTGGCTGTAATTTTCCTGAAACATGGCTTTACACTGTGCAATTAGACCATGTTAATTCATATAGGCATTTGCAAGCCTTTAAACAGGGATTTTTGTGTTTGTAGATTCTGATATTGCAGCATTGATTCTAATGTAGCATGGAAGTTGCACTGTTGGTGAAGTGGGTGTGTTTCAGCATATTTGTCACCCATGGGTGCGCTGGGGCCTGGTTCAAATGATAAGTGCCCTCCTTGTTCTTCCTGCTGTTCTTCTGTATATGCGCCTGGGGTGAGGGGGCATGGGTTTGATCTCGATTTTCCCTCTTCAGTCCCCCCTCTGGTCGACTTTGTCGACCACACCACCAAGCAACATTCACCTCCTTCCGGTCTGCATATCTTTGTCAATTCCTTGAAGTGTCCATAATTTTTTTGCATTGTTGTTGATGAACAGTACATATAGGAGTGTTCTCCTTCTGTGTTCCACCACACTCACTTCCCTTCGTACTTCCTCTGATCACAGGGAGTGGCCACCTTTATTACTGCTGGAACCATGTTGAACACCGCTATCTTCTCCCTTAGTCCGGCTCTTCCTTTCACCATGTCTCTTATTTGCATTCCGATGTCTTCTTCCGTTGTTCTCTTACATCTTGCAATGTATCTCTATCTTGCACAATGATGCTGTGCTCGGTACTAGTCCTTCCGTTATCACCTTCAATCAACCAGGCAGTCATGATGTCATCCATTACCATGCAAGCACTAGCTAGTTCTTTGCTTTCTCTTTTCAGATGCATTTTTTTGCTGATCATTCTTTAGTATGCTAGTACTTCACCCAATCATTCTTCTGTCTCGCTTGAGAAGTAATTCCCCCCTCTTTTTACTCCTCTGTCTGTTTCTCTTCTTCCGTTGTTTTCCATCTTAGTGAATGTGTCATTCTTCACATCTTCCTTGGTCATCATCAACAAGGGCATGCTGATGTGCACCAATGAACAGTCTCCTCCCCAATTCAGTGGTAGTTTCTCTTGATCTTTAGATGCATGTGCTCAATAGTAGTCCATAAGCAGTGATGTTCCTGCTCTCATCTCGCAACTTCTCTCAACCTTCTTGCATCTAGCATGATTGTCCACTTCTTGTCACTGTTGTGGTGGTAACATAAGGCTGGTACCTTAATAGTATACGTCCTTCTTCATTCTCCACCCAAGTCACTATCTTCGCTCTTTTGTCTGACTCCGTTAGGCACTTATCATATTTTTGTCTCTTTTATTTTATTTTTTCTTCTCTCTTTTTGTTTTTCTTCTTTTATTATTTATTTATTTATTTTTTCTTTTGTTTTTTTTCTCTTGCAGCTTGCTCACTTGTGCATTTGTTCGTTGTTTCTTCTCTCTCTGGTCACTTTCCACATACAGTTGTTCTCCAATTAGCTGCTTTTTGTAATCATCTTCCATAGGGGATTACCCCCCTTTTTTTATATGTATTATTTATTTATTTATTTATTTATTTTTAATCAATCTCAATGTTGCTGTCGTCCCTTGCAATCTTCTTCGCACCTTGGGATACATGGGCGTCGTGCTCTGCTGTAGTAATTTCTGTTGTAATCAATTCTCTTCCGGCATATGTTAAAGAACAGTCAGGACAGCTCTCTAGTGATGTCCCTACCAATTTTGTACATGTGTGCATGTTGTTGGTCACTTCTGCTATGTGTGTTATGTGTATGTTTTACTCCCTTTGTGTCTGCCCTTAACTCTCCTTACTTTAGCAGCAGCTTTTCCTCACCCACTGACGCCGTAACTCTTCCTGCTTAGGTTAGGGAATGTTAGCAGGGGATACAGCGGTAATGCTCACTATTACAAATAATTTTCAAATTACCACCCCCATTATTTCGTTCATCATTAATAGTCCCATCGTGAAGGTAAAAGTCCTTATTTGCTTGCCCATAACCACTTACGCTGCTGGGTCCTTGCAGCTGATGAGATGATAAAGTTGCCCGCCTGAAAATCGCAAGAAAGGCGTTAATACGTTAGTAATTGTTAGTAACCTCAAGCTCTGCGAACTAAACAATCACTAAGGGCAAAAATCAAACCTCCCCCTGGACATTTCGTGTTTTCAAAATTTCTCAATATGGGTAGGGAAAATCTTGAGCTGTTTTATTCAATGGAAGCAAGGAAATATACTTCAGGGAAACATGCTCTAAGGGGTCTGAGGTTCCTGATAGGGTGGGCAATTGAGTGGGGAATGCTTCACGATCCTTTAATTAGTAGTCCTCAGTGTTACTAATGGAAGATAACATTAAGGAAATTTCCTGCACATTTCTAACAGCATACATACGCAACAACCTGCATGTGCGGGGAAAAGAGAAGGAACAAAACCGTGTTACAGCTGTAGGTGCACAAAATGTAATATGAAACTCAATTAAACTTTGGACATGGGTGTGTCGGTCCCTATTCTAGTTGCTAGTGTGCGTTGGACCATAGGATGGCCATGTTTACCTAACTCGGGGGTGTTCGTGCTATTTTGCAGTTCATGAAAATCTCTTGCGTTGGCCCTGTTGATCGTTGCTCCCTCGTTGCCAGGGTGGCCACCGCTTTGTAGGGCTTGACTCCTCACACATCTAACAAAGTCTGTCAGGAGGGGAATATGTCCCACTGTAGTCCGTAGCCATTGGGTGTTAGTGGTCCGTTGTCTTCAGGCCTGCCCTGGGTCCTTTATGTCTGGCGAGAAATTAAATGGAAGCGCTTGAGACCTGAGCATTTACAAATTCTTCATTTTCTTGACCTAACCTCTCTGCACTACTCTTGCACTATTCAGTGTCCTAGTGGGAGGAGCCAATGGTACATTTATGCACCATCCTGTCACCACCTGGTGGCGTTCAATGACGGTCTGACCGTAACTTGTTGCACTATTTGAAATGTACCCGGAAAATGGGTAGGCACTTAATTTATGTGAAGATACTCATTACACACTTGGATCATATATACGCAATTTAGGTGCTAGTGTACAAATGGGCCTTTGGATCTTTATATTTACTGTGATTTTGTTGTAAGCTATTTATAGTGCGTGCCTTTGTCCCGTGGGTCATCAGGCACTGACAAGCTAAACAGGGAAACATCAGAGTGGTAAATTTGTCATATAGGATGGCTGTGTTTCTAAATTAAGTGGACCATGTTACTTAGTTAAGATAATCGCAGGGTTTTTAAATCTTTTTTTTCTATGGCTCCTCTCTCAACTTCTCAGGGCGTGTCTCACTGTGAACTGCAAGCACTTTCAGCCGGTGCTAATGAAATTCACTACCAATTATTCGCTACCTGCCCCTCCCCCTCTTTGTATTTTATTTATTTATTTATTCATTTACTTCCTCTTTTCTTTCAAACCCAACCGTCACAATTTACTCCCATTCTCTCTATCCCACCCCATGTCCACTTTTTAAACCCTACCTACTCTGTTAATTACTCATTTAGTCTAGTATTTTATTACTCCACTACTGTAATTACTGTTACATTTAAACAATATATTTATCCCCCCATTATCTGCTCTCAAATTTTAATACAACTATCATTCTCCAGTTCGTGCAGCAATTACCTCTTTCCCTATGTGTGTTGGCTAATGCATTTGTGCCAGTGCTATTTTCAAAAGCGCTAGTGGCATTACTACTTGCACTGTGTTATTTTGTCGCCAAACGGTGTCTGTTGGGAACATGGATCATCCACCCTTTACCTCTATTTCTCTCCTCCCGTGGTGAACCGTCAATGAAATGTAGTCCTCCCCCCTCAAGTGCACCTTCTTCCACCTTGTGTGTCTCATTTAATTGTTCTGTGTTATTCGTGTATTCATGAGCCCAGTCTCCTCGCTGAAAGATGTGTGCTCAAAATGTAGCTAAATGTACTCTCTTGTGATGCGCTATCATTATGCACCCCCCATTGTACCGTGCACCCCCATTATGCTTAAACAATCTTCCTTACTTTCAACATGTGTATGCCTGGTGTTTAACAAGTTATGGATTTCTCTGTTAATAAGGTGGTCATATCTACATCGCTCATGATGTCACAAATGTCTCTTCCCTAATGCATGGCCTGGTCGCCCCACTGTCACCCAGAAAAGAAAATGTTTTGATACCTATCACCACCCCTATGCAATTGTCCTCTGCATTATTGAGTGTGCGTGAGTGTGTGTGTCGGCGTGCGTCTCGCCCGCTCTGTCGGGGAGGTGGAGCATGAGTGTGTGTGGCAGAGTGAGTCAAATCAAGTTTGTCTTGGGCTGTCCTATTAGCGGTATAATGTCAATCTATGTCCTTTGAAAGGTTTGTTCCCCATCAGGAAGACCCCTCCCAGTCATGTAAACGGTACCATTGCTATTGTGTCAGTGTTCTGTGTGGGTGCTGGCTGCTGTGCAGTGCCCCTGTGTTGTGATTCTTGTCAGTCCTGGGGTAGTGGTGCTGTCATTTGTTGTGTCTGTACATGTAGTGGTGACAGTACCTGCGTTGGTGCTTGTGGTGTCTGCTGAAATGATTCCGTCCTGCCCCATGTATCCTCCCCACATGGGCGGTGCATATTGTGGTGGTTGTTGACACTGCTATTGTGATTCTTGTGCGTGTGTGTTGAGGCTGTTTTTAACTGCCCCTCCCATTGCATACTTTAATAATTTATTTTGTGCCTACTTGTCCTCATCTGCCTTTCTCTGCCCCTGCCGTTCTCTTGCCACAATCTACAATGCACACAGTCAATGTCTAGCGCGCTATCCTTCCTTCCTCCCTTCCATAACCCCATGCATGCTGCACCACCCCTTACTGATCCTCTATCATGTTTGGCTGTGCTGTCTCGTTCAGTCCTTCTCTCCTCCTCCAATCCCTTTCTTCCCTTTCCAGTTCCCCCTCTCTGTTGCTATTGTTACTCCTTGCACCTCCCCCGTTATCTTCCCTTTAAATTTAATTCCTCTGTACCTGTGCCTTCAAATCTGCTTCCTTGCACTGCAGCCCTCCCTTGCTCACTCCTGTGCTGCTAGTGGGTTGTTTTGCACTATCCTGTTTGTTTGCTTTAGTGTATTGTGATTGTGTGTGTGTGTGTGTGGTGTTTAAATGTCCTTCTGCTATTTTCAGTTCTCTCATGCAATGCATTCCTTGCTTACCATCTGTGTCATCAAATATTACACTCCCGGAGGTTCGGAAGGGTGAGTCCCCTCTTCCCTCTGCTCGTGCTGGTTCAGCATCAGCTGACCCCTCGCATCTTCCCTTTCCTTCGTGCACACAGTTCAACTGTAGCCATGTGCTTTTAAAGCCATTCCCGTGTAAGTGCTGTGTATGTGTGTCCTTAGCGATTGCTGCACGCTTCTGGAGAAGCCGCCTATGAGCAGCCATGGTCTTTTTTAATTTACCTTCAGTACTTTTGAATCTTTGCACACTATGTTTTACTGACTTATTTCGGCATGGAAGCTGTGTGCTACACAACAGGTGAAGGGGAGTCATTTCTGTATTGTGTGATACATTTTACCTCTATTCAATTTGAAAATTTCGATAGTCTGCTGTTCAGGGAGCAAAAGTTAGAAGATAATTGACCATTTTTCAACTTCTGTGAGCCTTCTTGGCTCCGCACCTTAGCCAGTGCACTCCACGTGCAGCCCATCTTCACCAAACCATTGCCTACTCCGGCACACCCCCACAATCTTGCGCATGTGTCTTCCACACACCGCCTCTGGGTCACCTATTCTCCAAATCCAAAACCACACCACTATCTCCTCACCATCAAAACTCTGTGTCCTATGCATCAATCTGAAGGTGACGTCACCAAACGAAAAACACAGTGCAAATGAACAGACAAATGTGCATACACAGAACAATAACCCATTTCTCCCAACCCCACAAAAATCCCAAAATAAAACCCCACAATCCCCACAGCTGTCTTCCTGTCTCAAATGGAACAAGGTAAACCACAATAAAAACTCTTATAATTGGACTGCACACGCTGCGTCGCCTCGCGTGTGATACGCTCCTCACCAGGGGACCTTAACCAGCCAACTATCTTCCGTACTCGGGAACAATCTAGCTACCTCCTGCGGGGAAACATCATCCACTCACTGAACTAAAACGCTCAATTAGCAGGGAACCTCATCTACTCATTGATCTACAACGTCAATTCATAGGAAATCCACACCCCTGTACATGAAATCGCCATCCGGACCAACTAGCGCGGCACTCCTTTCTATATGTGGGGAGTCACTACCCCACCCAATATCCTCATAAACACAAGAAGGGGCAACTGCCACCGCTCCAGTCCCAACAATTCACGTGCCGATCACCACCAATGCGCCAAATTTTGCGACAATGTACAATCACCCACCACCCAATTTGAAATGCCTCCCCCAGTTTCTACCCAAACAAAAGAACTTAACATTTCTGCAACATACTGATCAACAATGCATCATAATACTTTAAACATTTCCCCCCCTCAAAGCCCATGTTGCTGGTTGACTTACATTTCCTATGCTGCACTGGCACTTGCTCTGCTGCTGGACACCCCCTCAAGGCGCTTCACCGGACCCCTTCTCCTGCAGGGCTCTCACCTGCCCTCAAGCGGGGTATTTCCAAGTGGCCCCCGATGCCTTTAGCCGGTTACGCGTTTTCCGGTGGTCTTCAGGTGCAGGCGAGGGTCCCACAGCTTCCTTGAGTCGGCGGCAGGGAGTGCAGTTCAACGCAGGGCTTGCGCAGGCAGTGCTCATTCACCCATGTTACAATGGGCAATGAGCCTCACAGAGGGCACCAACTTGTTGGGGAGAAGCTGGACCCCCACCAGGGCTGTGGGAGGCCAGCAGCCATACCCTCACGAGCTATGGGAGACCCCAACACCTCCCATATGGCCCACAGAAATGCAACAGAGACCCCAGCAGGCAGCCACATGTTCCAAACTGCGTTTATTTCTGGGCAGCAAAAAAAGAAAAAAACACGCAGAGCATCGTGCACATCGAGAGTTCAGGCGCCGTCTCCCCCGGGGCTGGCTTGCAAGCCAGCTTTGTAATCACGCTGCAGGCTGACCTCACAGAATTGGATCAGCTGCCAGAAACCTATCTCCTCCTGTTATTGGCTGCTGAGTAATAGGTTACCTATGTAGCCCTTATAGAGAGCCTGATAATTGGACATTAGAGGTTTGCGTCAGTGGGTTGGTTTAGCTGTGCCAGCCCACCATTACCTAATTCTAGCTTGTTGCATTATGAATTTGTTCCCATAACTTTTTAGCTGAAGCAAGCATTTTGCACCTGAGCTCTGAGCGCTCATTGGCTAGAGCTGAGCCATTCTTGTTACAATTATGTTTCAAATGTTGTGCGAGTCTTTGCGAAAATGTCTTTCTTTCCCAGAAAGAAAAGAAAAAAAACACACTGGGTTGCCGTGGTTTATTCGCATTTGTGGAGAATTAAAAATGTTTGTCTGCAGAAAGCAATCTTATCTTGAATGTGCGACCTTGGCTGCTCGTGGGTTTTGCGAGGAGCATTGCTGAAGGCTTCAGCAGCCAGTGTTCAGTGAGAGAAATGAACTTGGCTGTAATTTTCCTGAAACATGGCTTTACACTGTGCAATTAGACCATGTTAATTCATATAGGCATTTGCAAGCCTTTAAACAGGGATTTTTGTGTTTGTAGATTCTGATATTGCAGCATTGATTCTAATGTAGCATGGAAGTTGCACTGTTGGTGAAGTGGGTGTGTTTCAGCATATTTGTCACCCATGGGTGCGCTGGGGCCTGGTTCAAATGATAAGTGCGCTCCTTGTTCTTCCTGCTGTTCTTCTGTATATGCGCCTGGGTTGAGGGGGCATGGGTTTGATCTCGATTTTCCCTCTTCAATGTAACCATTGTACTGTTCATAGTTCTTGAATATCCCCTTGATTTGACACGTGCCTTCGTCCGTCTTCCCCACCCCCCTCCCTTCCTTCTTCCTGAGTTCAGTGGCGTCCGATGGAGCTTAGTTAAACGCACTAGCCCGGAACCGAACCACCAGTGGAGACCGTTACCTCATGGTCCCCTTGTAAAATAAGCATCAAAATAACTAATGAGCTCCCGGTAACCTCCCCCCAAAGCGAGCACATTTCTGCAAGATAAGTGGAGGTCTCCATCACCTTACCCCAATAGACACCCATGTTTTCCCCTTATCAAATGTCAATTCAAGCAAAGGGTAGCATACTTGTCGAGGATCAGCTGCCCCGTTCTGGAGAGTCGTTTCCCCTGCGATATTTCCTCGAGCCTTTCACCTTCTTCCTCTTCGGGCCCTGTATCTGCCATTCCCTCCCGTCCTTGGGGGCATGGTCACGGGATTCCTCCCGATCCTGCGAGCCCAGCAAGTCAGATATGCAAGCTTTGATTTGTTGCTCAGAGCTCAACCTGATCCTTGTGCCTTCATGTTCAAAAGAAAGAGAAAAAGGGTATCCCCATCTGTAGCGTGTGTCACGAGATTTAAGCCATGTCATGAGTGTTTTACACATTTTCCTCAGGGCCAAGGTCAGGGAGGAGAGGTCCTGGTATATCGTTATTTGGGATCCATTTAGGGAGATGGTGCTCCCGCTCCTCGCCTTTTGCAACACTCTCATCCTATCCTGATAATGGTGAAATCTTGCCAGAACTGATCTCGGGCCTCCAGGTGGGCCTCCCGCTCTATGAATGCTCTCTGTCTTGGGTTCATCAATGTTGTCGTCGGCAACCAGGAGCTTGATGATGTCGTGGAGGGTTGTTTTCAGGTCCTCTTCTGTTTCCCCTTCTTTCTCGGGAATCCCAAAAAAACATAGGTTGTTTCTCCTTTCACGATTCTCCAAATCGTCCATCTTAAGTCTAAACTCCTGCTCTCTATGTTCTAGCTCAGTTATTCTGTGGGCCAGCTGTGTTTCCAAGACATCAATTGAGGCCAGGTTGTTTTCGACACCTTCAACCCTATCCTCTATGTTGTCAAGGCACTGTGTAAGTGCATCAATCTTTCCTCCTATATTGGCTCCCATGTTCCTTATTTCCGCCAGTAAATCTGCTATGTCTCCTTTTCTGGCGGCGGTTTCTGTATCTGTGATTGGCGATGTGGCCATTTTGAAGCCGACGTCGATTCGGGGTATCGAACCGTATGCGTATATGGCAAGTTTCTGTCGGGCGTTCATGCGCCTGATGTGGTAGTTTCAACGTGTCGGACAGTGCTGCTTTTACTTTCCGTCCCAAGGGGGCCTTTCCCTCTGTGAGGTAGATTCGTCCGTCATTACAGTCTGGATAAGGTCCTTATCCTCTGGCGGGTGAACGGAGATGGGAGACAAGGGCAGACACTTACTTCTCTTGGGATGCGGGGAGCGTGAGCACCTCGCTGCGTTCGTCCCAGGTCCCAGGCCACACCCCAGCCCAGTGGCGGGTCCGCCTCGCTTGGTCTGTCAGGGGGAGGCGATCTAATCCCACCACAAGGGTTTGTTTCAGCGGAAGAGGAAGCACGGGGCCCCTGCCTCCGTTTTCTTCTCGGGGTGCCCTGCTCCTTTCTCCACTAGTGCGGTCTACCGTCTGCTCCGCTGGGTCCACCCATCCAGGATTGGCGTTGTGTGGGCGTGGGGGCCCAGACTCCAGTGTGCGCTCCACTGGGTGTTGCTCCCAGCAGGCCAAGAGTTCCGGGCCGATTCTAGTTTCGTTTTTCACCTTCACAGTTTCACGACGATATTTGGTGGAAGCCGGGGCCGTTTTCACCCGGGATTTCTTCCATACGTGGCGAGTACCTTCACAGACCTTCGTCTTGAGTTTCCACCCCAGGGGGGGTCAAAAAACAGGGGCTCATTCCGTTTTTCGGGACGGGAGCTCACGCGGGAGAGGATCTCATCTGCGCGCTCCCTGGTGGCCACCGTTTGATACATTTCTAACCTTATTTCGACTGGCTGTACATTGCAATTATGAGCAAATATAAAAAACGGAACGGTTGGCTTGCCTCATCTTTGTGGCTTCTTTTAAAATATGATTAAGATTAGAAGGCATGTTAATTGGACCGATACTTGGTAACTATCTGCAGCGTGTCGCACTTGATACCTGCCGAGACAGAATTTTTTACGAGAGACCTTACCCTGGAGTTCCATTATTCACCTCATTCAGTGATAGTATATGTTGGATGGACAATATATTATTTGATCTAAGAGATCCAAACCCACAAAGGGAAGCATTATATTTGTTATGTGGACTTTTAATGGCCTCAACTTCCCTATCAAAAGGGAAACAGTGTTGTTGTGTCTAGGGAGGAAGGTAGTTGATGTGGTCTTGTTGCAAGAAACTCATTTGACAGAAGTAGAACCGCAGAAATTGTGTAAGAGTTGGGTGGGACAGGTACTTGCTTCTTCTCACAATTCAAAGCCAAACAGGTTATAATCTCAATACATAAGAACCTGTCAATTAAGGTAAGGTTAAAGGATAGCGGCAAGGAAAAGCATAATTGTTTCAATTCTATTGAAGATACAAGAATCAGCTGTGAAAATATGTAATATTTACACACTTGCAGTGTGGAAAGATCATTTTTTCAGGGGTCGGCGCAATATCTACAGGATCACAAACATCTGCTAATTGATATTTCAATGAGATACTAGATACAATTTGGATAGCAGTAAATGGTTATCTGTGGGCGCGGGGCAGGAAACCACAAACTGGGTGGTAATTAAGGCTTTGATAGATTCATTCAAGCTATTGGATGTGTGGAGGCTGTATCATCCAATGGATAAGGGCAACAGTTTCCACTCTGGAACACATGATGTATACTCTATAACAAATTATATTCTAATTGCTGGGACGGCCACCCGAATTTAATTAGCAGTAAAATAAACAATATACACATCTCTGATCATGCACTGAGCACATAGATCTAGACTACTCCCTTAACAAGTCTTGTACTTTAAAAATGAATACACATATGTTGGAAGAGAAAGTGATAGTGAAGGAAGCTGAAATGTTTCTGAAATGTTTCTTATCCCTCATGATCATTCTAATGATAACCTCATGGTAATGATCTCATGTTGGGGTCATCTAGTTTCACACAGTTTTGATTGGACAGTTGACAGGTTAAAATGTTTTAAAACACAACTTGGTTGCTCATGGGCTATGTCTCTTCGAATGGTCTTGGGTGGGTCGCTTCTACCATAATTTGGCAATCATATTGTGAGGTGTATACGGATTTACATGATTATTTTTAATAGAAACATTTCAAAGACAAAAATGTTAAATTCTAAATGTTCGAATTTGAAACAAGCACCCCCACAGGTAAATGGCCTTTGTAGACCCCGCTCTCCCACCCCTTTACTTACCTTTCGGTGGCACACTTCGCTGTGTGCTGTCATGTCCCTACAGCACCAGTTCCCTTCACTTCCATGGATGTGAACCAGTGCTGTAGGGTCCTTGTTTTTTCAAAACTTTGTGTTTTGGATGCTGGAGATACCCCCGCCTGTCACTCCGATTCCATTATAGCGAACAAGTGTGCAGGGGCCACCACAGCAACACCTGCTTCCCTTGTTTGCTATAATGAAAACCGAATGTTTGAAATGTTCGGTATGTAATTTTGGTACAGCCGAAATCTGATCATTTCAATCATTCATTTTTTTAAACTATATTTTTGTGTATTCCTGGTGCACACAGTGTGGCAACAAAAAAAGAATACTTCACAGCCTTTCTCATGGGACTCAAAGGTTGGCCCCAACTTACCATTCTCACCCTTGTGACTGTTCAACTGACAGCTAATATTGCGACATCTCGTTGGTAACATGTTACCATTCTTCCTTTCTCCTGATGTGTCCAGATGACTTGATGGGGCGTGCTTCTTGGCCTGTTGCAGCGGGATCATGGCCACATCTAACTAGTGTATTTGTATATGCGTGAAGGTGAATGAACCTATTACTTATGAACATCTATAATCAGGGGTTGTCAGGAATCAATATCTAATCCTTAATATATTCCCTATTACGTACAAGGACCTCTTGGCTTCTCTTAGTGCTGAATACTGGTCTCTTCCTTGGTTGGGGTGCTCACTTTGTTCTGTATTTGTAATTCCACTACTTAGTGAATGTTTTCCTATAGGGGGGAAGTATGTGTCTTCTCCCCGATCAACTTGTCTTGTGCACCCTTCTGCTCACTTTCTCATTCTCAACAGCTGTACACTTTGTCTTGCTAGTTTCTAAAGCACTGGATAGGCATATTACTTGTTACACGTTTCATTCACTCCATGCCTGGGAACCTGCTGCCCTTCTGCTCCTAACCCATCCCCTGTGAATCTCTCACACTCTTACTCATATGCTCTTCACAAAGGTCACTGCTCCCTGTGGGGAGCCTGGGAATGAGCTTCACCTCTCTGTTCCCACCAATCGCAATGCAGCTCTACACCCTGTCCATGGCTGCTGACCTTGTCGGTACGTCTCTTTAGTATGAGCTGAAACTGAATGCATTTTATTGTGTGGAATATTCCATGTATTTCTGAGGCCTATTCAACCTAAATGGCCTCCAAAACAACCTTTATTCCGAGGCCTACTCTATGTGTTACGCACCTAAATGATGTTAGATATGCTTATGATGTGTCTTATATTTGCTACCTTTTAATGTTTCTAATGGGTGCTAACATTGCTGCTTGAAGTACTCCTCATATCTTTGTCCTACTCACTTGTGCATGCGTGTGTGTGGGCCTGGTTAGACTTAATGTTTGCTCACACATTATTCCTCTTTGCCATCATCCTACATGAACTAAATTCTAAGTGTATGTGTATATGTGTGTATATTGCTGGCCAATATCTATCTTACGTCAAGGAAGGTTCTCACAAATTAGCCTGTTATCTTGTCTTCACGTAAGGCTTGTGCATTGTGCATGCTGTATGTGTCTGTGCCTCTGGCCTTCAGTGTGGTTTCAGTCCTGTGTTTTATGGACTTCCTTAGTTTGTATATTCTCTCACGTATATCCCATACGTGAGAGAATGGGACTTCATAAAACGGCATTCGGATGAACGCCCATCATCCCGATGGACGTTCATCCTAATGCCGTTTTATGAAGTCTGTTTGTCTGTGAGTCTAGAAACATATGGGAATAATTCAATGCTTAACTCCAATGGATTTGATAAGTAATGTTATGCCACAGACCCTGTTTTTAGATCATTTTAAGATTCAGTAAGTTAAAAAGGTATTTGATCATTTTGTAAGAAGACTTCCCTATAGTCAAACATGAATTAAAAAAAACTACAACGACCTTTATAAATAGTCATCATTGTAATGTTACATTTACATATTAGTGGGCAGTGTTGATGTATGCCTGATTAATTATTATTATAATGTTTTTAAATATGTCAATTTGCAATTCCATACAGTCATACATACAGGGATACAATACTGTGCTTGTGTTCATGAAATCAAATCCTATTTGGTGGTTCCTATGAAATACAATTGTTTCTCTCTATGCCAATGCCCAGCACCACACATCCAGCAGATATTGTTTTTTTTCTTGTTAGGGACATCTTATCACTCTGTGTTCAAATTTTTATTATTGACATTTTCTTTGTGTATAGTGCACTATCACCTTGTGTTCAGTAATAGAAATATAGACCGACTGTACTTTAGTGATACACGGTTGCTAAAACATGTCTTGAGCTACTCTGTTTACATTAAACCATCCAGCAAGGGCTAATATTTTCAATTAGAGCTACTTAAATTAAATAATAACTGGCACTGTTCCTTTGACCCTCATACATTACTACCATTTCATCCATCATTTTTTTCCCCTTGGGACCTTGTTGCTTCCACGAAAATGTAATTATACTATGGGTCGACATGTATTCTGCAAGGTAGTTCAATAAACATTGGAGACTTGTTACATAATCTTTGCTCTGGTGAAATTTACATTTTGGATGGTATTTAAGGCAAAACTTGGCTTGTGCAAATAAACATTTTTCAATTCATTTTTGCCTAAGGGAAAAGGCGAGTATGGGGAAACAGCAATATGAATAAAAAAGAACAAAACAAATGAAGCGACTGCATCAAAGTAAATTGTAATGAAGTAATTCACTTCGATGAAATAACATAGACCCCTCTAAATTAATTCACTGAATAGCGAGAAGAATCAGTTATTTTTACAATTACCTTTAAATCAAAACACCTCACCAATGTTCCAGTTCTATCTGGAATATCTCTGGTGCAACACACTGTTTTACTGCATTAATCATCATATCATCTCTTTACATGTTTGTGCTGTACAACAGCAGTGAAGCTAAATTGACATGAACAATAAGAAAGGCAAAATTGTGTTCATTCTGAACCCACTCGCCTTTGTGTTTTCACTTAAAACTGTCATAGAATAGATGATCGAATTCAAGGCCCCCTATCCCACTTTCAAGGCATGTAACATTGTGTGTCCTATGAGCTCATGTAACCTTTTAACTGGTCGCACAGATATGCTGACATTTAATCCCTCTCACCTTCAATATTTCAGGAAAATGCACAAGGGACAATGAACTTCTACCTAGGAGACCCTATTCTGTTCTGAAACCACAGTGATTAAACTTTCACTACTGAACAACGTTATCAATTCCTGGCCTTTTCGCAATAGACTACACACTTTTACTCACCCCCCACTTGACTCATTTTTGAAACAGCATTGTTTGAAAAAGAAAGTTTTTTGACACCCATCAGTCAAATTTATCAATACATTTGAACATTTAGGGGCTGATTCATGGAATTTGTGCGACTAAAAACAGGGATTTGTGCACCATTCTGTCCGCAAATCCCTGTTTAACAAATGGGGATTTGCAGGCAGAATGGCGCACAAATCCCTGTTTTTAGGCGCACAAATTCCATGAATCAGCCTCATAATATTATTCTGCAACTTGAGAGGTTCTAAATTAGGTTTGTCATGTAAAGTGCAGGATGTGTGTTTTTAAAATATCTGGTACCAACCATTCAATGAGATACACCATCAAAAGTCGGGTAAACCTCCATCATCCCCTTATACCATTTATCTCTTCAAGTCAAATGTAGTGCTTGCTTAACACCTACATGAAAATGTTGTCTCCGCCTCCCAACTCTGTATGAGGATTTCAATTCGATGTTATCTGACGACCATCTGGCTTCTACTTCTGCCTATCAAAAGCGCATGAACCAGGTGCTAATTTCCTTGAATTTGACAATGCAAGACCTAATCGACTCCCCAGGGATGACAAGGAAATGTTACTTTATGAATGCGTGGGTGCATAATTCCGATTTAATTGCAGGTTACATGTCATTTACCACCTATGCTAAATTCAGACATGCATACACTCCATGCATGCGATACCTTTTGTGCTTCCCTGATAGGAATGCCAGGATGATCTACATGAGATTCTGCCTTGATTTAATCCACACGGGCACTCACATTAGAAAATGGTTTGGAAAGCGAGAGTCTGGGATTGGAGAGTCTTGCAGGTTCTGTGTGAATATGAATGAACTAGAATCTTTGGAGCACCTATTTATGTACTGTGCATACTTTGAAACACACCAACTTCTCTGTCAAGGCAATTTCATGGCAGTTGATCCAGGCTGTGAACGTCAAATGGTTTGGTTGCGATGTATGTGGGGACATAGCAATTCAATCATCTTGGCGACGGTGAGGCTTTTGAGTATAATTGAGTAAGCCTTGATTGAATTAAATGATGTATTACAAATGGAAAGTGAAGAAGCATAATTTGTGTGTCGCAATGGCTGACATCTGAGATCACTAGGGCTAGACTGGTGATGATTACGCATATATAATTTTCTTTTTTAACTCTAGAATGTTGAAAAAATACCCGTTATCTTATGTAAAAGTGATAGTTGCTTAGGTTTGTGAAGATTTTTAAACCTGGTGAGGCGGTTTTTATGCTTAAGAGATGAAACAATCAAATTGCATCTATTTTTTAAACCATATTGGTTTTAAGATATGGAATATTGTTATTTGCACAATTGTGTATTTGCTGTTTTACTACTTGTGAATTTTTTGTAAAGGTGTAATTGATTTTACTATAAAAAAAAAGACAAATGTAGTATGGGGTACCACTCCTCTGCAGCTTGTTCAAGAGTCTAATACATTCAGGGGCATGTTCTGCTCACTGAAAACCCCAAAGAAGGGGTTCCTATATTCAAAAAGGTGATACGAGTCAACCTGGGAACTATCAATCATCATATTTCTTGTTGCTGTTAGAGACATATTCAGTAAGGTATTTCTGTCCAGGACATTGGGATGGGTGGGCATCTGTGCCTGTCCTCTCCCCAGTGGAGGACTTTCACAGGTAGCAGTATGATGGAACAGGGTTTAAAATGTATACTCTGTAGGGCTTTATACATGTATGTATTTATTGGCTTTCTCATCCTTAGTGCCACCTTTGATATAGTGGACCAAGGCCACTTGTGGGAAGCTCTGCTGATAGATTGGATGCACCGAAGCTTTAGAGCCTAATTCACAGAACGTTTTCCTATGGGATTGCACCATTATACAATGCTTCTGTGAATCAGGCCCTTAATATCAGTTATTCTGCATTGCACGCTAACGCTGAAGTACTGGTGAGGTATGGCTATGGAGTATGGAGTTCACAGAGGTGTCTCAATGTCAGAATAAAGAAATACCAGCGTATGTCTTTGTCACATTTTCTTTCATCAGTTCACCAATGATCTAAATATATGTCTGCAGGGGTCGGCCACAGATGTCCCATGGGTGGGGACTATCAATGACCCTGCTCTGTTATTTCCAGATGATACATTTCTGCATATGTAACAAGCAGAAAGGTATCTTTTCAGGTGCCTCATATGCCACTAAACTCTTAGAGCAGCAATATTCAAACTATGGGGTGAGATAACCTGGGGGGGCAGCGTTTTTCTGAATGTTTCCCCAGAACTGACAACAGAAACAATGATACTCCATAGAGACGCAGTATAACTGATAAGCAGGGGAAACTCTAAAGTTCATGCAGGTCTGGGGTAGTGGCCCGGTTGGACCAGGCCTTTGCAGGAGATTAGCATCTTCTCTTCTGAGCATGCATGATTATCTCTACCAGTGCAACAGTCGTTTTTCACTGTTCCTCATTTGAGCAGGGACCCAGAGATTAAGGGAATGTTGCTTCACCAGAAACCTCCACTCCAGCATTATGACCATGTTGACAGTCAGTGTTCTACTGCATCCACATGCCCATGGCAAAGCTCAGGACCAGAGGGCCCGCCTACTTACCCATGGCCCTCTGTGTCACCAAGCTATGTCCACTACAAGTCCAGTAAGGGCTGCAGTAACTGGTGCTCACTGAAGACAGACAGCAGATCAGCAGAGAATGTGTTCTGGAGCTTCCTCCTATGGAAGAGATGGCCGGAGGTGAGCAAAATGAACAGGAGGATTATGGGTAGGTTATCCTTATTACCACACTGCGATACTCCGTCAGACTGTATCCTTGTATTGCAATAAAAATAAATTATCTTTTCATGTTACAAATCTAAAAACGCGAACTGTTCAGCTTTTCTACCCAATTTTCTAAAAATGTGTGCTAACAAATGCAGTATTTTAACGCATTATTGTAAAAAAATATGTCCCTGGTGTAGAACGCCTCCCCCACCAAACCTCCTTTGATTGGTTCAGACTGCCTTGCTACGCTCACTCACTATGACATATCTGGGAGAAATAATTATGTCCCTGTGCTTAAAAAAATCACCAGCCTCCACTCACCCTGGAACTGTGCTGGGAGCAGGGTGAGGTGGGGCAGAAGCTATGGTGGGAGCAGGATGGGGGAGCCGTGGGATAGTAGTGGGAGTAGGGTGGGGAAAGGCCAGGGAAAGGCCAGGGACTTTGGTGGGGGCAGAGTGGGGAGAGCCCAGGGTCTGTGGTGCGGTGGGGAGAGCCCAGGGACTGGGCTGGGAGTGGGATGTGGGAGTACAGAGGCTGTGATGGGAGCAGATGTTAATTTACAATACAATACAATATACTTTATTCAGAACAATTTGATAAAATAAAATTAATGCACAGCATTATTGCTGTAAATCACAATAAATATAACACAATCACACAATGTCATATAAACAGCTTCCAAAAAAAGTATTGCCGAGTCCGAAGCATAGCTGTTTATGTATCCTCTCGAGTAACATACCTACATAAACATTAAATTAAATCAGGGAGCACCATTGATCTAAAACAAAAACTGAAAACTATGATATGATAAAGTAACAATCTTTGATTTTGCTTTTCATCAATTTTAGGATACGTTTTGACTCAATTTACATGGTAAAGATTTGCATGAAACGCAAATGTGCTCCAAATGTTCTTGTTCTTTGTCGCTTTTGGATTTTGACACTTGTAATAGATTTAAATATGAAATCCGGCAACACATTTTTAGAATACCAGCTTGTTGTTTTATGTAGTTTTATGTAGTGCTCCTTAAAATAGTTTCATATTTTCTTTGCACTGTAAAATATGTGTTGCGATTGTACAATTTTCTAGTGATCCATTTATTAAACCTGTGGCTGCAGGTAAAGGTAGAAGACAGATTTCAGTAGCAATTGGTCAATTCACAGTTTATTACAAGAAAACAAAAAATTGATGCATCCTTAATTTTAAGTTTCATTCTAGATTTGATGCATAATGATAAATGACCAACTTCTCTGTCAAAAATATATTTCGTTCGTTTGCAGATTGTATCTCAATCACACTGTGGCCCTTGACAAACTTGAGAAATTGCTGTATTTGTATAATGTAATTTAATCGGAATTTATATAGTATTTATTGCCTAAGTAAATTTTTTTAAAAATATGATGATGATTATTATTATTATTATTATTATTATTATTATTATTATTGTATTTATTGAGTGTGGTCCTAGCTTCAAAGTGCTTTACAGAAGTATATAGCAATGCAGATGAATCTCAGAACACTTTTCAGCTGTAACAACTGAACAGATGTACAGCAGGTGTAGAATACAGAGGGGTACAGAGGAGGGGTACAACTGTACGGGTTGCAGGGAGGAGATGGGTAGATGGAATCTAGCGAGTCAGGTGACGCGGAGGACGACCTGATGGCCTATGTGCTGAAGTGGAGAGGGTCCTTGAGGAAGTGGGTCTTGAGTTCTTTTCTGAATTGTAGGAGCTTGGGGGGCGAGTCTGATGCTGACAGGGAGGAGGTTCCAAAGTCTTGGGGCATAGGTAGAGAAGGCTTGTTTTCTGGTTTTACCCATCATATTGTTAGTATACCACTGATGGTATTTTTGCTGTAAAAAGATCTATAATACAGTTTATTCCTTCTGACAAGCTACATGATTTTTTTTTTCTCAGACGTATTTTCCCAGTTAGATGTGAACAGACAGAAGATTCGTTATTTGCTGAGGTTGTCTCAAAGAAAGGTCAAATGTTGCAAGTTCCATTCTTTCAATTCAGGGAATCCTTCCTGTATCAGTCCTATGATATATGATTTTATGTATTTTCCCACACCATTCACCAGGATACTAAACAAATACAAAGTAGCCCCCCATTCATTTCTTTTTCCAAGATATTGTGTTTACGTTTTTTGGGATATGATCCCTAAATCTTGGTTTGACAGGGCACCTTCATCATTTACCTCCCGGGCTTCATTTGATTTTCCACTTATTAAGCCCCCAGTAATCTTCTTTTCCATATTTGAGATCAAACTGGCAACATAATTTGAATTCTGTCTGTCTTATTTTTAGCAACTTTTAACTCAGAAATTAATACACATGCTTGTTTGTAATCAATGAGAATACATCAAGTAAAGTGGTTGAATTAAAATGATTGGAAGAGTCATATTTTATTTGACTCATGAGGAGTCGTTCTGACAAAATAAAAATAAAAATCCACAGGCTTTCTTTTGATTTATATGTGTGCTGCTTTGGTATCTGCTGAATGGTCATTGAACCAAAAGCATTGTCTTCACTACTAGTAGTTTTAAATGTAGGCTCAGTTATTTATTCATGTAAGCAATATGCCACATTTGTAAGGAGAAATGTAAAAATACAGCTAAAAAAAAAGCTGAAATTGACTGATTCATTAAACATATGCATAATGTAGAACATTTGCTTGTTTTCATTGTTCGATAAGTAGCTTTTCATTTCGTTCAACATTGAGGGTATGGACACATGTTTTGCTCTTTTTATCTCTCTTTCTTTTTACTTCCTCCCACAATGTTTCAAGCTCAAAACCTCCTTCCATAGTACTTTCTTTTACTCCTTATTGGTTTGCACCATGGATCAGTCCAAAGGTGTCGGCACTATTGTGAACTGACAGAAATGTTGGTGAATTAGAGCTTTGTTTATCTGAAGATGGTTCCACTGTTCGTATTGCCAAGAGAATATTTCCAACTGTTTGAGCCAAAGACTCCATACCCCATAAATGTTAAGTAAAAAGGAGAAAGTGTGTCTAAGTCCTTTAACTAAGAGGATAAAGTAGCTCCTTTAGATTCTTAGTGAGTTTGTGTCAACAAGTCTCATTATCCATACATAATAACCTTTTCCCAGATCGGGAGCATAGCTCAGGGGCAATGCATCTGTCTTGGAAGCAAGACACTGCAGAGCAACACAGGTTCAGATCACGGTCCTGCACTTAGAGACTGGTCTTTAGTATTAAGTTTGCTATAAAAGATGTATTCATTAATTACCCATTCATATTAGTCATGCCAAGATGTGTGTCACACTGCAGAACTTCCCCAGGCATTAGCATGTGAGTGAAAACAGTACAGTGAATAATACACCAACTGTAAAGTGAATGATTGTACAATCACATTACAATAAATGTGTAAAGATTGACATACCAAAAACGATGTATATCTGAATATACTCCATCAATAAGTTCCATCAATTATCATGCTGATTCCTAAAAAAAAAAACAATGATAGCAAGACACAAGTTTGAAAGAAAAAAGGGAAGAAATGGAAATTCAGTGTTCAAATGTTGGTTTTTCAAATAATTACTGAGCAAAATGCTCTAACCTTTACAGTATAGTTCTGATTCTAGAGTATATAAGTGGTGGGTTCTTAGATGTTGTGCAACCAACCCCAAGAAACAGAAGGATGCTCCTGAATGGCGGCTATTAAAGGAGAACGTTTTGATGAGCAGTTTATAGAAAATGTATTGTGTACTTTTCTCTATTTCGTAAGTAGATCACATTGCTTTTATGTGATATCAATCATCTGAAATAAAGCTTTTAATCACACAAATAGATCACATTCACATTAATTGGACAATTGTGACTTAAAATTCTTATGCATGTCTCTTTTTACAATAAGTTGCAGATGTCTCTGGTGGTGAACTCTAGTAAAACAGTGTATAATTGCACATTAAGGGCCAGATTCATGGAATGTTTTGCACGATGCAAAATGATTTTACACTGCCAACAAACACCCTGAGTCATTGACCACTGCAAAGTGTCTTTTTGCCGGGCAAAGTAACTTTGCCCGGCAAAAATAAACTTTGCACTGCTCCATGAATTAGGCGGGAGCAGTTGAAAGTGTTTTTTTTGCAGTGCAAAGTGACTTTGCTCGGCAAAAGACATTTTGCACAGTTCCATGAATCAGGGTTTTTGTGGGCAGTACAAACTCACTTTTCAGCAGTGCAAAGTCATGTTGCATCATGCAAAAAATTCCATGAATCGGGCCCTAAGAGTCTGATTCACAGAAGCGTTTTATAATGGCTCAGTCCCATTTGAAACTGCTCTGTGAATGAGTCCCTCAGCTTCTACATGAAAGTGCACTGAGTTACAAAAAGATTCTATTTAAAAGGCACAGCAAGAATGAAACTGGGGAGATTTTCTGTTCTAATGAAACTAAGTTACTCAAAAAACACACAGGTTACTTTAAATGATCCTCCTTGTGCTCACATATTACAAATTAATTTACATATTCCTAGGTCTAGGGATTCAATTAAAATTAAAAAATGATATGGTTAAAGTCCTCACCTGTACGGCCCCTCACTTAACTATACACTAAACCCAAACCAATTTGGGCCAGCCTTCAAAAACTTCACGACAAAAAGGTGCTTCATTAAGATATGTTCATATGCAAATTAATATTATCATATGTAAGTGTTTGCATTCAAGGTAGAAATACAGTTGGTAAATGATTAAAAATCACATGTGGCAAGCATCCATTATGTGTTTGCAATGAAATATCACTACAATTTGCCGACACCTGTTTTGCATAGACCCCACATTTATATTCTCAGGGACACTAGTGAGCTTTTTCGAGGCTATGTTCACACTACATCATATATCAGAAACAATGTTTTCCTTTATTGTCTTGAATATCTGTATCAAGAACATCACGTCAATCATCACCCAAACATAATTAAATTAACTATCAACACACAATAAATCTAACTCCTAATAAACACCTCACCACATATTAGAATCATGGTATACTCCTGTTCATGTGCCAATTTAAGTAAATCAACGTTTAATTGTGAATGCCTATCGTTTGCACTCTGAGCGCTCTACTGCAAATCAGCTATTTTCTGTTTGTGACACTCACCATTTATGGCAACATACTGCTCTGCAATTGATCAGTGATTACATTGCTTCCATTGGACATTCATTTCCCAAACGTTTCTTCTGTAGAGACAAAATATCCCTTCACTTTCCTGCACACCAATGTTACAAATTGACAGACTCATGCATTACCCCGGAACATACCTTATCACTAAACTCGCCAGTTCTACAAAATATAGTGTACAGTCAAACCATCCCTTACAGTTAGTCCTGACCCATGCTGTATTCCTCCATTCATCCTTTCCCCCTAAGTACCTGTATGTCCATGCTCCCATGCCCAGTCTAATGCATGCTTCCTGTGTTCCGCATGAACAGAGCACCATTTTGCCAACTTTTTGTATAGTTTGAATCATGGGTTTCGAGGTTGGACTTTCACCTAATCAATCCACGCGCCATCTTGCACTGGCTACTCAGATGAATACCTTTATGTGTTTGCCACATCGTAGAGGTTATAAAGATCAATAAGGCTATTAAATATACATATTCCTTGACTAGGAATGAGTAAACATTTCTCATTTATCTTTTCAAGACTCCAGGTATAATTCACGCTTCTCGCTACCCTGCGCCACTTAGTAAATGGCTGACCATATTTATCACTCACACCTAGCATTGCTTTCCCTCCTCATTCACTCCACTACTCTAATCTCGAAATTGCACTGCTTTGCATTTCGCCATCACACGCCTATTAAATCTTTGTGCAGTACACCATCACAACAGCTATTTCCCTGTTTTACTTTAAATCCCTTTTGTGAACCCGGGATAGAACTCACGTTTACCAAACCAGCGTGTCATTTTAAAATGTATGTTTACTTCTCTCTATATATACATACTGGTCCTCATAGTTATCAAACCGAGTGGCATTCACCCATGCTACTTACTAACTCCAACTTCTGAATTGCTTGCCCTTGGCAAAATTGCATAGGTCATGCAATATGAAACTCAAATTTATCTACACAACATATGTGAGTGTCTCCTACTTGTCCAGACTATGCATCCTTTGGAATAAAGCTGGGTCGGATATCACTATTCTCCTGTCCCATGACCTGTATGCTCAAAGATGAATGACAAGCTTAACATCTTCAACATATGACAATGTTAACATTCCTCCAAATACGTCATGTATGTCAACCCAATATGTAATGCTCATCAATCCGCTCTTTAACAAAAGGCAAACATAACTAACCTGAATTCTAGCATATCATTATCTGTGTGGGGACCATTAATAGTGGTTCTGAAATAAAAAATAATGATGGCTTCTTGCTGCCTTAACAATCTCTCCAGATCCCCTCCTCTTTCATTCTGCATCATTCGTCTAATTTCACAAAATCTAGTATCAACCATATTGTCTTGGTTATGTTTAAGGTACCAATGCACCGCCAAAGGATATTTATCATCATATAACTATTTCTCTGCCATATTAGCTGAAGCATATTGGCACCCGGAACCTGCGGCATGGAGTTCCTTGCAGTTTTGGATATGATGTGAATAATCTTTATTTTAATATCAGACACATAGATAAGTCAAAGGCACTCTATTTAAATTATCACCAACACACATGGGCATCAAAAGTTGATAGACCATTATATTTGTCCTTGATGCATTTTTATAAGTGGCTCACACTAAGATTGATTAAGCAATCATGAATATACATTGTTTATCATGACTCATGAGGCAAACATATGGCTGTGCCTTGGTATGGGGAATAGTGCAAGCAAGTCTAAAACTTAATGAGAACTGTCTTTGTGATAAACATGCTGACCCTCAATAATACAGTATATGAATTGAGAATAGGGATTTGCCCATTACAGAAGGAACGCATTTTTATTATATTAACCAAAGCTCTTTAGTGAAGGGTACTTATGCTCTGTACATGGGGCATGCAATTTGTCAAATGTATTGGCATTCAACCATCTTGAGGTGCATAGAGGTGGCTGTATGTATTGTCATCGTATGGTCACCAACATGGACATAGGGAAGGGATAGCCTCGGCCATCTAGGCCTATGTTTACATTGTTAGAATAGTAATCATGTAAGTAGTCCTGAGTTTTTAAAAAGAAGTATGTCAGAAATTATCATACTAGATGATGAACATTATGAATGTGTGGACATGAGTATAGTTCATGTGATTTATCATGAGTTACGATCAAGAATAAGGTGAAAAGGTCTGCTTTATAGTCGTCACATGGTCAGACAAATGGGTATCAGAAAATAAAATTGCCTCAAAAATGTTGCTGGTAAACAAAATTTCGGCAAAAATGTACCCCATTATACCATTTAAGGGGGGTGTGGGGGTCCCCTGCATCCTTTACAGGATTGTGCCGGCAAAACCACAGCATTTTTGCGGCAATATTTTGTATTCACTGCCTTTTTTGCCGCAAATTAAAGTAATGGAACCAACAAATGTACATAGTAAAGAGACATCCTCGTATATATCACATTGTCAACAGAAAGTACATAGGAAAGAGACATCCTCGTATTCAATAGGGTGACTACTTTGGCTTATTTATCTACTTTGTCTGCCCAATAATAGTCTATGGCAGGGGTCTGCAACCTTTGGCTCTCCAGATGTGTGGCACTACAACTCCCATCAGCCCAGGTCAGCATAGTCCATAATATGGGATCATGGGGGATCATGGCAGTCGTAGTCCGAAACCTCTATAGAGCCGCAGATTGCAGACCCCTGGTCTATGGAGTCGAGACCTTTAAAAGGTATACTCAAAAATCATTGTGTGGGGTGATGACAAGTATGAATAATAATACAGATGTTTATTATAAGGTACACGATAAATACTGATAGCAAAGTTAAGATTGCTGTTCCCTGTTCTCAGGCACACAAATGAAAGAAAGACAGTCACATAGTGAGTTGTTAGTAGTTCCGAATCTGGTGGACCATGTAGTATATTGTGTTGATCTCCTCTCATTTAGATTCTAAAGGATCGGCTTTGTTGTCATCGAAGATTTGTTTAATATCTGCTCAAATGATCAAGTGTTTGGCGGCCTCAGTCACACTGTCTTTCTTTTACCTATGGCATCCAAGATATAAAGTGCATGGCCATTACCTGGACACAACATGCAGCTTTGCCACACCCACACATTCAGTCTGATGCAGGAATCACCATTAATGTTAACAGTGTATACCTGTGCAAGTTTTACTTCTGCTTTGAACGCTTTAAATTCTTGTTTGCTTATTTTAGAGGCACTCTTGTTCTGCTATTGCAATGTCAATTTCAATACAATCTGCTTTTGTTCGAACTGTAGAAATTGATTTAATTATGTTGTCTGTAAAAGAGTAAAGACTCTGTTTAAAATAGAATTTGATGCTCTTCTTCTATTACATTAAAAGTGTGAAGCTTAGAGGCAGCAGCCACAGACACTTGTTTCGAATGGACAACTGCGTACCTTTTGCAATCAACCCGTGCATAACAAAACATAACATAGCATATCATAGGCTTGTCTAATGCAAGGCACCTGTGCACAAGGTATGGGAGAGCATTCGACTAAGGAAGAAACAGTGTAGTGAATAGATGTATTTAAAGGAATAATGAGATATGATGGTTACCAAGGAAGAAGTGATGTGGTGGTATTTGTTAATAAATGAATGAATTCATGATATAGGAAAGTAGGTCAATAGAGCATGTGAGTATGTTGAGACTACGTTGTGCAAATAAAAAAATTAAAAGTGGAATTTTACTCGGGTAGCAATCTGAAATACCACATGTGCCACATGAGCAGCACTGCATGCGATTTAAAAATCAATAAATCAACACAGAATCCCGCAGAGATAGTACTTATTTTAGCAGGCTCTTATTCCCACGTGTTTATTCCACTATCTAACAGTATGATGTTAAGTACTACTCAAACCTGAAATAAATGAAAACAATACACAAGCACAGCACTCAGTCTTGAGTAGCAATGGACCTGGTCAAGTACATTTCAATTCATAGTCAATTGCAAACACGAAGATGTTCAAACCATCTTTGTCAACACCATGAAAAACCAGACAACTGCATGTATACCAATCATGGAAACAAGACCCTTGGAGTGTACAATGCAATCACCCTGTGAATATAGTACTTGGCTCCAAACACCAAAGCAATTATGCCATTTCCGCACACTCACCTGCCCACTACCATAAACACATCTTCACCAACCACCATATATGGGCAATAGCATAACGTCTGCCAGCCACGTGGACTATAATTTGCCCATAACAACACATGTGTACTTGTATAAAGTAAACCGTCGCTGCAGTGGCGCAGGTGCTAATGGATACACAATCAGTGGGCTGACCAAACCAAAGGAGATGCCATGCACCCAGAAATAATGGCCCAGTCATATATCCAGAATCATAAATCGTTATCCGGTCATTGCATCTAAAACAAAGCATTTACAAACCATGCCATCGAAAAAAAAGCATTGATGGTAAAGGGTTTCGTTTAGTAAAAATGGCTTTTAAACCATTAAAAAGGGGTTCTGGGGGGAACCCCCACATAAAAATAAAATACATTAGATGTTTTTTTTTTAGATGCTTTGTTGTCAATGCTATCACTAGGAACCGCCAAAATCATCCTCGGATATGACCAACTGAAGGCTATGAACAGGTACACAAGGCACAAATCCAATATGCTACTACATGTCTTGGCCCCAAATGCATCAGTGATAGATTCACAAATTAAAGTGAACATACGCCACATACACAACACAAACACTTGCTTTTGAAACCAAAGGAGCATGGACTACAGCACAACTCATTGTGTGATAGCCAGGCCCACATGCCACGTATCTAAATGTACCAGAGTACCCAGTGGAGCCACGCAAACGTTCAGGACATACTTTCTCCAAATGATAATCCATACTTTATGCATGTGTGGAAGACCATCTAAGTTGAAACGGATCTGAAAATGCATATCCGTCTGAAAACACGTGCTTTGTGATAACTGAGCAAGGAAAAGGCAATCACGCATTGCAGCTTCTCTTTCACTACAAGGCACCCTCCCCAAATCAGCAGATGGCTGGCAGACAGGGCTTCCAACTGGATCACACACAAATATTACACCTGCAGTTTTCATGATTAAACCCGCATTAATACATTTGGCCAAACCCTGAATTGCCTGAATGTTCACTGCTCTCATATGGCGCGGGATTGTCTGAACTTTTAAGGTATATGGGTTATATATTTGGGTTACGCTTATGACAATTCATGCAGATACAATGTTGCTGTGGACATTGTGTTGAAGAGATCAGACATGTTCCTGCCAGCACATGCTTAAATCAAACAAAGTATAATGTTAATGAAATAGGTCAGAAGTTCAGAGCACTTCTCACCACTTATGCTCAAAGACAGTAGTTTCTACATGACTAATGCCTTGCACCTGGCTTTTTCTTTTATATAGAAACCAAAATTACCTCTTTGTTTGCAGCTGACAAAATATTGTAATCTTTAAAAAAAAAACACTTAGAGCAAAATTCACACAAAGTAATGTAAATAAAATATTTGCAGGTGTAGTAGAATTGTGTTAAATTTGCATTCATTTAAGAAATGCTCAGGTTACCCTATACATTTCCGGAAGGCTGTGTCACAGCAAAACATATGCGCTTGGCAGTTCCCTCACAAACAAAAGTGCCAGGAGCATGTATGGAGCTCCCTCAACTCATAGGTCTCTTAATGTAGAGAAATGTTATGTGTTTTTCCAACAGCTCATGGCATTATAATCCTATCTCACGAAATAGGAATTCCTTTAAGGAACATCTTAGTCTACATTAGGAATGCTTGATATGTGACTGACTCTACTTCGCCCTACTGGCCTTTCTAAAGTCATTGACATGCACGGTGTGCAGTCAAAAAATCGAAAACATTTAGTCGAAAGTCATAATATCGAAAACAAAAAGGTCGAAAAAAAAAGTCGAATGCCCTTTTTTTAAATTATATATTTATTTTGGGGTCCTGGAATAAAATAAAATGGGTAAAACAAAAAAAATAAAAAAGGGGAGTTGGGGGGAACCCACCATTTCGAATAAAATGCAATTTAAAAATCGAAATTTTTGTTTTTGACGTTTTTTTCTCGATATTATGACTTTCGAAAAAATGGCATTCGATTAAATCACTATAAACCGACATGCACCCATGGATTCTCCCTATTATTGAAAATTAACCTCAACAGGGATTCTGGAAGCAAGCTCAGCCGGATGAAGCTTCATGCTCCCCTAATGCTTGCGTGGCCCTTCCCAGCCCTAGTTTTTTCAGAGGGCCATGTTTGTTACGAATTCCCTATATTGTAATAGTAAACACTTCCATAATACACAATGTGTCAAACTGTGAATGATGAAAAGCAGACACAGCTAAGCCTGAAATGTGGTTGACTCTGCTGGTCTGGCATTCAACGCCTCAATTGCTCATTTCAATTTGACTAAATTGATCAACTGCAGGAGGATGAACCTCTGGGTTCCCCTTTTCCAGATAAAAATCTGAGACCTGCAGCTTACACAAAGATCTCAGAAGTCAGTGCATTCATCTACTGAGACATTTTACTGCAGAGAAGTCAAATCTTGAAGGATCTTTTAGTGCATTCTGAAAGTTTTAAACCTAGAGAGAGGTTATAAATGCACATGTCCTTGTCTCCAGTGTATCAATTGTGGAAATGTAACAAAGGGCAATACAGTGCATCATCCTCACATTGGGGAGAAGATCTTGTGGCATGATATTGCTACATGTGAGGCAGCTAACATCATATATAATCTAGTGTCCTTTTGTCAAATATTGCATTGGATAGTCACCACGAAAGGCAAAAATCCAGTGGAACGAACCTCATTTAAATTTATGGACAAAGAATCTGAAATCATCAGTGACACAGCATTTTGTGGAAAAAGGATACCAAGTGGCACAAATAAAGCTTCAAGTTTTAGAGGTAATATTACCCGGTGCATGTACCACCAACATAACACGTGTACGTGATCAAAAAGAGGCTTTTTGGATTGATTAATTGAACTCTGTAATACCTGGCAGCATGAATGAAGAGTGTAAATTGAACCTGTTAGCTTAAAAAAAAAACCCATCCTCTGCAACCTCATGAAACATACAATGTGTATTTGTTAGTTGAACTTACAATATGTTGTTTTGTTTGAGATTTAGCATTGAACAGTAGTTACACAATATTTCAAGCACTAGCAAGGAATGCTGAAACCTACAGTTGTGTTTTTCCGCCTAAGAGGTATGATTGTTTGACATATTTTTAGTAACCAGTAACATATACATTGTAAATATTGTTTATTTTGAAGTGTGAATATAAATAACAAGTTGTACAGTGCCTTATTTACAATCATTTTATACCCACTGTTCAGTGTAATTCTGATGACCGTTTTATGTATATTTTAATGTTTCTTTAATTGAGCACAATATGCAGTTTTGAGTGGAAAATGTTGATTGTTTTTTTTATTTGTTCAGTTATATGATCAACTTTTCAAAATATCTATGCAACAAGATTTTTACAATTACAATCATTAAATTCATCTTACATATCATTTCATCAAGCAAAATCTAAGCAAAATAAGAAATGAAATTAAAAGCAATCATGCAATGATTGTGATTATGACAATGAAAGATAATAAAATACAGCAATGAAATAATTTTCTTATACAACAATTTGATTGAGGCGTGGAAGCAGCAGCAAAATGTTGATTGTATTTGCGGTACACCATGCGATATGAATATCCGTATATTTTGATTATATAGATGTCAAGAGTATCTAAATGTACCATAGTTTTTTCTTCAATTTCAATTTTCAACACAGTTCTGTTTACAAAATGATAACAATATTCCACAGGGTAATATGATGGCGTCATCATGTCTATGAGATCACCACATTGATGACATCATTGCATATGTAGAAGAACAGTGCTTGAGTATTAAAAACAGATGGAACATGTGGCAGTCTGTTTTCCCTGCACTTTGCTCTAATTGATCGTTCTAAGTGTCTTGCTTTGGGGAGCACTTACCAGAATGACATTACTTAAATATAGTTCCAATGTTTTGGCTGACAAATTGAGTTTCACTAGAAGATTTGTTTTGTAGAGATAACTTAGCAATAATTCACTTAATGAGGCTTGTTTATCAATTCCATTCCAGGTATGATTGTAATAGTTATTGTAATACTTTATTTTTACAAGTGGAATCTTGAATTATGATATGAAAAATCGTTTTTTCTGATTTTGTTTGATAGTTTTTGCAGTTCTATTAGGGAAGATGCAGTTACGGCAAGTGGGTTTTATATGATTTAGGATTTTAATTACTAATTCACATGAATAGGTTCAGTATTTTAATTGTGCATTCTCGTGTTGATTTGCAGTTATTCCCTGATGAAGAATGTACACATGTGAAATGCATTTAACTTGCGTTAGTGCTTGTGGCCATAACAAAAACATATTTTAATGCTGTGATCATCTGAATCCATGTTGTGAAGATTGTTGTTCAATCTTTGTTCTTTGCTGTATACACATATGTATACAGATAGAAGAGTAGTGAGGTTTTCACATGGGTTCACTCTCCTTCTGACAAGTGTTGCCAGACTGTTATTGTGATTTTTTTACTGTCATGGTCTGTGGCCATTTTGTCGGCCTGAGGGAGACTTTCAGTAGGTGGCCATGATCCCTTGTGCAGACACATAAAGCATTGCTTCAGAATGTTAGTGACTATCTGGTATGTGCATGGGATCTGTTATAATAGTGCCTATTTTCTCTAGACATGGGATTGTCATGTTCCACCATGAGACATTTCTTAAGTGGGTATTCTTTGTCACCAGTGGCAAGAGGAAGGCTGTGTTAGTAGACAGCATGGTTCTTACCTCTATGTATCTTGGCACATGAGGATGGAGGAGGCTGTTGGGGTGTGAGGTGGCAAAAAGTGGAATACAAACAGATGTTTCAACAATGACTTACCAAGCATGATTAAGTCCACACATGAATCATGGAACACGCACCCTGCTACCTGACTGGCTTCCAAAATAGTGCTGTGCCCTGATCCTTAGACTCATTTGGAGCAGGTGGTGAACTGTAGCTTTTCATTACCCACCAGATATATGTTGACACTTTGTTGGGGTAGGCAAATGTCAGTTACATGTTTTTTGATCTCCAGGTATATGCCGTTAGTGTTACCATTTACCACTGGGAAACTTGCCAATGGCCTAGTAGGCCTGCTAGATGACTCTGATATCCTATAGGTAATGTTGAAAGTAACATGCTGTGGTACATGTTGCTTGCACACCACTGTTATTTTTGTTACCCTCTACAGTGAACCCATTGCATAATAGCACAGGACACGGAGCAACTTCAGCTCAACTAAAATTGAATGTGAGGCTCTCTTTTTAGGTGTGATAGGGTCACCTATCTTGTGCAGGAATCTTCATATATGTTTCTCACTAATGTGGATTTTCTGTATCCATTGGTGGTCAGAGCAGAATGGCAGTGGTCTGTGCTTGTGAAACTTGCTTAGACTTTGTACCAACTTCCTTTAATTAGCATAAGCGGTGCAGCGTTTGGGGCGGTGTGGCATAGGTTACCTTTTTTCTGTGTTGGGTGGGCATAGAAAGATCCATGGACAATGCAGATTATTTATGCATGTGTTCATTTGTGATTTGCATCAAGTGGGGCATTCCCAATGCCATGGGGGAACTGATGTGGAGCATTTGTTTACATTTGGGTGGAGAGAAGCAGACAATGGAATCATAATGGTTTGATGTACATCAAGAAGCACTTGTTTATAGGCGCCTGATCAATAAGCAGTGCGTAAATAAGCAATAAATAATGTATCTCTTTTTTGTGGTTTTGTCATTTAGCTTTTGTTGATCCAGGATGTAAACTGGTTTCTCGACATATCAATTGTTTACCTTGAAGAGCTGCCTGTTACTGCCATGTGTTTAATTTAACATTAGATTAGGCCATTTCAGCTCAAGAGCAACACATGCCACAGTGTCACCTAGTAGCCATCACTGTATGTTCAAATTCAGTTCAGAGCCACATTATGTAATATAGTTCATTAATTGCAGGCATTTGTCCTACCTTTATAGTGCAGTGTTATTGTGTGCATCGTTGTTATCAATCCATGATTGACATCTCTCATGGATGCAACTACAGTCAGCCGTCTGGGACATGTTGACATCCTTGTGATTGGAACATTGGTGCATGTTTACTAAACACCATCAGTATTATGGTGGGTTTTAAAAATGCAAGAAAGAATTCCATTCTAACCGTAACGAGTAGAAAAGGCTATTTGAACTAACAGGCCTACATGCCACAGTGCAATTGAGTAGATATCTCTAGGCTTTCATTAATAAAGTAATAATAAAACATTTGAAATATAAAATTCTTCAGTCATAAAGCATTTGTACTATTAATTATTTTGTTTGTTGTGTTCTTTGAGTGATGTCTCTGGGTCTTTGCTTGTTTCGTGTTTTATTCTGTGGTTGATTATTTGGTAAAAGTGCTCGAAGTAAGATGACATTTTGGGGCATGGGTTTGTACTAAGGACTGAGGGTGAGCGGAAATGTTGGCTGTTTTGTAATGGTCAGTTATATTTCCACAATGGACATAGTTGCATTCAGGTGTGGGGTTGGTAGTTGTTTCCTTGCAGTAGAGTGGGTGTATGAGATGATTCCTTATATTATCTAATGCATACCTGTTTGTCTGTTCGGAATATACCATATTGGGGAGTCTTTAGTGGATTTGCGATCTGGAGTCCATTTTGTATCAGATTTAATTTTTTTGTAGACAGTCAAATAGAACGGCACTGTCCGGCTGGTCTTCCTTTCTCCTCCTTTGGCAGATGTGCCACTGTCTGTGGCGCATTTCGGTATCTGATTTGCAGCACAACTAAAGGTTTGGCACCGTTTTAGTCCAGTTGGAAGGAACAGCCACCTAGAACATTCTGTAGACTTGAGAGGAACACATAACTTTAAATGAAAGCCAAGCCACACAAACAAGTATGTTATCTACAGGCCATCTGGTACCAACAGATATGTCCAATGGGAAAACAAAGGGCAATCCACTCACCACTCCTCCCACATCCTTCTTAAAAAAAGGGGAACTCAGCTAAGCAATTTGATAGAGAATGTGTTTGTACAGGGCACATACCCACAGATAACCTGCAATAAAACAAGGATTGTGAAAATGCAGAATGTATACCCTTGGTTCTCATCTATCATACAGCACTTGCACAACTGAACAGGATTGTTGAGGATCTACAACATATATTTAGAACAGAGGACGAGATAAGAATAGTAATCTCCCTTAATTGCATACAAGCAACCAACACACCTAGTGTGGTCTTTGATCAGACGCACGTGTCCAGTAGAAGAAGAACAAAGAAAACCTGTAAGGTACCCATGGCAATGTTAGAAGATGCAAAACATGCCAGCACATCTGCACTGAACCTGGCATAACTATGCCACGGAACAAAACAATACAAATACAAGGGACATACAACGGCATATTATCAACTGCAGATTATCCGATGTTGTGTATCTCATCCAATGCAAGAAATTGTGTCTGGTGCCACATGAAAGGATAACGCAGATGATACACCATTTATACTAACACAACAGGTGCACTAGTGGGTCACCACTTCACACAAGGGTCTATCGATTAGTGGTTTTGGAAGGTGACCTCACAATTACCACACACTGAAGGACATGGGAGCTCAAATCCTTGAAGATACTTAAAGAAAAATACAGAGGTCTGACCAAAGGTATAGATTGTATGACCCACTATGGCCAAATGTAAACCCAGGAATAGCAAGCAATAACATCAAAAAGCTAGAAGACAACGCTTCAGTAGCACATCTCATCAACAGCACTTGGACACTTCTGTTCAGAACCCTTAATGGGTGAAGACAGAGAATATTGGCAACAGAAATCCCGGGTGTCTAAGCTCAAATGGTTGACACCCATTATTGAACATAATGCACATTGTGATAACAGCGGACATGGCACACTTTGGAAGTGGGCCATGTATTCTGCTTTTTCCATACTGAATGAAAGTCAGGAATCCATTCTGAAGCTTGAAGCATACCAAGGTATCATTGGACACTGCACCATTTAAACCTCAAGAAAATATGTTGTAATGTTGCATTGTACACCAGCCAGTAAACAGTATCAGCTGTATTGAATTCACTACATGATCCTGACAATATATAGAGGCTGCAAAACACACCTTAAGACTCTGTGTGAGGAAAATGCAAAATAAAATCTGCTTTTCGATTACATGTTTTCCAAAACTTTCACAGCAATATGTTTCTAAAATAACATAAATAAGCTTCAGAAATGACTGGGTCCATTTTAAGCTGGCTGTGCCTAACTCTGAGAGAATATTACATTCAACAGTTATGTGTAAATACTGTTTTTTTCTTACAATGCAGCACTCAGCAGGCTAAAATGTGAATTGTTTTAGATGAAAATTATGTTTGCCTCTTGCTTCAAGATGTATGGTCCCCTAGATATGGAGCCATCACAGGCATTGCATTGCATGCATACTATTCCTTCACGCTATGAAGTTTAGACTAAAAATGAGAATTAACATCTGTTCTGTGTACCTTTGCCAGTCATTTAATTTTCATGGTGATACCATCATAATATTGGGACCTAAAATAGCAAATTGGAAAGTGATAGAAGTGGCATGTTTAAACTTCAGACAGATGTTATCCTATTCAATTTCCATAGGGTTGGGAACAATAGCTAAATAAGATGTTGCCTCCCAGTATGGATGCCTTTTAGCTGAACTTCATGGAGCTTTTCTAATTGGGAATGTCCTCCTGAAAGATGAACTGGGGAGATGGTGAATTGGGGAGTGCAGCTTGTCCCCATGCAACACGTCCGAAGAAACATTGGCCAAATCCTTATTTGAGTCATAATTATTGGGACCTCAGGGATAAAAAAATAAAACTGAAGCGACTTCTCTGATAGCACAGTATTATTCACTTTCCAGAATCATTGGTCTGTCATTTCACTATAGCTTACACACTGGTAGGATTAACTATTGTCAATTACTTATTGTGTGCCTAAAAAAGGAGGCAAAGTGGGATCAAATGTAGCAATAGAATGGGATTTCATGCAGCAAATGGTTAAAAGGAATCTAAAAGTGTCTTGCAGAAATCCTTAGATGAAAATGGAATGTAATTTTTAAACAAATTGAAACCCTTTAACCATAGAATTTCATATAAACAATTACAGATTCAATATACCATGAATACTTAACAAATTAATTAGTGATCATCTTTAAACAAAACAAAAAACAGTAAAAAACAGAACAAGGAACAGTCACTCCAATTTTCAAAACTTGTTAGTGCCATGACCAATGAGATAGTTCTACCTGCTAAGCAGAGTTGCATAAAAGAGTCACAATACATTGTCGCTATAATTTGTAAAAATCTCCTAAAATGGATTTCTCAAAGGCTCGGGAGATTAGAACAAGATGATATTAAATGATCCAAAGATTCCACCAGATTACCCAATTCACAGAACCAACACAAGCCCTGATCGACCAACATCATGTTAAAATGAATCAGGGTCTCCTCGGTGAAAACTTGTCTCAGCAATCTATACAGGTACACATCAAAATAAGGGGCACAAACACTGACTGATTTAGTGTCAAATCTCAAATGTATGAGTGAATCATAAGAGTAAAACTGATCAGTTGTGTTTGCCCAATCATGCCCATAAAATGCCTTTTGACCCTCAAAGGATTCTCTATGAGATACAGAAAGAAGACCCAAATGTGCCTGTAGTTCATCACACCCTGTTAAGTTTTGTGCATAATGAGGGGGATTGAGTTGGACAGAATAATTTATAATAAAATGATAAGTACTTCCATATTGCCCTACTTTTCAGTGACAATAAGCCCAATTCATAACGAATAGCAGAAAGGGGGTACCATGCGAGAGTTGAAGAACCCTCCGCCACATCTTTTACCCAATACTGGGAAGCAGATCTAAGGCCCAGAAAGGCAAAAAGGTTGAATCCATATTGAATCTTTGGGACTATATTCCCTCCATAAAACGTCAGTGATGGAAGGATAGAGTACTTGCCCTATCTAATATCCACCCATACCAATTGATTGCCAATGGCAACGCCACTTGAAAACAACCATTCTCTTATGAGACATTTATTTTTTTGGCAAAAATAGGGAATCCTAAATATATAAAGACCTGCACTTTTTCAAGGGGTACTTTGTCAATTTGGCAAGTAAAAGATTTGACTATTTGTTTACTTGTGCATTGCATTATTTTATTTTTTTATTAATCTTTAGTTTGTGAAGTTTTGCAAATCTAGAAAAGACTGACAAAAGATGTTGTAGGTTGATCAGAGTTAGATAAAAAAAATATATCGTCAGCATATCCCAGCCAGATTGGTGTTATGTATTGAATCTTCAGAGAGGCGGAAGCTGACGAATTTAGGAAATCGCCATTGCCACTTAAATAAAGATGAAATAGACAAGCTGCAAGCACACAGCCCTGCCTGACCCCTATAGAGGTTAAAATACTGAGTGACAAAGCACCATTGTGATCTAATAGACTCATACATTTGAATTAGAATGAATCCCAATAATCAGTATTAAAAGGCCATGCAGGATTCCCCATTTCTGGAGCTTGGTCCACAAGAGACCTCAATCAACTGCATTGAATGCAGCAGAGATTCCAATTATGGCCATGTAGATTGATTAATGTTTGTGCTGCTGCACTTAAATAATGATTGTTTTCAAAAAGAACCCATTCAGTGTGGTCCTGTGATGTTTCCGAAACCAGTCTGCCATTGGGGGATTTGAATAATTGATTATTGCCAAGTTTCGGGATGTTGAAGAAGCAAGGCCGCAAAGATCTTGCTGACCGTGTTCATGATTGCTATAGGTTGAAAATGCAATGGATCTGAGAGGGACCCCTTTTGGAGATTGGTAATATGTAAGCTTTTGACCAAGATTTGGGAAAAGAACAAGTTTCAATACTAGACCAAGTGACTGGATCTCGTTCAAATAATACAATTGAGAGATTGTTAGGGCCAGAGGCCCACAGGGGACTAAGTTTGTCTATTATTTCAAGAATTTGGCCCTTAACAATGGCCATTGACCAAGCACATGACAAATTCATAGTCATCGGAGATGGGTTTATAATTGTTTTAGTTAATGTACTGTATATGTCACCAAAATGAGTAACCCACTGGCTGTCTCATACAGAGGAAACTCTATGCTCAGGCTGCGACCGGGCAAGATCGTTCATCATATTCCAGTGTGATCCACATCTTTGTTCCTCAAGACCATTAGCATTTTTTCTGCATCTCGCTGGTACATTAGAGCATGATTATTTTTCACCCATTATTTGTGTGCTTGTTTTTCTCTTTTGATTAACAAACTCTTGGAGGAAAGTCTGAGGGAAACATCTGATCTAAATAGTTTAAACTGATGACACAAGGCTTTCTTTGATTGGCCACATATGTGGCCGTGCTTCCTAGGAGGGCTGATGCTCCTTTTAACTTCCGTACGCTTTGTGAGAGAAGGTACTCCAGGAAGTCGCCATCATTGTACACTATAAAAGTGGAATACTGCTAATCCAGTGTGAAACAAATGCAAACAAGCAGAGGCGGTCACATTCACCCTGTATATAGTGCCCCTGTTGCATTTTACATGATTTCCCGCAAAGTTGATTCTTAATTTTAAAGCAAGAGACAGAGACTGCTTACAATTAAACAAAAATGAAGCAGAAGGCCGCTGTCAAATAGCTATGATCGCTATAAACATTTGCAATAATTAAGAAATGTTTGCAATTGTCATACAGACCCTTGCCAGTATAGATGTAATCTAAGGTTGATTGAGCCGAACCATTCATCCAGGTGTAACTTCCTAGAACGTCACCAATGATGGAGCCATCAAGCATATTCAGGCCCAAGCCTTCCAAGGTGTTCATCCAAACCTGGCCATGGTGTTTTTTCCCAGATGCCAAGCAAGGAAGATTAGCCAGCGGTTGAATAGATAGGCAACAGGAGTTTAGGTTCCCAATACAATAATCTGACCCCTGCAAAAGGTCACTTGCCATTCATTAACATGGACCCATATATTTTTTTAAACATGTCAAGTTGAGCGTTGCCAGAATGCCTGTGATAATCTAACGTGTGTTCCTAATGCACCAAAAGTAATTTCCAAAAAAGATACTAACCTTAGATACTGACATGAGCGAACCAGTATAATCAGACCGCCAGAAGGATGGACATGATGACCCTTTTTTGCTGACTGAAAAGACGAAATGTAACCATCAAATTTTGGACATACCGTCATCCATGTTTCCTGGAGAGAGATTAGGTGATTTTATTTTTAACCAATGGCCAACTGATGGGGTTGACATCAAAGAAACATGACCTCTAGTATTCCATGAGAGGACCAGAGTATCCAAAGGTTTAGGTTTAGGGAAACTGAACTGGGTTACAATTCCCTTCTGCAGACGATGCCCTTGATAACGAAAGGCAGTCTTGTTGTTGCACACAGGGAGGTTGTGTGTTAATGGACGTAGATGGCAATCAAGAATGATCATGGTCTCTTCTAAGTGATTAAAACAATTTTCTTACAGACTGAACAATAAGTCCTCCATCCATCAGTGGGTCACAGAGGGCCTCTGGATGTTATAATAAGAATGGTCAAAACCAAAGGTCATTGATGCTTCCAATGAATTCATTAAATGATCTTGAAAAAATGTTGATTTTAAGAATAGGATTGACCGATCAGTTCTATAATGATCAATAAAATCCACTCAATCTTTGTCATCGCTTATTAGGAAATTTAACGAGGAAATGAATCAGAAAAATCTCAAAATATTGGTGCGATTAAGACTGACATTCCTATTTTCTGGTAAGACACTACTTTCTAATAACAGCTAAAAACCCTGCTGATAATTGATTTGATTGACCATGGGAGGAGGAATCAAACCCACCCAGTTGTCAGCTGGAATAGGTCAAGAGGGTTGATCTAACTAAGGTGCTCCAATGGCTCACTCCCATTAGGGCCCCTGAATGCACTTAGTGCTAAGTTAGTTGGTGAACTATGAGGCCTAAGATCCCGACTCGACTTTGCAATATCATTGAGAAAGGGGGTCCTGAAAAATGAAGAAGGAATATAATTTGCATTCGGCCCAGCATGTATTAAAGTATTCAAAGTAGGAATTAATGGGGTAGGAGTGAAATTCCTCTGGACAGCAGCCTGTGTGGTTATTGGAGTGACCTCAGTCATCCCAGATGGAAGGAGGGAATGTGTTGACCAGTCTAATGAATTAGATGGGTTAGTCAATGTGAACCTTATTGTTGGAGACCAAAATAGGAATATTCCCTATCCCTAGCTCTATACCCATGGCAGAGTTAACAACTGTGTGTACATTCAACTGAGCTTGTTCCGTAATTAGGTGGGCTAAACTTCCCACCCAGAGTAGATTGATGCCAGGTCGCTCATTCAGTCAAGGTTTACAGGCTGATTAATTTGCCCGAACAAAAGACACTGAGGAAACTCCTGTTAGAGGATTTAGATATCTGTTTATTCTTTTTATTTAACAGCATGTTTTTTACATGTTTCAGAGGGGAAGATTTATGTGTGATCACAGCTGGCACCTGTGACAAAGGTCTGCCAGGAACAATGGTATTTGACATTGCATCATTCGGTGTCTGAAAATAGACGCAAGAGCAGCATCATCAACCTCACCCACCGTAACGGTTGAACCAAGATCAGATGTTAGATCAATCACTAGTGAGTTTGAAGTACAGAGGGGTAGATTATTCACCCTTCCATTTAACTGCAAACCAGTAGGAACATTCGACACCATGTGTAAATCAGTGGGGATGGAGGATGTTATTGTACTGATAAGAGCCTCAGTGTCCTGAGGTGTTACTAAATCAAGATCCGGGTGGAATGCCTGAACCAGTAAAATCTTATCAGGTGAGCCCTTTTAATAATTTGTATCATTATCCAGCACTTCAATCTGCTCCACATGATCCCGCGCATAGTTAGCGATAAATGATTTGACCACATTGTGTAGTTTGGCATTATCACATTTAAAAAGCAATGAATCTAATAACACAGAAAGTGTTTTGGTTTCTGTTATCAACCCTTCATACAATGAACTAAAACACACAGCACTTGATTGATTTCCAGCAATGCCTCACAAATGAAAGGGTCCACATTCCCCTTTAAACTTTGAAATGCAGCCAATAGTTGTTGCAAGGCAACAGATGCTGGAGTGGAGTTGAAAGATGAAAATGTTGAATCTAGGGACTGCGGAAAACCAGAGAGATGGCGGGAGAAGTGTTTGGCATATTAACCAAGTCTTCCATGTGGCAAGATGAATTGATAGAAATGTAATTTCCGCCATGACTGATGGACGGAGGTATAGATCTAACTGGTTGTAAATATGAAGAGGGAATTGAGTCAGCTACCAAAGAAGCATGCCTCCCACCATTGCGATGAGTGGCAGGAACTAACAAAAGGTTAGCATTTGGTCCATCGGTATACTCAGTGGATGTGATTGAATCGTCTGGGCCCATGGTGGTAGATGGTGGTAACTGTAGTGATACAGCCAGCAACATTTCCTGATCCAAGAGTGGTGGCCTAATCAGCAAAGGCATCAGAGGTTGCAAAATTGCACTGCGCTAGTACATCTTCAGTGATAATTTAGTCAAAGTAGGTACTTAGTTAAATATGAAGACAGGACGTAGAACAAAATACAGATCCAGCACATGGGGGAAGGGCTAGCGGGCTGAAAAGTAGCGCCCTTGACAGACAGCCACGCTCCTGAGGCACCCCTGAATCAAGATCCTTGGAGGCAGGCTATGATGCTAATTGAAGACTACCAACCACACTCCTGTCTTAACCCAGCTACAGTCTAGGTCGCAATTCTAGGTCAAATCACAGAAAGCAAAGTTAAAATAGGGTTTCCAGTCTCAAATAAACATGAGCACAGTACCTTTTTTAGAAGACAGAAAGATTAGTTCAGATAAAGTGCTGGCCAAGGCTGAAGGCATTCAACTTAACCAGCTTTACCAGAAGAACAAGAGAACACACTGTGCACACCATTCGCTCTGCGTGTGTTAGAGCTTTTGAACACTGCCTCCAGCAAGCATAATAGAAAGAGTGAACAGACTCTAAAAAGCGGCAAGGCTTAGCAGCCTACAGCTTCACCTCTTCTCTCTTCATTTGCACAAGAAATCATTGCGCACACCGGGCGCTGCGCGTGTATTAGAGCCTTTGAACACCGCCTCCAGCAAGAATAATAGAAAGAGTGAACAGACTATAAAAAGGGGCCTAGCCCAGCAGCCCACAGCTTCACCTCTTTTCTCTTCACTTCCAAAAGAACACAGTGAGTACTGTGCACAAGTCAATTTTAATAATCTGATAGTTTCTATTTTAGGCTGATATCGTTTGTTGAGTATAACATGTTATATATATATATATTTATAATTGAAATGTATTTTTAATTTACAATGATGATTGGTAATATCAACATTTTCTTAATGAGAAACATTTGGACTAGACTAATACTTCAAAAGAGTTAAACCCTCTTCCATGAAAGCAAATCCCACACATTTAAAAAAAGAATAAGATACAGTTGCCTCTGAGACCTCAAATATTTACACTTATTATAAAAACTATGATAAAGCACTGATCACTTTTATTTTAGGTGTTCAACTAGTCGACATCCATCAATATTTCTCTCAAATAATTTTATGAAATTGTTCAAATTAGATTTAAAAACAAAACCTTTAAGAGTTTATTTATACTTCAACCTGTCTCCTCTTACAGGGAAAACAGAAAATATCAAGTTTACATAAGCATTTAGATTCTTCTTTAAAATACGTCTTTGTTATTGGGATTTCCTTTCATTTCAATTTTAAATGTTTAAATATATTTTTAGTACACTTTCAAATATATCAAATAGGACCAGGCAAAAAAGGGATTTTTTAAGCAGACTCTAATGAATAAAGATAGCCTTTGCCTATCTGTTCAACAATGGTTATATTCGTTTAGTTAAATATACCTAATGTAGCCTTTTTAACACCAAGGTGTGACTCAAAACACCAATGCCAAAGCCAACAGGCCACAGAATGCTCAGCGGAATGTGAAACACAATGGTATTTCAGATGGACAAATAGTTTCACCTGTAAATCAGTGGAGCCTGCGTAGGATGGGAAAGTATTTCAGAGTCTGACTATTCACTTTCTAATTTTCACAACGGTTTCAGAATATTCCCTTTAAAAACGTGGCCAGTGATGTTCTTCAATCCTAGGAAATTAACTAAACACACAAGGTCCTGATTGGAGATTAGACTCAAAAACAAGAATCCTGAGACAACGGATCAATTTCAAAGAGTAAAATGGCTGCTGAAACCCATTTGCTAGTTTAGACCTTTCTTGGATGTTACTCTTCAACTGTTGTAGAAAATCTGTTTGGTCCACAAGCCTTTCATCAGCTGTAGAATGACTTACATTCAGTATGTACTATAGGTCAGAAAATGTTTTTTTTTTTTTTTGATATTTCGCAAATTATTACAAGAACGGGTGATTAACTGTGATATGAGGTAAACATGCTCAACATTAGAGAGCGTCTTCAGAACTGAGGGAGCAGGCAAAATGTATTTTGAAATGACACGCCTCCCTTGTAGGAAGACATTAAACAAATGAAGAAAGGGAAATGCCATCCTTTGCAAGAGTAATGTAACATAAGATAGCATTATGTGATAATCGTTGGGTAGAACACGCAAATACATAGGGCATGATGCCCACAAAACCAGCCCATAGCACCCGATGAAGGTGCAGCTATACTTTGAACAATCAATACATGTGATTCTGAACCACTTTCATTGAGGAAATGTTCTGCAGCCAACATTCAGTCATTGTAGCAGAGCACAGTGATGCAATATCTACTTTATTATTTGGCTGGTGATTTACAGAATAGACCTTCCTGCTACAAATTAAATGTTATGGTCATGATACAAGAACTTTTTCCAGGGCACCTCAAACAATGCTTTTGGTCTCATGATGGAGAGACTAAACAACTAAATGGCCATTAGGCCTGCAATATCAACCTGATACAAAACGAACTGAAAATATGTATTTTTCTTATTACGCCACCAATAATATCACCATGTATATGGTCGTGGGGTAAGGCCTGTTGGGTATTTTGTGGATATTTGTGGCTTTGCGGTATTTTCTTACTGCCAAAATACCTTTAGCAATAATCACTCTCTGTATTCATATTGGGTCACACATCACAATAATTCAGAATTCAGACCTATTTAGATGATATGCACGGTAGTTTGCGTGGTTGGTTGGTATAGTGGTTGGTTTATTTGTGGCCCCAATATCCAACATCCCTTGTTTTTATCTAGATTGTTCTTGAAAACTAGAGAGACCTCAGGCCTACATTTTAGGGATACCACATTTTCAATGTTAGTGTTATGTGCCACCATGGGCTATTGTGGTATTTTTGTGGTAATTTCCACTACCTTATATACGGTAGGGAACTATGTCCAGAGACTCTCTCTTCCCGTTGACTCATGTACCTCCAACAGGCTATGCTACAAACAGTCACTCACAACTGTCCATACTGAATAGAATCATGCACACATCTGTTTTAAAATGACAATTGCACTGTTTAAAAATCTACCCACATTTAAACCTTTTCCCATGCAAAATGAAAGAGAGAAATAATACACACTAGCTATCTGTTTTCAAATATGTTTGTATTATAGAAATTTCTTTTAAACACAGTTTAACTTTTTTTTACAGAAATAAATGAAATGGTACAACATTATTTGTGATAAAATGAACAGAGAGCTGCAAGAATATATTCAATTGCTAACATTAAATATGCTGATAAGAGACTGAGACTTCCTCGAATACACTGACTGAACAGTTTCGCACACTTTCGCACAGCTCCCACTTGCTTCTGTAATTACCTTATCTGTTCAGCATGAGTTTTCTCCGGCTATTCTCTTTCTGAATTTGGCTCCTTTGAAAATCAACCCCAATGAGAACAAGCGTCTGCCGTTCTCAAACCGGGGTTATTGCCTGGAACTCTCAGCTTTTGCAGCAGGAATTCCCCAGCCAGGAAACAGATCCTTCTCCCAGCTCTGCATGATCTCGATTGTTCTCCCCCTCCCCTCAAGCTTCTCCAGCAAAGTTCTAATCACAGCCTCTAGCATGATACTTGCTATGACGCTGCTCCAATCAGAATCAATCATGTCATCTCCTCCCTCACTACACAATGGCTCACTTCTACAGTGGCAATTGTAACAAACTGATTTCCTGTTCCTTTGAGCTCTTTGCTTCCTGTAGTTATGTGGACAGAGCAGCAGAGAATAAAAAATGAATGTGCGTTTAAAAGTTCACTTTCAGAGTAGGCCTAATTCTGCAGTGGAGACACATTTTTATTAGTGGGTTATGTTAAATGAAGTTTTATTAGTCAGGTTAGTTATTAATAAGGTTAGTTATTAATTTTCAAATGTGTCTCTTGCAACATAGGCATTTCAGGTGAAAAATAGTGTGCATTTTGAATGTGCACATGTGTGCTTTTAACTGTAAAAATAGATTTGCAATTTATATGTAAAAATCGTTTTTGACTGAATAGCCTGTCTTTACTTATATGTCCATGTTACTCTGGATACACATATAGCAATGCACCACACCCATGTGGTGGTGCTGCATCAAACAAAATGCTACCTGTGCAGTAGTGCTGTACTCTGTGCTGTAACATGCCAAATATCCTTACATGCCATAGGAAATATTATTAGTGGGGATAATTTATGGGGTTATTGGGACCGGGGGTTGTGGGGGTATCCCCCCTCTATTAAAAACAATTATGGGGTTTGCGGGGGTGTCCCCCACAGGTTCCATGACTTAATATCGCTGCAAAAATATGGCTATTTTTGTATGCTGATATTTTTACAGGGATATTAACATATGGAACAGTTTGTAAGTCTTCACGTTCTCCATGTCTTTGGTGATGGGGTTTGTTAAAACAGATTATATTTGATGTATTGATTTTAATGAGATGATGTAAGTTCTTTTTCAACAATTCATGATGTTTTAGCATTCAAGATTTGAAAATTACAATAGTTGTTTTGCCAAAACAATTATTTTGCTATCATAACATTGCTCTAAACCAACACATGCAAAAAATCCTGTCTTGAAGCAAAGGTTAGCTATCTTCACCTGACTACCTTTCAGCTCTTCCAAAGAAAATGCTTGATTAATGGGGAGTAATATTTCTCCAATCTAGAGGGACACCAGAACATATATTTACTCGATTTACAAACGTTATGGGCAGGCGTGAAGAAGATGAGCAGTTGTTTTAATTCTGCTACTGAATCTCAGCTTAGTTAATGTCATGTTAAGTAGTGTTACTGCTGTTACGACAACATAGGTCAATCACTACCAAATGCTTAGAATAAGGTTTAATATATACGGTCTTTACTAGTAATGTCTAACACTTAGAAAGTGGGACAAAATGGAAGCAAACTGTTCCTTCTGGTAGTGAAGTGAACACAGTAAATTAACTAAAGTGATATGTCTCTCTAACAGCTTTTTCAGTTCCATTAAGTGTCTTGATAACAAGTCCTGACTCTCCCGATTAGCAGATATGTCTCTTGTTAGGTTGTTGTGTGATTACACCGACTTTCCTATCCTGGTTGGTTCTATTGTGATGTTAACTTCCGTGACGCAATGCAAGCTTCCACATAATTTTTTCCCTGACAGTTGTTTGCCATGTAATGTCTTGGAAGCTGTCAATTTCTTAGTATGTATTAATGTTTGGGAACCTTAAACTGTGTCAAAGAGGCAAAACACAAAAGTCTTTTTGTTTCAAGTGGCTTTCTCCGCAAAGTATATGTGGGTTTTTCTCACAGTATCAGATATAAAAGTATGTTCTGTCAGAGCTTGCTTGGTTACTGGTATTTCTCCTGGCAAGCCACAAGTAACATATGATTCTGCATGTGTTGTAGGTATTCTTGCTGAAACTCCAGTCTGTTTTACAGTAACAGTAAGTTACATGGCAACATCCAGGAGTGAGATACGTCAGTAGAGTTCCTAGCTTCCAGGATGGTGTTTGGCTCATCTACCTATATCAGGGACTTGGGCATACTGCCCATGCCCATCTTACTAGTGTCTTTTTAAGGCAGTGCCTACTCATAACTAGGGTCTTTCAGCGGGCCCAGCTGTTAGCCTTTCATGGATACATAGCAACCTCAATGTTACTGGTTTTGTTAGCACAGTCAGTCAGCATGGGTTTAATAAACCTTTGCGAATCATCTCCGCTTGTACCATCCTGAGCATGAATGCAATTCAAAATGGCGGCTAGGTGTGAAACACTACCAGCACTTCCGCTATACTGGTATTGGGGCAGTACTTTAACTTCTCGCTAGGACTGCTCGTCATATAAAGTACCCGTGCAAGCAGTACACACCTTTGACCACTCTGGGGTTCTGTGTTAGTGTGGGAAAGTGCCTGGTTGCCAGTGTAGATGGATCGTTTTATTATATTGAGAAAAAAAAAAACATCATGTCATTGAAGAAAAGAGGTGTTCCTATAAATGGTGCAATGACATGAATACCTCGAAGCAAATCTCAGTGCTCGTCTTACTATTAGAATCACACATGGTGAAGCATGGTGCTTTGAATCGGAAGAACATTTTTGATTGAATGAAATAATTGTTTGTGCTAAATCATGTCAGAAAATCTCCTAAAGATAATGATTACACTAAATTGAGTTAAAAGTATAGATGATTTATTTCAATGTTAAAATGTATGTTTTGCTCATTTTCAACTTTTTGTTACTGTTTCCTTATTTGATGAACACATGAGTTGTGTTTTCCTCTGCGTTTTACACTGTGTGTTCTGTGCATTTGATTTTAAAATAACTTTGCATGACTCTTCAGCGCCAACATTTCACAACGGAACTGCTATGCTTTTGATAGCACAGAATGGCCACTTCTATCATATTACAAGAGAGTACCAATATCCTGCTGTTCCGTTGATGCACTGAGACTGGCATGTTTCTGGCAGTTGCTGCCAGTCTCAGGAGAGCAGCCAAGGATGAAGTGGCATTAAAAGTGCATTGCATAATGCACGTTGTTATGGGCTGCATGCCCATTTTACTCTTTGCCTCATCTTAACACCTGTTTATCAAAGCCCAACCCAAACCAGATGTTCAAAAATAGCGTGTCTGTTTAAAATGCTCGGCTATTTTTAATGCATGTGGCTACAACCAGAACAAAGAGTGGCCGATGTACAATTCTCCCAGTACTCTAGATACCACAATGATACGCGGTTTTTGGAATAGTTTGTTGTTTCTTAAATTAAGGAAAACTCAGCTCAGGGGCAACGTGCTCTCCTTGGTAGCAAAACGCCACAGCGCACCACAGGTTCGATCCCCGGGTCCGCGCTTAGAAACCTCTGGGTATTAAGCGCGCTATAAATAACCTATCATCACAGTACCCTGCACGGTCCACCCCTGTTTCACACATACCACAAGACTGACCAGAACCAAGAGAATGCCTGATCTCTATTCCAGCTCTGTGCACTAGCCATTTGCTTTGTACCACTTATGCAACCGATCCATCTGCTGACCCTGCAAGTACCGGGGTGACAGTCAAGCACCATGGTGGTTATCACTTGAGAATATTTCTCACCAGGAGGTGTCTAAAAAATATTCCGACAGAACAAGGCGCAGACAGGAAATCAATTTCTTATTACATTAGTGGTTCCCATGGTTTGTGGACTTTTCCAAAGGATGGCTGATCTATCTAATTGATCGTTATTGATACATGTGTGTACTTTGCTAACAATCGAAAGCATGAACAGAATACATACATGTATATGTTTGTTTCAGAAAGTGTAATCATGCCACGCTTTTGTGAACTTGTTATTAAATGACAGTATTTTTGGGGGTTCTGAGATGGACTGCAACTTGGAATGCAAACAACCCGTGCCCCCATTTTTAAAAATGATTGCACTTCTCTCAGTCTAGTTTAACTGTTGTTGTTCTTCTTTTTCATGGTCCTTCTTTAACAGTATAACATTACAGAAAAATCTGTATATATATATATACATATACACTTGAACATTTCAACTAGGGTGCAAAATGTGCATTTGCTAATACCCATTGGCTAGTGGTATTTGACCCTTGGCGAGTAAGGAATGGGCTGCTCTGTGTATGTATAGAAGTGAGGGGGCTAAGTTCTTTCATTTAGAGCTGTCTAGTAGCTTGCAACTTGAATGTGTGCCCTCCTATATAGCAACTGTCAAACTACTCCAAATTAATAATTACACACATCTGTGATCGCTTTGCCCCAAAATGCCAGTATTTGCCCCAGAAAGGACACACCTGTGATGATTTGACCCAAAACACCATCATTTGCCCCTTTAAAGAAGTAATTCCGATTTATTTACACCAAAATGCAGCATTTTGGCCCATATTCCTTGGAGTTAAAAGGTATACTGGTTATATGGGGCGTTGTTCAAGTATCGTTTCTCAAATTGCAGCGTGTTTTGAAATAGTGGCATCACGTCTCAGAATTTGCTGTCATTTGACAAACAGAATCCCTGTGCTCATAGGACTCAATGGGAGCTGTGATATTCACATTGAATTCAATGTCTGGCAGGGTTTTTACACCCATGGGAAGAAAAGAGTATGGTTCGCATGGAATCACTGTTGGGGACATGCAGATATTTTGCTTCACCCAAGGAGTTCACAATGCTCTAGACCAGGAGACGAAATTAAGATTGCAGGAACCACACTTGGGTATCAGTTGTCACCTAGCAGGCAGTAGCTGCCCCTAGAGGACTTTTTCGTGAGTTGCATTCATTATGCTTTAAATGTCTTCTAGATGTCTTGAATAGTCCTTTATAAACATTCCCAGAGACAGAAAGCGAATGCCACATGGCTATGTTCATATTGGAGTTGGAATTGGAATTGTTTATTTGTACAGTGCTTATACACAGGTGGAGTGCTTCAAAGCACTTCAGGGCACAAAGGGTAAAAGTGAATACATTTATCATTCTTCGGCCTTGAAGTTTGTGAATGATCTAAACAGAAAACTAGCATACTAGACCTGACAGCGCATGAAGTGTTACAGTTTAGACCCAGCTAAGGTGGGCGGACAGAACAAAAGGTGGTGGCTGAGGGGGGGGGCAGGACAGAAGAGCTTACTAGTCCTAGTATATTTAGGTAATGCATTCATACAGACGCAGATGTGAGGGAGAGGGGGTGGGGAGGAAACAAATGTGTCCAGTCACAACAGGGCCCTGGCTTAAGTGCAGAGAGGTTGCCTCACTCATAGACCTTAAGCAGAACGTGTAGTAATGCTGAACATGCAGTGCAGTGGCCCAGAAGCATATGCAAAGACTGAGTCAGGGGCTGGGACTCTGGAGGTGAACCAGGCAACCAGTCAGCAAAAACTGAACAGAGTAAGGGAGAAGAAGGAGGGAGGAGGGTGGAGAAAGGAACAGAAGTTAGCAGGGTAGAGCGAGAGAGAAGGAGGAAGAGAAGTGGAATGTCTTGAGGAGTTTCCGGAACTTAAGGTGCTCCGGCTCAAGACAGAGAGAGGCAGGGAGGCTGGGTCACAGGGAGGCACCTGCAGAGGATAAAGATATACCTCCAAATCTCTGTTTGTGAAAGCGGCTCACGCGCAGAGATTTGGGGGAGGATGAAGCAGAGGACTCTAGAGGGAGAGTATTTAGGAAGAGAGCACTGTAGTGCGGGCCCCAAACCCAGAAAGCCTTGTGGATTATGCAGAGATCTTGAAAGTGATCCTTGCAGCAATGGGGAGCCAGTGGAGGGATTTAAGCGCCGAAGAGATGCTGTACCTGGGCTTGAGGCCAAGGATAAGTCTCATGATTCAGTTCGGGAGGAGTTGTAGAGGAACAAGAGTAGACTTAGGAAGGTTGGGAAAGAGGCTGTTGCAATAGTCCAGCCTATAGAGAACCAGGGCTCTTGAGGTGGTGAGCCTCTGGGGGAAGGTGAGAAAAGGTAGAATACCTCTAAGTAGGTGCAGTTGGTAGTGGGACTTTGTCTGAGATGTGCGAAGAGAAGCAGAGAGTGGAGTCGAAGTTTGCCTCAGGAGCAAAATGTAACTCCTGGAGGCTGTTGGTGTGAAGCTTACCGGGCTCTCCTGGTCTAAAAGCAGGACCTAACCAGCTTCCAACACCCAGAAATGTCAAACCCGCCTTAGACCATGGTTCTGAAACCTTTGGATCATCAGATGTTTTGCATTACAACTTCCATTAACCCTAGCCGGCAAAGTCACTGGTGAGGGCTCCTGGGGGTCATAGTCCAAAACATCTAGAGAGCCGCGAGTTGCAGATGCATGCTCTGGGCAAATATAGAAATGCATCCACTTAATTCAAAAGAAAAAAACACCCATCACTTGAGATGATCGAAACCATATTGGATATCATTACATGAAATTACTTCATTTGTGACTTTAGTAATGTTTCTTTATAAGCATTCCCTGTCTTCATGATGACATGTTTCTTTGCTGTGGCAGTAATCGTTTGTGACCCGGTAGAAGGTGCCTTCTAGTGCTTGGAAACATTTTGCAGCCATACGCAACTTTGAGACATAACCTCTTCATGCAAGAGTACAAACTAGAAGAGACACACCTTTCATTTGGCCAGGTAACCAAAGAACCACACTATACAGCTCATGTACTATTTATCTGCACCGTCCGATCATCCCTCAACATTGCCACGCACCGTTTGGGAATAATGATTGGTGGACCTCTCCCCTACTCTTGGACACTCAGCATCCATAGACGTACAGACTCAATTTAACTCAAAGGAAATTAGCATGGAAAGGGCTTTGGCCACTAACTCTACCCTGCCCATTGCCCTTACTATGTATACAAATCAATGTGGTAGGAGGTGCCATCATAATGACTGCACAGAGCATGGTTTGGAGCCAAAGCAATCTTGAAACTCCATCCCCAGACTGCATGCAGACAATGCAGTACAACTGGAGTAGTACATTAAGTACTACCCATTTCTTTCTCCACACCATTCACAATGGGGTTGTTATTGATGTTCAAACTCCCATTCTAATTTAGAGGAAGCACACTAAGAAGGTGCTTCATTGCATCTCGCTTGTTTCTAAGAACAAGCCCCTTCTTTTGGTTAAGGACACTGGCTTTACACACATTCAATGCAAAACTGATCACTTTCATATTCATGTTCTGTCTTTCATCTTACAATGGCTTGGGGACACTTTTAATGCATTTCAACTGTTCAGCCCAATTTTTATATTCACATTTTTGCATTAGTGCAATGCCGGTACATAAGTGTACTACAGTGGTGAAAAGGGTATTTAAAAGGGCAAGTCATGTCCTCGCTAAAATCCTAATTGCACTTTATGTAAGTAATCGTTAACTTTTAGTACATTGCATTCTTTTCCACACAGAAAGTATACTTTGACTTGCATGAGATTTAGGTGTTGTTCTATGAAGAAAAATGTGCTATATGTACCTGTTTCGTTGCTTGTAAACCAGGTTGCACTATAGTTCAGAGATGTTGAATGCTGTTTTGTGAAAACTGCCGTACAATGTGTTCTAGTGCATAGTCAATCAGGAAGGTTATTTTTCGTCTTGTATGCATAGTAATGGAAGACTCTGCATCATTGGTATGCTTATCATCTCAGAATGATGTCAATACAAGGCCATTAGCGCCCTGGTCGGTGGTGCTAGCCTATTAGGAAGTTCGGAACTCAGGCTGGATTCACTGGTATACGTCGGCATGTGCTTGTTCATGGAGCTAATGTCGATATAACCTGTGGGCGTGGGCACTGCCACCTGCCTTAAGGGGCACTTGCTTTACTCAGACCCTTAATTTGGGTGGACGGATATTTCATTTTTTCATATTTTTATGTCTGGCTAGTACTGTGCAACTTGGCATTTTTCACCCTATGTTAAATAGCATCTGTTACCACGAACTCATAGAGAAATACTAAAACAATTTCCCCACGCCAATGGCGGATAGCAACGTGACATTTGTGAGCTGGAAAGTGAGGGATCTGGCCAACCACAAAAAGATGCGGAAAATACAACTCTATGCCAAACGCCAAGGTGTTCAAGTCTTATGCCTACAAGAAACTCACGCTCGCTCTGAACATTGCGAGAGTTTCGCTAAACAGTGGGGACCCCAGAGGTACTACACTAATTACTCAACTCAAAGCCGGGGTGCCCTCACATTAATTCACAAGAGCCTCAAATTCTGTTGCTCCCATTCACAAATAGATCCCCTTGGGAGGTACATACTTATTATTGGCAAATTGCAAAATCAAGAGGTAGCCATTTTGAATATATATGGCCCTAACATCGACGATCCTGAATTCTACCTTCACCTTGCCTCGGTCCTAGAGTGTTACCCCCAGATCCCGATTATATGGGCGGCGACTTCAACACAATCTTAGACGTCACCCTAGACAGATCAGGCTCCAGGCCTCTCCAGCTCTCAAGGGCAGCTCACACGATTCTCACAATACTCCCCCGGCTTGCAGTGGTAGACGCTTGGCACCTAATGTACCCTGACTCCCGCTCATATTCCTATTACTCCTAAGTTTACGACTCACATTCTAGGATCTATAGATGGCTCTTATCGGACATACTGATCAGGTGGCTGTCCCATCTTGCTATCCTCCCCAGAACACTCTCTGAGCAGTCTCCAGTGATTGTCTCACTGAACTGGGGCCAAGACTATGATAGAACGAGACAATGGAAATGAGGCCCCATGCCCTTCTAGACCAGACCTTCGCTTCTGAGCTTGAATCTTCCATCGAATAATTCCTTGAGATTAACATAGATTCAGTATCTTCTCAAGCCACCCTCTGGGAATCCTTTAAAGCCTACTCTAGGGGTATTGTTATATCCAAAGGGAGCGGCATCCTGAGAAATATCCGGGCGGAGATCGCTAACAGCGAATCGTCCCTAGCTAACCTGGAATCCCGGTATGCCCAGGATCACTCCCCTGACACTCTAGCATCACTGGGGTTGGAGCTTGATAGATTGCGTAGCCTTGCGGAGTGAGTAGTTAAATTCCTGATTAGCCCTCAAGCGGTGAGACGATATGGGGAGGGTGAGCGACCAGGCCGCATGCTGGCCAGATTGATCTGCCACGAGTTTGGAGCCCCCAACATTCCGGCGATAGAAAGACCCGACAGAAGACTAGCTACCTCGCCACAAGACATCAACACAGAGTTTCTGTCATTTTATAGCTCCTTATACTCTAAGGTCGATGGCCCCCATGTTTCAGAAATCGACTCCTATCTGGAGGGCCTCCCTCTTACGGTTCTGTCTACTGACGCCATCGTCTTCCTGGAAAGGCCCTTCACTGCCGAAGAACTTATAGAAGCCATCGAGTCACTTGAGTCGGGAAAAGCACCTGGGCCTGATGGCCTCCCCACTGACTTTTACAAGCATTATAAATCTCTTTTAGTTCTGCATTTACTGGCTCTCTGGGAGGAGGCATGCAAAAAAGGTATACTCCCCCCTCTCTCCGAGAGGCTACGATAACAGTTCTTCTCAAACCCGGCAAACCCCCCACCCAATACGGTTTGTACCGTCCACTCTCGTTAATTAACTGTGACGTCAACATATACGCTAAACTACTGGCCAACCGACTTGCTTCATTCATGCCCCACATCATTCAGCCTGACCAGGCAGATTCGTCCCAGGTAGGTCCACGTCCCTAAACCTTAGAAGACTCTCCAATGTAATCAGTAGGATCAATCCAAAGACACAGGCGGTAGCAGCCACCTTAGACATGCAGAAGGCGTTTGACTCAGTATCTTGGGAATAAAATAAAAATGTAAGTTTGGCCCCAACTTCCGAAACTGGGTCAAGCTCCTCTACACCGGCCCAGTTGCCAGGGTCCGCACTGAGGACAGATGTTCAACCCCCTTCCAGATAGCCAGAGGGACGCGACAGGGATGCCTCTTTTCTCCGCTAATATTTGCTATAGCTATAGAACCCTTTGCGGACATGATGCGCCAGTTACACTCCCACAGAGGCTTGCGCTCTGCCGGCCAGGCCGACATTGTCTCCTTATACGCCGACGATGCTCTTCTCTACATCCGCTCCCCAGAAACCAACCTTGCGCCAATTCTTGGCGATGTGGCCCGAGTTGGACACATATCTGGGCTGAAAGTTAATTGTTCTAAGTCGGTCCTATTCCCGCTCACAGACACCACACAACCACCCTCTGATCTGGGGGGATTCACTTGGTCTCAGTCCAGCATCACTTACCTGGGGGTGGCGGTTTCCCGGCACACAGAGAAGTTGCACGTCGACAACTACCAGAATTACCTCACTAAACTGACCACCAAAACCGCTTGCTGGGCTAGACTCCCCATTTCCCTAGCTAGTAGAATCAGAATACTTAAAATGGTAGTACTACCTCAACTCCTCTACGAATTAACCAACCTTCCTGTATGGCCAGACGACTCATTCTTCAAGACGCTACACGGTATAACTAACAACTTTCTCTGTCATTCCGGTGCAGTCTGCCTCAAACTAACCACACTTACCACCCCCAGGGAGCTGGGCAGGTTTGGCGCCCCCGATTTCCTTAGGTACTGGGCAGTAGCCCAATCCCAATTTGCCTCCCATTGGTTCAACACCACAGATTCCCCTCCTCATGTCCGAATTGAGAGACTGAGGGTCAGCGAGCGAACGCTTGGTTCCCTCATCCTCAAACCAGTCCCACCAGTCATCGACTCAGCAGACCCTGTGGTTAGCACATCCTTGGCACTCACCAAAATATGGGCAATGTTTGCTACCCCTCACCCGTTTCACTTGACCTCCCGCTTTGGAATTTGTTTCCAGATGTTCCATACATTTCCCTAGCCATTGTGTCTCGCTGCACTGAGGCAGGGTTCTTGACACTTCGCAATGCCTATGAACAGGGCAATTTCCTCGAGTGGTCTGACCTCCCACTGTCCTTCAGGCGCAGGCCATCGGCATGGATACAATACTCCCCGCTCCGGAAGATTCTTAAAGCCAGATACCCCAGTTTCCCCACATTGCCACCGGGCAATCCCATAATTGCTGAACTCTGCTCCTCCGATCCCTTTAGAGGGAAGGTATCAAGACTTTATAATCGTTTACCAAACTAAGACTTAGATGGGAGGAGGATCTCGGAGTCGAGATCACCGATGAGCGCTGGTCCCGTATGTGCGCTCGCACCCAGGAGGTGGCCTATAATTCTAGGTTTAAATTACTACAATTTAAGGTGCTACACAGATTTCACCACACGCCAACTAAACTGCATCACATGTTCCACAAATTCTCACCTAACTGCCCCAGATGTGGTGCCGACCAAGCCTCTTACATTCATATGATCTGGCACTGCTCACACCTGACGCAATACTGGACCGAAATATGCTCCACACTATATGACATACTAGATCATACCATAGACCCTTCTCCTATGCGCTGCCTTTTCCACGATTTCCCCAAGTTGAAGCATGACTCCAGGAAATTGGCAGGTCAGTGCATGGTGCTGGCGGTATGCTGCATACTACAGTGCTGGCTTCGTCCCAGAGTGCCCACGTACGCGCAGTGGCTCAGAGCAGTTACCTGGGCGCACGATATCCAGGAAGCCTGGGGCGCACTACAACATCCTCACTCGAGACCAAGGGACATTTGGCGGCAGTTCCGCAACTATATTCTTGCCTTGACCCCCAATTTGGACTCAGTATCTTCCCTCCCTTCCCGGTCCCCTCCATGACTCCCCTATGTGCTTTGTTTTTCTGTTGGCCCAGTTTTCTATACACCATAGTTAACCCGACCCCTGTGATTTGTGAGATAACCTTGCACTGTACTGCAATGCTTTCCTTGTTGTAAATTGCAAATTGTTGTCATGTTGTGCCCATCTCTGCTCTGTTTTTGTTTTTTCTATGGATTGTCAAGCAGAATAAATAAAGGTTTTAAAAAAATAGCATCTGTTACAAATGGAGGCAAGGCTTCTGCTTAAAGGTTTCATTAAGAGTCTGGTGGTAGTGGTCAAAACAGACGGTAATTATGTTACCACTTGTTTTACTGATCCGCCTGATTACGGGTTTGTGCACCCATCAGTGAGAAAAAAATCAACATGTCCATGGCTGTATTTCCTCCAGAAAATAGGAGGTAATGGTACTACTACCATTGGTGGTAATACCACTACAATACTCTGTGCAGCCGGGTAGATTCGAGGAAGTTATATTCAGTACAAGGCACAGCTGTTCATTCACTCCAACAATCCTTAAATAATAATAATGCTGGTGAAGTGTTAGGTAGAAAACCATGCACCACTTTCAAACATATTGCAATGGTATTGATGAGGGCCGTGTGTCTTCAAGTTGGATTGGGTTATGAGAAATTTGTCGAAATACGTTACCATGGGGCTCGCACAAGACTTTGGAGTGGAGTGGATCAGAAAGTTGATGTCTATGACGATATGGAAAGTTACAAAACAATAACACTTGTTCATTAAAATAAATATGAATGAATCAGTGCAGACATATGTATTTCAAAGGTGTGGATATATACATGTTTTGATGTTTTGAGTAGGCTTGAAAAGAGACTTTTTAAATATTTTTTAGCTATTTTTTCAATCTAAGCACATTAATGTGTGTTTCTACAATGAACGGGATATGGAAAACAATATCAGATTTTAAGGGAGAATTGCATATACAATCAATTGAATATTAAAGAATTACATTGAATGGATATCTTAATCACCAATCTGCCCCTTAGCAACCTGTGCTGTATCTGATGGTCACTCAGAGCTCGGAGTAAGTTTACAGATGCTGTCGTGATAAAGGATGTTTCCATTCAAAATACATTGGATGTTTTTTATTGTCTTGTTGAAATAAAGCGATATACCACGGTTCACCCAGCACAAAGATGTGCATGGTTTTTGTTTGATCATTGTGTTTTCCTGGAGTGCAGTTGGGAATACTGGTGTCAACCAAAGACATAATTAAAAGTTGTATTTTTATCACTGATCACACCTATAACGTGCTAGCCTCTTCTACTTATGTTCCTCTTAGTGGCACGCAATTATACTTTTAGGCGTCAATTGTTCATATGTCCTACCTGCCCAAAATAGTTCTACCCTATGGGGCTGAGTCTGATTTGTCCTGAAAATACATATTAAAAGAGATGATTAAGGTGCAGCAGATTTCTCTTTGTGCAGGTTCCACCACTGATCCTTCATTTTGATGTGCATCATTTGTTTTAAACAAAGTGTACAAAGGCACATTGGCCAACAAAGAAATTAATGACTGTCAATCCTTGGTAGAGTGAGTCAAGTTACACCAGGCAGTGTTTATGGTGGGTACATTTGCCTGTACACAAGCCATCAAAAACACACACAGCCCTTAGGTGGCCCAGTCGTCACTGAACACAACGTCCAGTTTGAGGATAGAAGAGGAAGTGCACAGGTCATTGAATTAATTCTGCAACCAGCCACTGAGCAGATACGTGAAAGCCCTACTCTCTCCCGAGGGTGAAAGCCCTGCTCTCTCCTGAGGAAGTCTGCAACTAATGTGGTTATGCAGTGTCTTATAAAGGGAGCAAATCCATGTTCAATGACAGGTGTCCTCCAAAAAACCAATAATCAACATTTGGAAAGCATATTGGAAAACTTGTAATGTACAAACTAAGTGGGGCCTAGTTAGAACAGCTGCACTTTCTTATCTCCGTGTTGCTCCCCTGCAGACCTGTGTGAGGTGAGGTTTCACTGGAGAAAGAGGGGTTTTGAGGTTGACAGATGAGACTTCTCTCTCAAAGGGATTCCTTCAAGGTTTTTGAGGTCCTAGGAAAAGGACAGAAATTAAGGCATTTGGTGAGGTGGGTAAGTGAGAATTTAAGAACCTTGTGGGGTGGGAAGGTTCCCAAGTATACCCCCAGATAAAAGATCCCTCACTCTCCCTGTTTGAAAGTAATGGCTATGCATAGTTGTTTATGTACACTTCATTTTTAACAACACTTGCCAACTGCCCAGTTGATTCAGGGACACATTTGACATGCGACAACATTTGTTTGTGAAGCATATTTCATTCCAGTTATTTAAGGTTGGGGTCATAGAGGACTGATAATTGTTGCCACTAATAAGAAGTCTGACAAAGAAACACATATCCTTAGATGGGATCTTAGCAATGGCTCCGGTGGGTGGCTGAGTTTGGCAATGGATGAGATGTTTGACAGTGCCAAAAAGCAACTAGAAATAAGGCTGCAAAGATGGCGAGAATGAACAGGCATGTTAAGCAGGCAATGTCTGGAAAGGCTCAAGGAGTGCATGAAATGAGAGGTCAAGGAGGATTAGGCCTCATTATAAGGGTGGTGGCAACGGTATGAATGGTGCCGGTAAGGCACCAGCACCATTCATACCGGGCCGCCACATTATGAGCTCTGCTCACGGGTTCCTGACAGCCGTGCAGCACCATGCTCCCCACCCCCATTCTGTCCTATCGGGCAGAATGGGGATCGGGAGCCCGGCATTACCGCCACCCGCGAATGGGCAATTACCGGCCCACTCATCTCGTAATGGGCCCGTTATTGCCCAATCGCGGGAGGCGGTGCCAGTAGCGAGCATGGCGGTAGCTATGCCTGCCATACAGGCACGGCTACTGCCATGCTCGTAATGATTAGTACAAAGTAGAGTTTTTACAATGTTAAGAATTTGCATTGATAAAATGTATTAAAGATCTTCTACACTTTACCGGTGTGCCTTTTTCTTGATCAACATATCCAGCAATCCAGATACAGGCCTTGAGGACGACTTAGGTCGAAGCACGTGTCGGCTTATTATTTGAGAATAAAACACCAATAGTTGAAGACTCATTAAGACTTTTCAGTTATTGTAACATGAACTTTGTGGAATAACTATTACCAAGGCAGAGCGCGACTTGCTATCTGTAATCCTTTCACCTGTTTCACTCATCTGAACTCTTTATGGGAAGACTTTGTGGAAGTGGCTACGCAGCTTGACGTGATACTTGATATTAAGTGGTCATAGCGCACTCTCAAGTGGTTGGACCCATACACATTGTTACTTACACCTTCAGGTTGACACTAGAGATTTAGAGCAGAGATCTTGGCAAGGGCTACAATAGGTTTAGTGGGTAAAACCTAAACCCTCAAGAAAGTGTGACTTTGTTCAAACATCATATCAACCCAATGATGAGATGAAATGAGAACTAACTAGTTAAAACCTTACTGTGCTTGGTGCAGTCTGCTGTGCAGTTGCTGAATACCGATCATGCTGACTAGTCTTGTTCAGGTGGACATTGAAGATCTATATTTTAATCAAACACGGTTTATTGCCTCGAGTCAGAGACAAGTAGGTGAAAATACCAAAAAAATACCAAAAGAGCATACCCAGCCAAGGTAAATACCTGTTCCTTCATACATGGTTCATCTCTGAAAAGTTTTGTTGATGCTTTCAGTAATGTATGTAGTCTTTTAGACAGCTGGAATGGCTTACGCTAGCTAATAACACCCGTGGTTAAAGGCCTGGGCAAAACGGCCATTAACAGCCAATATAGCCCCCTACAGTTAGATATGAGAGAATACTGCACTGGAAATGGCAAAGAGAAGGAGTAGTGAGTGCACCTGTCATGGGTTCTTTTAACAACACCTGACCCAGGACTAATTCCAAAGGGTGCACATACCGACACACAGACCTCAAAGCACAGCGCTACTGATAAAAGATGCCAGTCCAAGTGCCGGATAATCTGTACAGCGCTCTGCTGCTCTAAAGCTAGGTCCGCTCTTTAAACAAAATAATAAAAAATGAAATAAAATGGGCAGCATGATAGCAGCAATTCTTTGCAACAAGCAGGAGGGTAGCACAGCAAACACTGAAGCTGCAGCTCTCTTCATCTGCTGAGCGGCTGTGCTTTGATTGCAATGATACCTGGGATCTGCAGTGTTCTCATACCCATACTGAAGCTTGGCCCTGATGAGCCCTGCCATGTTTAAAAAAGAAAAGCCGAAGAATTGGCAGTGTTGAATGAAAGGGCGAGGGATGCTGCTTAACTTTCCAGGAAAGATTTCAATGTATGAGGACAGTAAGAAGGAGTCCTTGGCCTCATTACAAGCCTGGCAGTCCCGGAATTAGGGTGCAGGTATTACGTACCGGCACCCTTTCAGAACCACCAGAGTACAAGAATGCCTGCAGGGGACAGGGGCCGTTGCTCATGGCAGTTCTGACCTGCCGGGTCACCGGCCCCTGTAGGCATGGTTTTCACAGAAGCACCGGGACCGTTACAAAAGTGCTGGTGCTTCTGTGTCCCCATTCCCCTGCAGTCGGATGGAAATCCACGGGAATGGGGACTTACACTTTCCATCGCCGGACATCCCGGACGTCCAGGACATGTAATGTCATGGTGGCACCAGGATATATTATCAGGAAGCAGAACTGTGTTACGAGTTCAGCAGCAACCTGCCGGTAGCACTGGCGGGTTACTGCCACACTCATAATGAGGCCCATGTTGGTTTCTCCGCTACATGTGAAGGTGTGGAGACACTGACAGGTGGCTGAAATCTTTGAAGCTATATCAAGAGATATTGCCTGGGTTACAAGCCACCTCATTGGTGCGCTTACAGAAGCTAGGGATTTGCACTTGCTTTTCATTGGCTTGATTATTTAGAACTTCGAGGGCACTATTGAAATAGTTCAGTTTAACAGTGTCGACTTTTTTATCACTTCATGTTTCTGGATTGAAGACGTATGCCTTCTGTTTTCGGATAGCTTAATAGATTGTATAGATTGTGCATGCATTGCGGGGATCTCTGTTCATGCTAGAGGTCTAATGAAGGATAAAATCCACAATAATGTGTGTCCCCAATATGGTTATGCAGCAAAATGTGCCTTCGATCTGATGAGTGCCTTTGAACAGTTGGATCTAAATCTGTGGCAATGGCATGAAGGCACATTTCACCATGTCAAATTATAATAAATGATCATCCAATTTATATTGGTCGATAGTTGCTGTGCCAAGAGTAGGTACTTACAACTAGCATACTATAATGGTAGTATTCACAATTTTTACCAAAGTCTTCTTTGTCTGTATTTCCTCCTTCCTCCCCCATCTTTACTTTCTCCTCACAATCTAAACCCCATCCCAGCAGCCCAAAGGCAAGATATGTCTTGCTTTCAAATCCTTCTATTACATATTACCTTCAATCTTTTCTGTGTGCAGGCCGAGGGGGTACATTTTTTCTTTCCTCAAAACAATTCTATTTCAGTGCATTGAAATGTGGGTTTATACTTGGGTCCTACTTGCAACTCGATTTGGAGATGTGGTCTATTTTTCATTATAGTCCAATCAGAGGTTTTAATTATTGTGTAAAAAATTATGCTTCTTAATTAAAGCTTTTGAAAAATATTGAATACATAAAAACATTCAGAATTGCTTGAATCCCAGTAATTGTTTTGTCAGAAAGTGGAGGACCCTGCGGTTAGTAGTTAAGAAGTCTTCTCAGATAGAGTTTTAGAGTAATCAGCAGGGGCTTGAGCATTGACTGATATCATATAAATTGCCAGAGCACTTACTCTTTGAGATGTTGCAGTGAGGAATATTAGTACGTATGGACAGCATTAGTCAGCACAAATAGGATAGCACCCACAATGTCCTAGCAGCAGAAAATGAGATTTTTCTGTCCCGGTTTTATGTAATAACAATATTTATCAACTTGATTGGCACAGTGACCAATTTAGTAGGACCCCAGTGGACACGACCTTCTTGGACCGCAGAGCAATTTCGTTTTTTACGTAGTCAGGGTAGGCTTAGAATCACAGGTACAAGGGAAAGCCACAAATCTCCCTTGAGAATAGAATTCAGTAGAATTCAGTGTATGGGTCCACATTTTAGCAAAATAATTTAATGGCATGACTTCTAAAAAAGGAAATTCCTGCCTCAGGGATGGCTAGAGCGGGAAGACAAAATTGTACCTTGTTTACAAGAAGGTGAAAAGGTGAACCTAGTGAATTATTGCCTAATTTCCTGTATCAGTATACTGTCCAATTATCTGGATTCTTGGCTCACATATAATATGGCAATTTCCCCTGTGTCTTGGGGTGTACAAGGACCTGTTATGACCTGATCAGACCTTGACAAAGGCTCAGGGCGTTACCGGCACTGAACACCCCCAGACAATCAGAACTGTAGCTATTCACAACCGGGGCCCGGTCAGGGTTCACATAGTTTAAGTTTCATTTTCAATGGAGAAGGGCTCTGCAAGATTTGTGTCGGCCCAACCTCAGTGAACAAGATGGCTGACCCCATAGCATATAGAAGCAAGACTAAGTCCCTTTTCTATTTCCATGATGGTGGCCCAATGGGAAGGTGTGGCGATGCAGGGAGCCTCAGCCGGTGAGTGGGGTGAGGGTAATTGGTGGATGCCATGAGGGATGATGTAGGATGCAGAGAGTGGCAGGCAGAGGCATGGGGCAGGAGCAGGGACTGGGGGGCACCAAACAAATGGCAACACCTGGGGAATGGTGTCGGGTGGCTGGAAATAAGGTAACTAGGATCTGCAGCATTCTCATTCCCGTACTAAAGTACACTGTCAGTTTCCACCTGTGTTTACAGCCACCTGATTGGCTGAGCGGCCTTCCCCGGGCGCGAATGAAGTGTTTCCTCACCCACAAGCAGTGTTCCAGAATAGAGTTAGTACAAAAGATCAAGGGCTTGATTCACATCAATTTTTCAATGGGGAAATCGCATTGACACATGCTTTGTGAATCAGGTCCCAAGCGTTTTTGTCTTTACTTGTTTCAGAATTGTCTTAAGTTGAAGATGAAGGCACTACACCTCATATTCATAAATCTTAAGACTGTTTTGTACTGCATTTCTCAGCCATAGTCTTTTTGTTCATTTATGTTAATCAATATTCCCCCAGCAGAGCACTTATAACCATCATGAATGTTCTGTATAGTCTGAACCATGCAGCAGTAAGTGGAGGCCCAGACGGGGAATCAAAAAGCTACATCAGGGGGGGTCTGTTAAGGCTGTGCCCTTGCATGGACAATGCTCTATTCCGTCTTCAGTTATATTATCTTGGAGGTTGCCATTCTGAAACCTATGCTACAAGTCCCAAAGGTGAGAACATCAACATTTTGTCATTTGCAAATGATGTGGTTTTAATCTCCATGGCCCTGACTGGTGTACAAAAGCAGATCAGAAATGTGCCAATCAAGGTTTTACACATTGACATAAAGAAAGCCCAATGTATGGAGTACCATCTGAGCAAATCACTGAGGCTCTGGAAATATCTGAAAGTATGGGTGTCCTTGTTTGATATCTGCGACTGTGGTTCTAAATTAATGGTTTCTGGGACACTCAACTACAAAAAAGTGATCTGATATTGACCTGATGAGAGCTTCTCCAAACTGACTAGAAGTTTAGAAGGCCCATGCCCAATCTGATACTGTCTATGGTGCAGGATTTTAGGGGCATAGAAATGGTTTGAGATTAACTAGTAGTGAAAATCGATTATTGAAAAATCTCAGAGCATACCCATGACCACTCTAAGCATGTGTGTTTGTGCTATTCTAGGGAAAACAATACTAATCTACAGGCTAGTAAAAGCTTCTTTTATACTGGGTAACACGTTGGAAGCTCGCCATCTCATAAACCATAGCGAAACATTGATGTAAGTATTGAACTCCCAAGGGCTAACTAAATTAGAGTCACTCTTGATTACTCTTTAGCCACTCGCATAGTTCCTGAAGCCTTTATAAAGGCTCTCCCATAGCCTTGATAAAGAAGCAACTGACTGGCATGGAGAATTACTCTAATAAAATGCTGCTATCTTCCCTCTTCCACACAAGTACAGCAGAAAGCTGTCAATCATCAATTCTAATTCTCAATTTGTTCATCCCTGTGCTGAATACAGAATCCATACTGTGCACAGGGTGTAACACCAGTGTACATTGGTAACAATGTTACTGGATACCGCAAGCATTTTTTGACATTGTCAACCACAGGATGTTGCTCACTCGTCTTTCACAAATTTGCATCTGGGACCACTGCATTGCCCTTGATTTTCTTTTAACAATGTGTTGACACCATTGAAAGGTCAATGATTGTGCAATGGTTCCAGAGTAGCACAAAGTTCATAAAAAAACTTGAATACTGTTTAATGTATATCTGAGAACCCTGATCATCCTAATTTGTGACCTGGGAGCTAAATCACATAACTACGTTGATCATTTTCAATTCATTTTAAGAATGATCTGTAACTTGGTAGATTTAGTGCAAAACGTCGCTTCACATATGCTCCAAATAAACCAATTGATAGGATAGAACTCCTCCAAATGAATACAAACCAAAATAAAAAATATTACTGGTTGTGCTCCCCCAGAGGTGAGTTCATCATTTGTGATGTCCCTAGTAGATTCCACCAATAGTATTCGTTTTGACACCCCAGCCTGCTGGGTATCGTGTTTGCAGAGTGTTGATGCATGAATTCCATTGGAATGTGATATTTTGAGCACATAGCACCTGTGCTACACTTTCTTCACTGGCTGATAGCTAATGCCTGCAACACATTTAAAGTCCTCTTTATGGCACATTGCACCTCTTACTATTAATACCTCAAGTGTGTTAGCGACAAAAATAGTAGTAGTATTAGTTATTACATTCTTTATTTCGGATAATGATATCCATAAAAAGTACAACAATTCAATCACATACATACTGTAAAGAAACATACATATCTTCAAATAACAATATGATTAAAAAATATCTCAAAAATGTTAAAAATATTAAACATTATTTGATTATAATCATAATATGTCCAAATTCATTAAAAAATAAGAATGACATTGGAACAACACTTCTTGAATTTAACATATCTCTAAAAATACACAGTTACATACAATTAGGAATGTGTGGTCACCAGTCATAAAGTGCTTGTGCAGTCAATAGGGAACAATGACTTAAAACCCATTTTAGGCATTATCAGGACAAATAATAGCCTCCTGCTTTCCTACTTTCTCCTGTATTTTCCAGTCTCTTCTTATGTACAGGGAGACTGACCAAGCCATTAAGACGGTTGCTACATTTGGCAAGGAGAACAGTAATGTACGAATCCATTTTCTTTAAATATGGGAAGCAGTAGCTATTTCCTCAGATGGTCATATCCAGGACAGAAGAAGTGTGCCATAGCTTCTAAATCTGAGTGACACATCGGACATCATGCCTCAATATAGCGTCCTGGTCTTTTACTGATTCTCCTAACAACAGACATTCAAAATGGGCTCTTGTTACTGGAGTACATTGGAATTTGCTATTGGCACATATCAGGTAGTCTTTTCTACACTTGGTAAAATCATAAAATGTCTATTTTACGGTTTTACAATTTCCCAGGATTCTCTGGACTCCGTTGCCCGTTCCTTAACCTTATTTTTAAGTTCACATCTCACTTTACTATTCAGGATTCTCAAAGTAGTGAATGGTGATAATGTTTCCCAACATCTTTCTGATATTATAACACCACTTAATGGCTGCCATGCCCCATTTAGCCAAAAGGTCTGTCATAATGAATTGAGTTAGTTCGCAATCGGATTAGACCAAACTGTAATCCACAAAAGGGTGGGTTCTAAAGCTGATTCATCCTTAATAACTCTTAGGCCAGTTTATTTTTGGGCCGTAAAATTCGGGGCTCACTTGGGAATGGCCAAAAGCCTTCATAGAAATACATGTACTTCTCTTTGAATTCTGTGTTGCTCAGCAATGCAACAAATTGCTGCTCCATATTTCACTCCCACCAGATTTTGTGCTTTTTAAATAGTTTTCATAATATTGAGTGGTTGTTGCTTAAGTTGTTTAATAAAGTGAGATATTCCCTAATATACTCTCTCATAAGTGCCAGTATTTTCATCCAGTGGGCCTCTGCCGTAAATCAGATCCTGAGATAATCAACATTATTAACAGTCAGTTTGGCTTCACACCACACAGTGACCTTTCTTTTTCTTCTACTGCACTCCATAACAGCTGATTTTTTAGAATTCACTTTATTTTTTATTTATTTATTTTATTTATTTGTTGCACGCCCAGACCCTGGGGTGTCACGGCGTGGTTATAAGACAGCTTAGAAATTAGTAAGATTCAAACATTACATTAGTTGCATTACATGATATAAATTACAAAATATTCACAACAATATACAATTGAAATTCGAAGCCTTCCATGAAGGTAACAAATGTGTTGATTATGACCTGCAAGGCTCTAGGAGCATGGGCGATGAGGACGGTGTCATTGGCGTAAACTGACACCGGCATCACCATTCCTCCTATCTTAGGCACATCTGCATTTGACTCTCTGCTCTTTGCAAGTTGTTGATGTACAAGGAAAACAAGGGGGCCAATATGCACCAGTCTCTGATCCCTGAGTGAATAGGGAACCAGCGTGTGCAATGTCTTCTATTGTCTGATCGAAGGCAGGCCTCATTGTTGTCAGGCAGAATCTTCAAGATATCCGCCATGCTAGCTAGACAATCATAGGACAGACGCACCTGCCATAGTTTATAATGGTTATCTTTATCAGATGTGGCTTTTAAAACAGTAATTACAAACAAACACATTCTAATAACCTCCAGCTTCTCCCGGTCCTGAGTTTTAAGACAGCCAGTTTGTGGGTATGCTCATGTACTTACCCAACAACCAGCCCCTGAGACACCTTACAAGAAACACCTTTCCAAAATATTTAGTGGCCACACAAGACCACTTTAGCTGTATGAAATAAATGAAATAAAAACTGCATTTTAAGAATGTATAATGGTAGAACGCCAGGAGGTCACACATCAGTGGTGACAGTACAGTTACCATGATATACCATAGCAAGACGTTTACAAATAACATGTTTAAGAATGGTGCAAGCAGTGTGTGTGGTGTGGTGATGGGACCAGGGAAATTTGGATATCCTTGGCGAGAATTATATTGTCAACATAGCATCTGCACATGAAAGTGGCAGCAAACGGGACCTCGAAAATGCAAATAAATTGTTGTGTGAGCTTTTTTGGAGAGAATTGATCCACTCAATGAAAATATTAAAATCTGCTTTTTTGCTATCCCAAATAATAAAATCATTATCTATATAGCATTTATAGAACTGGATTGTCTAAAAGGATTAGTATCTACCAGCATAAACAATTGTTTACATTTCCACATATACAGTGTGCCAATATCGGGGGGGGGGGGTGGTTAAAGCCGCCCCTGTCGCTGTAAGTTTTATCTGCATATAGTATGTGGTTTTGAAGCTACCTCCAGTACCTCCAATTGCTCAATCAATAGTTCACTAGGAACAATGAACTGTCCTTCCCTTTCATCTAGGACATCTTTCATTATAACCAAGGATTCTCTCTGAGGAATATTGCAATAAAGGGATTCCACATTTAGCGTAATGAGAACATCTGTGTTCAAATCAAACAGTAGCTCCTCTATTTTTCCTAAACCGAAAGCGCTGTTAATGTTGGCATTAAGAACGGCTAAGAGGGTAAGCTCAAAAAGGTGCTCTTGGACATTTATGATCTGGGGGACAGTGTAGTGGACATCATTTGTGCTCTATGAGTTAACATACAGCCAATATGGTTATCTGTCTTTGCAGAATTTATTTGGCTGTCTAGACCGAGTCCTTTCGCAACACAGATTTAATAGTGAACTACAAAAAGAAGAATAATGAATTGGTTTCCCTCACTGCTAGAAGAATTATAATGCGGTTGAGGTAGGTGTTTTTTGGATTCTACCCTGAGGAATGCATGCACGCGCACTTTTTAATGAAAATTAGAGGTGAATACCCTAATTTTGGTTAAGTTGTTGCAGGATTTGGTCTCCTGATTTCTAATTGAGTATGGATGTGTTGCCCTGTCACACAATTATGGAAGAGCTCATGGTAAATGTTCTTTTCTTTTATAAGGGGAACAGCAAGGTAGCACAATGGGTCATGCACATGCAGTAGTGTTTTTAATGGCATATGTATGTGTGTTTCTGTCATTTTAGAATATATAGATACTATACAGGAGGATTAGAAATACATCAGGAACCACCTATGCTACACTTACGTCCTGAGAAAGATGGACATTCGCTCAATTGCCGAATTAGATGTTGTTTTTCTGCCGAAACTAGGAAAAGGGAAGTTATACATTGAGTATAGTGGAGCATATTTATTTGGTGCTTATCCTCTCTATAACCTCTAGTGGACAAAAGGTGTTTTTATTTGAAAGAGTAACAGCTATATAGTGTTGTTTTCAATATTGTACATGTGTTTAATTCTGGCTGCAATTTCAGCACATTTATACCGTTTTTGCACATAAAGTCTGCAGATTTGCACATTTTATGCTTGTTTGCACTACTTTCTATTCATGCATCATTTCCACATATTGTTGATGGCTGTTTATGAAATGTCTTTTTGTCGAATTTGTGGAATGTTGTTTATATAAGAATTTTTTTTTAAAAAAGCATTTTGATAAGTAATGCAAGATGTTTATAAAATTTGTTAATACAATAAATGATATTTAAAACTTCTGCCTGTACAGATGCATTGTTTGCTTATTGTGCACCAAGTTGAATAAGTAAGTTGTACTCGTGAGGCATTAATTTTGTAGTTATTATTATTGCTCCCCAGATGCCGACGAAGATAAGGGCATACCCATCCACAGGTTTAAGTGCAAAGGATAAACCAACATCTAAAAATAACTATGGAGATTTTTTTCTCTGAAAATATAATTGGAAGAATGTTCACTGCTATTCTTTCATCTGTTTTGACCTGTCTGTTGCTAGCCAGTTGATACAGCAGTGGAAGCCAACGCAGAGTAGCTTCATAGTACAGTAAGATGGTGCTGAACGAGTAAGCTAACAATGAAACAAAGGCGGAAGAGGCGTGTTGAAAGAGATGTGTGATCACATGCTGGATTTTAAATGAATGCATGTACTTGAAACACTCAGCCTCAAGTCACGAATGAGGAGTTGTGTTGTTCCAGAGAGTTGTTTTGGCTGTGTACCGGCTTTTCTGCTCCAACACTTTATAGAACTTGAAGCAGTACGGAAATCAGCAAAATGTGTTGAAATCTCAATGTCAGTGTTCAAACTCTGCAAAATAACTATTGGCAGCAATTCATAATTATCAGTGCAATGAGCGTAACATTTAAAATCAAATTGTTCTTCCTGTAGGTGGCGAATGGGCAGTGGAGTGGTTTATTACCATTCTCTTCCTGGAAAGGCAGCCCTAAATTGGTTTTGTCACATCATCACATCCCAGAACTTCTCCTTTCTGGTCTGTGACTCTTTGTGGCTTCCAGGCTGTATATTGCCCATGTCCCACAATAATCATATACTGAAATGATACCTTGTGTATATGTGGGGCAAAGGTGCCATCATGATCCACTGTCCCATCATGGTTCTGCCTTGAGCTTAATGCGAGATTACGTTGCTTTTAAGCACAGGATGTTGTTATTGGAACTCATTGTATTGACCTCAGGAAGATTAAGCTGAGTCAGCTTTGCCGGACCTGGTACAAGCCAAATACTGGCTTTCCCAGTGTCAGAGGCAAGTGGTTAACCCGGGAGCTATACACCCTGGAAATATAAATGTGTGATTCTCAAATGGCTGGTGTTTATCATTCTTTGCTGTAATATGTTCTTGCAAATTTGACGATGGGAGTTCTTAATGTGTTTTATCAGCCCTGAGCTTCACAGACCTGATTCCGCTACAATGGTGATACTCACATCCTCAATGACCATGCTGTTGCTCACGGCTAGCCTTAGTGGCTGTAACGCCACGTGCAGTGAAACAGAAACTCAGCATCTTCCTCCCTCCCCCACCACCCCTGCTCATGACCAGGGTGGGGTTGAGGGTGCCAAGTTTTCTAATGCATCAACACCCTATTCTAATGAAAACTGCACGCTGCCACGCTGGAGCGCAGAGGTAATCAGTTCAATAGGGCTTTGATGTGAAAGCTTCAGCACCCTATTGTTAGTAAATGTGCCCCGCTCCCATGCTGGAAAGACCAGCACCAGCCCAAGAGCAGGGCGCATTTAATGTTAATAGAGTACCAGCCACGTGTGCACCCACCACGTTAGCTCGGCGGAGGCTTTGAAAGCCACCCAGAGCTGGCACAGTGGGACCTAAGTCAGCCCTGCTGATGCTTTCTTTTTACTAGCAGGAGACCAACGTTAAGCTTTTTTGGCGGGGGAAATGTATTTACTTTTTCACAAGGGCAAGTTCCAGGGTGTGAACTGGGTGTAATGATAGGAAATGCCTTGAGTGTGGAAAATTAGGTTTTTCTTTACAAACATTATTTAGTGTTGTCTGCTCCCAGAATAACAAAATAAGTGCAGCTGCCGCGTTAATGGTCGAACTTATGGTTATACCCTAACCATTAACAATGGAAGGAAAGTGTGTTGTTTGTATAGGTCATGCGCGGTGTGGCAATCATTTGGGGGAAACATGCTGGACTCTTCATGCCATTGCACAATGGCTGGCGCTCTCCCTCACTTCTCCTGTGATGATCTTGCCTCTTTGTCCCTGCCCACAAAGTAGGGGCATCTCCATTATCGGACGATTATCATTGGCGTGATGGTGAAGCTGCAGAACCCCCTGCCAGGCGAATAGAAGCATTCGAGCTTTCTGCACCGAGGAGGCAAAAGTACACATGCCATCAAACACTTACATCCCCACTTTCAGCATCCAAACCAGCCAACTCTGACAGTTCTTAGAGCTCTGGATCCACATGGCACAGAAATGATTCTCCGATTGGATCACATAGTTACAGTACAAGGCGTTTTTCAATGGGATTCAATGGGATTGCAGCATTGTAAAACGTTTTTGTGGGCCAGGCCCTTAGGACTTCAGACAGCACAGTCTTTTGCATCCGCCTTATTGCAAAGGTGCCTCGTTGACAGCACCACTGCCAGCCTAACACCTCTGCTATTGGTTTGCCCTTCATCTGCAAGTAAGCGCATCACAGCTGAAATGTATTGATTTTGTGTAGCCTATTATCACAGTGTATCCAGCTCACTTACCTAGTACTGGCTCAACTCTCCATGCCAGGTACTGGCTCAAGTCTCCATGCACAAACAGTGTATCCAGCTCACTTACCTAGTACTGGCTCAACTCTCCATGCCAGGTGGAGAAATACTGATGGGGCTCACCGACATCGGAGACGTGTCTCGGATTTTTAACTATATTGACAATCAAGTGATGAAGAAGCTGGTCTAGCTACCGCTACATAGGGATTGAAGGGGAGTCGCACCTAGTTTGGCGCTACATGCAAAGCATGGCTGAGGTTCAGTTGTAATGCAGTACATGAAGTAGGCAGGTTCCCACTGTCTTTATGATCCACTTGCTCATCAAAATTGCACACCTCTAGAGAGAATGTCTCACAAATTCTCAGTTTATAATTGAGTCCACTTCCCCTAATGTGAACCATGTTCCTGGTATCCTTCACATCCTGCGCTCAAGAGAAGGCAAGGTCGCAACCAGAGTTATTTTGTTATCTGTAGCTAAAATAGACAGACATCTGTAATCCTACCTGGCCCTGCCCCCTGGACCTTTTCTATTTTACAGTTAATTCTCCTGTATCAAACACATTGTCAGGCATGTCATATTCCACCTGTTCCTCTATGTAGGGATCTGTAATCTATTACTGCTATCCACCACACTGGGAACAAGGACCCAACCGTACCGGCCATTAGCATTTGATGCTTCCAGGGAAATATATGGAAACAAGTTGCACCATTCAAGTAATTTAACAATCATTATAGTTGCAACTGGCTTCTGATAAGTATGGATTAAGTACCATCATTTAGTAATGTGGCAGAACCAATCCTGCACCAACATCTGGCTTGTTGTGCTTGTACTATCAAAGGACATGTATATAGATGTAGAGCTGAAAAAACCCACCTGCACATGTAAAAGACTTAGGGCCTCATCACAAGTCGGGCAGTATCCCGGCGGTAAATCTACCGGGATACTGCCCAACACAAATAGCATTACCGCAACTCAGTCTGGCGCTATTAGCACCAGATCCCGAGATGTGGCAAGGCTGAAAGTTGCCATTTTGTTAAGAGTCCGTAGGACTGCATGGGGCATATTGGGCGCTAATTGCGCCACGGTAATAGCGCCACAAATGGACAGAAAGTGGCAAGATTTACCTCCAGCTTAATGCTGGAGGTAAATCTGCTACTTTCCACCCAAACTCCGGATTGGGCAGAGCGGTAATGCAGTGGTAATAGCATTACTGGCACATTTTTACTACTCAGCCCAAAACTTGATGAGGCCCTTAATCATAACCATCCTCCTTTACCTGGCCTCATCATAGCCTTCCACCTTTACCCGGCCTCATCATAACCATCCAACTTTACCTGGCCTCTTCATAACCTTCCACCTTTACCCAGCCTCATCATAACCTTCCACCTATACCCAGCTTCATCATAACCATCCACCTTTAGCCGGCTCCATCATAGCCTTCCACTTATCTGCGGCTTCATCATAACCGTCCACATATACTCGGCCTCATCATAACCTTCCACCTTTACCTGGCCTCATCATAACCTTCCACCTTTACCCGGCCTCATCATAACCTTCCACCTTTACCTGGCCTCATCATAACCTTCCACCTTTACCCGGCCTCATCATAACCTTCCACCTTTACCCAACCTCATCATAACCTTCCACCTAAACCCAGCTTCATCATAACCATCAACCTTTACCCGGCTCCATCATAGCCTTCCACTTATCTGCGGCTTCATCATAACCGTCCACATATACCCGGCCTCATCATAACCTTACACCTTTACCTGGCCTTATCATAACCTTCCACCCTTACCCAGCCTCATCATAACCTTCCACCTATACCCAGCTTCATCATAACCATCCACCTTTACCTGGCTCCATCATAGCCTTCCACTTATCTGCGGCTTCATCATAACCGTCCACAAATACCCGGCCTCATCATAACCTTCCACCTTTACCTGGCCTCATCATAACCTTCCTCCTTTACCCGGCCTCATCATAACCTTCCACATTTACCTGGCCTCATCATAACTTTCCACCTTTACCCGGCCTCATCATAACCTTCCACCTTTACCCGGCCTCATCATAACCTTCCACCCTTACCCAGCCTCATCATAACCTTCCACCTATACCCAGCTTCATCATAACCATCCACCTTTACCCAGCTCCATCATAGCCTTCCACTTATCTGCGGCTTCATCATAACCGTCCACATATACTTGACCTCATCATATCCTTCCACCTTTACCTGGCTTCATCATAACCTTTACCGGGTCTGCTCACCTGACCAAACTACCAAACTGGGACTCCATTTTATCAAGCAAGTTCGTTCGTAAATGACTTGGTAGGACTTCAGGAAGATAGATTGTGGTATTACGGCGATGCGTACTTGGAGCCTGATTCCAGCAAAGTCTTTGATAACATATTCAACCTCATCTCTGGAGCGATACCTACTCGTTCACTTAGCCGCATCTGGCTAGTCAGCTTTGCTAGTAATTGAATAGTCGCCTACATTCAAAATGCTAGTCACATGCAATGTAATACTCATTCATTTTCATATTTGTTCTAGGGCCATGCACCCTCTGCACTTCAAGGTCACACCAATGGCAATGGGCGCTTTAGAAATATCAAGTAACATAATGTATCATGTGACTACCATTTGCAATGATCTCCTTGATTTAAGAAGTAAGTCTAATTATGAATCCTTCTAGGTGTGAAAGGCCTTGGTAATTTGCTAATAAACTACACTGGTGGAGTTAGGTAGATAATCTTCATTCGGAAAAAAACAATGAACAAGTTACAACGAAATGCAACGCAACAAAATCATGCATATCGCAGGTAAACACAACAAACATAAAACTTCAGAGTGCTCAAGAACGTTTCCTAAAATCCACTCTTAAAAGTCTAAAACATTGTACATAAAATCTTCCTCATTATAATTCGTAGACAGCTTCATGGACTCTGCATGACCTAATAGTGTTATTGAAGAAAGTGTGGCCAAGCCATCTCCTTCTGAAATCAGTAAAATACTTGGTGGAGGTGGAGTACCTCGTACAACATCACATGACAACAGGAGCGCGAAAGGTAGCAGAGGTGTCTGATTGGCTGATGGAGGGTTTTATGGAGGTTGCATTGTGCACCCATTTTGCATTCATCATGTTATCCCTGATAAATGAAGTTGCCATCTTCTTTGGGGTCTGATCCAGTTCATGATTCAGTGGTTTACAGTCCCGTGCTGATTACGTGATGGATCTATATGCTGCCCATTCATGCTGAAAAAGTGCTACTCCTTTCTATTTATGGAGGGGAACGGAGCACATCTTCCTATAGCACAAACCCTTTGCTGTGAAACTAAATTGCTCCGAATGGGTATTTCCAGCGCTACTGCTTTTTCAGCGGTCTGTTGTCTTTGCAAGTTTCTTTAACTTTCATCGTCGTCCTGTTGCCATCGTTTATCGCCATCTTGATTGCATCCAAGCACCTCCTCCACTTTGCAGACCGCTCTAGGGCCTTCTATGGGAGTTCTGTTTTCTTAGGGATTCCCATGCATCTATCCTTTCGATTTCTCTTTCCTTGTTGAATACTTTTGACAGATTGCATTCCTTGAGCGTAGATAGCTTGATTGTCCTAAGCCGTCTAGTGTAAGAAGTATACAATTCCTCTATGCCTCAGGCCTTATTGCTTCTGGCCTGGTGTTCCCTTAGGTTATGTATACAGAGTTTAGGTAAGTGGACATTGGGGGGGTGGCGGGTACCCATAAGTCAGTTTGTTATGGCTATGTGTAACTCTGTGTCCCCTGCTTGTAGATTTGACTTGCAACAAACCCTTTGATGATGTGCCTGTTTGGGCTTTTGAGTGCACTCTCTCCCTTCTACTTTGATCACTTTACTTAGTAGTGTCCTGTTGATGGCGGTAAATTGCTAGAGGGAATATCATTACAGGGGAAGGGCAGTAAAAACAGATTGACATGGTCATTCAGAGTTAAGACAATGGGCCTCATAATGGGTCCGGCGGTAACCCTGCCGGTGCTACCGGTGGGTTGCCGCCAGACCTGTAATTTTTTACCAGCGTCTGACTTCTCGGGGCCACAGGCTGATTATGAGTCCGGCAGCCCGGGAAGTCAGGCGCCAGTAAATTGTAAGTCCCCATTCCCGTAGGGATATGAACGCACCATTAATAATGGTGTCGGTGCTTCCGTGATGGGTCTGCCTACCATGGCCGCTGCACTCGGCACGGTCAGATATTCGGGCACAGCGGCCACGGCAGGCAGACTCAGAATTTGCCGATATGGATACAAGGGTGCCGGTGAGCTTACCGGCACCCTCGTATCTGGACCGGCAAACTCCTAATGAGGCCCAATGCCTGCGACATTAACAATGTTTTCAATAAAGAGGCAGCCTGACACTGCGATGGGGAAATGCATTATGTGCATCAGGGAAGCACCAGAAATGTACAGAGGAGCTCAGGAGTATTTCATTTTCTTATCACTATGCAGGCATATTTACTTGAAATATTTCCAGAGCCTAGATAACATAAAGTAACAAGGCATCAGTCTCTATGTGTGACTTTGGGATTTACCTGACCTATCCCCACACCATCCCATGTTGTCTATCCAAACCCATGTGATCTAATAAAATATAAGGACACAATACACAGAGGACCCCAGATTATGTTTGCTTTATAATTCTGGTGTTTAGCCTGATCTAGCTGTCCCAGGTGAGACCCCGCTAAATGTTTTCCTCAAGTTGGAACGTTTTGTGGACTGGAATACTGTTTCCAGGGCTGAACGTGAGGGTACACGCTTGGGGACGGAGTCCACCCACTTTATTCAGAAGGTGGACTCAGTCCCTCCGGTCTAAAATGGAAGCATGGGATGTCCTCTGTGAATGTATGCCATGCTCGGGGATCAAACCACAGTCATCAGGTTTGCAGGCCAGATACTTCACCACTGCACTTTATAACCGGATGAAAAATACCAAACAACTAAAGGTGAAATATCCCATTTTGGTGCTGCAAGTCACCCGGAAAAAACATTTGCATTGGTTCTTGGAGTTTAAAACATGCACACCTTTTAACGTTTTCAAAAACACTATTAGAAGAAAATATCCTCTCTTGGTTTTGTGTGTGTGTTGATTTTATGAAAGTCAAATGCCATTTGCCCTGTTCAATTTCTGTGGTTATGCAAAGCCAATTTAATTAAATGTGCATATTTTGCATTGATATGCTAATTTCTGGCGACATCACATTCCATTGGGTTTGTTGAGTCCCCCCACTTTAATTTTTAGGACTTGACCCCTGAGTCTGTTTCCTTAGACAAAACAAAAGGTTGGCCATTAAGAAAGTATTTTTATATTTTGAAGAGTGACCAATCCTTGACAGAGGGTCAGCCACCCTGTAATTCCTGATTCTAGCTAGGAGAGGAACAGGGGAGGTTAAAGAGAATGTGCGAATTTGGATGAGATGTGTAAAGGACTAGAGAGGGAGATCTAGAAGAAGACTAGAACTGTAGCCAAGAAAGCTGAGTACAGGGTGGTGTTAGAATTGTGATTTGATTGAGAGGGAGGTTAGAAGGCAGTGCATCTTCTGATATTAAGGCGAGCCACGCTGATAGTCGAGGTGATGAGTCAGTGGCGTTTATGATCGCTGTAAAATAAAACACCCAAACGTTGTGAGGTTTGTGAGGCTGGAGTGAGACAGTCAGGGAGAAAAGAGATGGGAGATGAACGGGACTTCGCTCATTGATGATTTGAGCATAAGCCATCAAAGTGCCATCCAGTAGCGGAGGGCCAATTTGTAGTTGGAGACGCTAATAGAATTACACTCATTACTCATGAAGTGACTCTCATTCAAACCTCATGTAGAGCAATGGCAATGCTCACTGATGGCAAATTCCCATATTATGATGGCAATTCTTTGTTCACATGGGGGCAACGTTTTAGATCAGGGCAGGACAAGGCGTGGCTCATAGGAGCAGTTCAGTGCTCATTAAATAATTATTTCATAACCTTTTCCTGCAATGTCATGACTAATCAAAGGAACAACTAGGTGTTGTCTGTTATGGAGTCATTTTGTGGTGCATGTGGAAGAACACTAATGGGTGACATGTGAAATTGAATTGCTGATATGCGGCTGGTGTAATGTTCATACCTGGACAAATAAATGCTCACTAACGTATGTTCAGTGTTCAAGATGGCAATACTTGCTTGGCTGACAACAATCTGTATTGTCATCTGAAAAAGTGTAAATAATGTTATCGTTCATTTGGTTTCATCCGCAATACTCTTAAAATGGTGGATCATGTTTCCATTATCAACATTGTATGCTATAATAATTTCATTTTAACAAACTGTTTGCTAGAGGAACTTCAGGGGTTTATTTAATATTTTCAGAAAATTACAGATAGGAAGTAGGTTTGATTGCAAATATCACATTTAACTAATCTAAATTTCAAGGGGAAACCCTTCAAACAGAAATCTTTGGGGCAAACATCTTTAGTTATTATGGCAGATAGGGATGTTTTTATTGGGGGTATTGGCCACAATTCCATGCACACAAATCCCAATATCCCACATAGAGAGGGACCTGCTGCACATGCCTGCAGCCACCTGCTCTATGCATATCTAGGTGCAGTGCATGTATCTGATGCCTAGATGGGCATTCATCATTTAACCCACTTGGATGGAGGCTTGAGGACAGCATTTACTGGTCTTAAAAGGCCAGTCGATGCACATTTATGTTTAAAATGTCCAATCTGGTTTTGGGAAAAGAAACAAAGTATATATCGTACAATAAATCCCAAACCTGCTTTGTATTACCGTAACCAAAAAAGTGTGGATTTGCTCATGCTGTGCATGGGCGTTTCCATCTGGGGCATACCACTGATGTCACTTTTCTGAAAATACCCCTGTCTGCATTGAGCTTTCCCATGCCCCTGTCACCTGACAGGAGAGATTAGGTGCTTGTAAAACCGCTGCTGCAATGTAGTCACATGAAAGAGCATCCCGTTATGCAGGGGTGTCATTTGGGGGTTCCCAGGGGTAGCAGCTGCTACCCCTTGATCCCCCTCTGTCCTTGCTACCCCTATGCCACTGGACAAAGAGACTGTGCCAAGAGCAGATATCTTTTTTGCACCTGAAAAAGCTAAAAGTGGCACAGCTTTTTTCACCTGGTATCTCGACTTCAATACCTGGAGAAATAACAGGGATGCAGGAAAAACATGAAGCCGCTATTACTAACATGTTGGCAGTCAATTAGTGAAGAATGCCCAAATGGTTGGGTTCAGAGGCAGGGCTGTACCAACATGAAGGGCATGGGGGCTAGGTTTGGCTAGCTTGGAATGAGTAAGAGCAGCCTGCACTACTCAGTGACCACACAGCATGAACGCAAATCTCATCAGTGTTTGTCGTTGTCTGCTTTGCACATCCAGTGAACCACTGGGCCTGTGATGAGAGGGGTGTGCCCCGGTGGCTTCTGGCACCATTCCTGCCTTGGTGCTGTGTGACCTGACCCAGATCTGCCAGACCTGCATCACAGGCACACTGTAGATAGATGCAAGGTGAGATAATGAATTTACATGTAGTTGTCCTACGCCTTTGAAGTCAACCATCTGTTGCTTCCCCAAGCAAATAAAATAAAAAAAATAAAAAAAAAAAAATATATATATATATATATATATATATATATATATATATTTCTGAGGCTTGTGGAATCTGCTTAGATCACATGCTGTGCATAGGCCGACATCTAGTGGAAGCAGCGGAGTATTACAGTTTGTTTTTTGAAAATCGAAAATGGGCGTCGACACAGGCGTGCCAGTAATACTATCCCTAGTGTGACGTCCACTGTACCCAAGATCCTCACGCGTCTAGGATCCTCAGATTGTTTTTTTCCGCCATACTGGTCGGAAGCATCTTGCGGAGTCCCCTGGCCTTAGCCAGACTTTTGATAATTTAACTTTAAGTTATTTATTGACATCCTTCCCCACCACAACGTCGACCCTTCAACTCGACGACGGCTGGAGAAGACATCGACCGTCGGCTGCTGCACGACGGATCTGGGCCTCGGAAGGCCGCTGGCCTCGGCCCGGGCCTAGTAGGCCGCTGGCCTCGGCCCTGCAAGTAGGGAGAGTGGGGGGTGGTACATACTCTTCACTCTTGGTATATAGGTACACTATATATTTCCTACACTTACCAGCCCGCTGCCTCAAGGTGCGTATGGAGGGTACCCCTTTCCAATTCTGCCCCAAGTGCAATCGCAAATACCCTTGGGTCGACAGGCACGCCACGTGCAATCTCTGCTTGCCGAGGGACCACCCCGAAGCGTTCTGCAGAGCGTGTAATAGGTTTAAGCCTAAGACACTTAAGGACCGTTCGACAAAGCGTTGGGCCCACCACGCCAGGCAGGCAGCCATGGCAGCGGAGGGCGCCTTCAGCGATGGCAGCGACGCCGTACTTTCGGACGGCGAGGGCACTACGGCGTCTAAAGACGGCCGAGCGCAGGTCCCCGACCTCAGAAGGTTGTCCGGCAGGGCGGCTATGGGGAAGACCCCCGGCGACGCAAGCGCTACACACCCTACATACACTAAGCACACTAAGTCCAACCGAACCTCGACGACGTCGACTTCTCGGAAAGAGGCACAAATAGAACGGTCCAACTCGGTGTCCTCTGGGCGCTCTCGATCGAGATCGCCTCACGACACAAGGCAATCATCCACTCTTGCCAATAGTGCCTCGCTCTCTAGGTTAACGGAAGTTCGATCGTCGGGAGACGAAGACGACTTCCACCCCCAGGCCGCGCTCCAAGAAACCGAGGCCTCAGTTAACACCAGCGAGGCCCCACGCTTTAAACACACAGTTACCTCCCCCATCCCTCGACGCCAGGCGTCGAAAGTCTCTGGGGCCTCCAAGGGGCAGGGAAAAAATATTTCCACGCATGGGGAAGGGGGGAAACAGCGGAAAGCACAGCATCCCACTCCTGTAAAGTCTTCCTTCCACCCGAGGCAGACAAACAAGTTGCCTACTAAGGTCATACCCTGTTCCAAAGAATGGTCTAGTGAAGACATAGACAGGGTCATGTCAAGAATGTCTTCCTTGGCTGATTTTTATAACAAAAACCCAGATCATTTCCTTTCGTATGACCCTCTAGGGGCCACACCCTCAGGCTCCTCTGACCCTATACCCTTAAGCAAAAAGGCCCGCTTCGAAAGACCTGTACCCTTCGAGGTGCAGCCTTATTCTACTCCATACTGTACTCCACACCCCAGATACCAAGGACAGCCTTGCCCTGGAGGGGACCTGGAGTTTGATATTATGGAGAGACAAAGCGGGACAGAATTCGATGCAGATGAAGAGGACCTAGAGGAGGTAGAGAATGAGCAGGAAAGTTACATAGTAGATTCCCCTGTAGAGAGCGGAGCCCCAGTTACCGACTCGCCAGTTGATAACCAGCCCCTCCTCAATGAAGTTCTCGCTCGCGCAGCAGAACATTTTCACATCGACACCCAAGGTGTAGAGGAGGAAAGGGACTTCGCAGAAGAGTTGGTGGGAGAGAGGAGGCCGGTCGCTCAGACCATCCCTATCCTTAAATCCATCCAACGAAGAATAGATCCATCTCTGGTGAATCCTAGCCTCACCAGAGCCGTCAACCCCAGAGTTGAAAAACAGTTTCGGGCAGCCCAGTCTGACCCTCTCTATATAAGAGGGCATCTTAAACCAGACTCCCTAGTGGTTACCAACACTCGGAAGAGGGCTGGAACACCCTTATCGTCATCAGAAGCTCCTCCCGACAAGGAGAGCAAAAAACTGTACGGATTTGGCAGGAAGGTAGCCTCATCGTCAGCCTACCAAGCTAGGATCGCAAACTCCACCACCCTGTTGGCAAGTTACAACTGCCATCAATGGGAAGAGGTCGCGGCGCTCATAGCCTCTGCTCCGGAACCGTTAAAGGGCCAGTTGGCCCGGATCTCGGCAGAGGGGAGAGCCGTGTCTGGCTGCATATTAAACGCAACTTTCGACGCCGCGGACAACGCAGGAAGATTGATAGCAGAAGGTACTGTTATCAAGAGACATGCGTGGTTACGGCAGTCGGGGTTCAAAACAGAAACACAGGCTTCATTAATAGACAAGCCGGTGGAACCCGATCTATTGTTTGGCAAAGCGGTCGAAGACGCACTTAAAAATGCCAAGGACGAGTACGAGACTCTCAAATCCCTTGGCCAGCTTACCAACAAACCCCCTAATCAGAGGGGGAACGGTAATTTTCGTCGCCCACGCGGCCAAAATTCACAAAGAGGCAACTATGCCCAAGGACAGGGTACACAATGGAACAACAACCAGCAGTCTACCCAGAGTTACAGCAAGGGTAACAAAAGAGGTCGTGGAAGAGGCAGAGGCAGCCCCAACAAGGGAGGTGGCACGCCTCCACCTAAGCAGTGACGCTCAGTTCAGGGTCCCTTCTCACGCAACCCCAGTAGGGGGACGCATTTCCAACTTCACCCAAGCTTGGGAAGGGATCACCTCAGACAGATGGGTGCTGTCAACAGTGTCCACAGGATATTGTATAGAATTACTGCAGCGTCCCCGGAACCACCCTCCACGACAAAGAATACACTCCTTAGAACATCGGAAGATCCTTCTCGAGGAGATCGCCATTCTGCTAGAAAAGGACGCGATAGAACTCGTCCCAGGACACCAGGTAAACAAGGGTATCTATTCAACTTACTTCCTTGTGCCAAAGAAAGATTTAACAATGCGCCCAGTATTGGACTTACGGCCTGCCAACAAGTATGTCAAGCCCCAAAAATTTGTATGACTACGCTACAAGAGGTAATCCCCCTCCTAAAAAAGGGGGATTACATGGCAACCTTGGATATGAAAGATGCTTATTTTCATATTTCCATGCTCCCAGCACACAGGAAATACTTACGCTTCAAGGTGGACAGTCGCCACTACCAATTCAAGGTACTGCCCTTCGGGATAGCTTCAGCACCAAGGGTATTCACCAAGGTACTGGCGGTGGCAGCTGCACACCTGCGCAGGGAGGCAATCCCAGTGTACCCTTATCTGGACGACTGGCTCATAACGGGGGAAACCCCAGACATTTGCAGGTCAAATATTCAGAAGACTATCGACCTCCTCCACGAATTAGGCTTCTCCATCAACGAGAAGAAGTCAAGTCTGGTGCCAAGCACCTCAAAACAGTTCCTAGGAGCAATCCTAGACACTCAAAAAGGGCTGACCTTCCCTTCGGAGGAGAGAATCCGGAATATACTACTGCAAATTCCACATTATCAGTCAGGTCAACAAATAACGGTACGCAAAGCAATGCGGTTACTGGGCATGATGGCGTCATGCATTTATCTGGTCCCCCACGCGCGTCTGCGCATGCGTCCCATGCAGGAATGGTTGGCGAAACAGTGGTCTCAGGCAAGTGGTCAGTGGGACGATCTAGTGGTCGTTTCGCCAACACTCGTACAGAACTTACACTGGTGGACAAGAGAAAATCTCGCAAGAGGAAAACCCTTTTACGATCCCGAAATACAGGCAGTGGTGACTACAGATGCATGCTTAACTGGGTGGGGAGCTCACCACCTCCACCACACAGCTCAGGGTCTCTGGTCTCACTCAGTAGCCAAGAACCACATCAACCTGCTAGAGCTTCTGGCAGTATTCCGAGCGCTTCAAGCGTTCGAGCCCCATCTGCTAAACTTGTCGGTGCAGATCCTGACGGACAGCACGACAGCCATGTTCTATCTGAACAAACAAGGAGGGACTCGTTCGCCAAATCTGTCCAAGCTTGCCCAGAAAATCTGGATATGGGCACTCAAACGGAACATCTTCCTGTCATCGCAACATGTTCCAGGGGAGCTCAATTCCCTAGCGGATGCCCTAAGCAGAGACTCCCTCCCAGAAGAACACGAATGGGTCCTTCACAGAGATATCGTAGAAGATCTCTTCTCTCGGTGGGGTTTCCCCACTATAGACCTATTCGCCACAAGCGAAAACAAACAATGCCCAGGATTTGCATCCAGGTTCCCCCAGCCAGACTCCCAAGGGAACGCCCTGTGGATGAACTGGTCAGGGATGTTTGCGTACGCTTTTCCACCAACTCCTCTCATCAGGAAGGTGGTGTACAAAATGAACAAGGAAGCGATGACGCTCATCCTAGTTGCTCCCATGTGGGCGAGACAACCATGGTTTCCACACCTACGCAGGATGGCGGTGTGCGAGCCCATCAGACTCCCAGCCTGGTACAACCTGCTGTCCCAGCAACAAGGTCAAACAGTGCACCAGGAACCCGACTCAATTAACCTGGCAGCATGGCTCCTGAGGTCATAGAGTTTGGCCATCTCAATTTACCACAAAGGTGTATGGACATCCTAAAAGAATCCAGGAAGCCAAACACAAGGCACTGTTACTTTGACAAATGGAAAAGATTCGTTATTTGGTGCCAGAGTAAGCAAATCAACCCAGTTGATTGCACTCCTTCCAACGTTGTAACATACATGCTCCACCTGCTGGACGCAGGTTTGGTTTTTAACTCTCTGAAAGTACACCTGGCAGCCCTCTCGGCTTACACCACATCCCATAACAAGGTATCGTGGTGGAAAGTACCAGTAGTTAAAGCCTTCATGGAAGGAGTAAAGAGACTTCACCCTCCTATTTCGAACCCACCGCCAGGATGGGACCTCAATGTGGTGCTAGCTAAGCTCATGGGCCCCCCTTTCGAACCCATGCATAAAAGTAGTCTCAAACACCTGACTTATAAAACGGCCTTCTTAGTAGCCATTACCTCTATAAGAAGGGTCAGTGAAATTCAGGCTCTGTCAGTGCAGGATCCTTTCTTTACTATCCACAAAGACAAACTGGTTTTGCGCACACACCCTAGGTTCTCACCTAAATATATATCTAAATTCCATGTAAACCAGTCCATCGAGCTTCCGGCTTTCTTCCAGAACCCGCAAAGCTCAGCTGAGGTGAAACTACACACCCTTGATGTGCGTAGGGCGGTCCTATACTATGTAAATAAAACCAGACCGCTAAGGAAAACAGATCAACTGTTTGTCTCCGTAGCTACAGGCAGAGAGGGAGATCGCGTCTCTAAGAGCGCGATCTCGAAGTGGATTATCAACTGTATACAGCTGTGTTACTCTCTTTCTGAAAAAACTCTGCCTTTCACGCCAAGGGCCCATTCCACTAGAGGCATTGGGGCCACTCTGGCTTTCATTGCAAATGTTCCCCTCGACACCATTTGCAAAGCAGCTACTTGGAGCTCTATTCACACTTTTACTCAGCATTACTGCATTGACACTCATTCCAAGACAGATACACAAGTGGGACAAGCGGTTCTAAGACACCTGTTTGCTCATGACCCTTCTCACATCCCACCTCCTTCTTCGGTTACTGCTTGCTAATCTATGCACAGCATGTGATCTAAGCAGATTCCACAAGCCTCAGAAGGGATACATTACTCACCGTAATCGTATTTCTGATGCTTGTATCTGCTTAGATTCACATGCGACCCACCCTTCCTCCCCTCCGAGAGAAGGCGCATGATTGCTTGTAGTCTTACCTTCTGTCTATCTGCTTGGATTATCTGTACTCACGCTACTCCTCATGCTTCCTAATGTCAGAAAAAATACAATCTGAGGATCCTAGACGCGTGAGGGATCTTGGGTACAGTGGACGTCACACTAGGGATAGTATTACTGGCACGCCTGTGTCGACGCCCATTTTCGATTTTCGAAAAACAAACTGTAATACTCCGCAGCTTCCACTAGATGTCGGCCTATGCACAGCATGTGAATCTAAGCAGATACAAGCATCAGAAATACGATTACGGTGAGTAATGTATCCCATATATATATATATGTATTTATATATATATTTTAAAAGACAGCTCAGGGGCAAAAAACTTGTTTTGGGAACAAGAGGATGCAGTGCAACATGGGCTCAGTTCATGTTCCAGTGCTTGGAGGCTGGAGGAGACTGGCATTAAAATAATAAAATGGGCCTTTTGTAGGGGTGATGAAATGGAGCTACTGCTTCTGTTTACATTTTAAAATAAAAAGAACCTGCAGTTACTGTGACCTGCAACACTTCTTTTCTCTCTATCTTCCATCTAACAAAAAAAACTGTGGGTTACTTAGCAAATAGGCAAAACTGAAAGGTGATGACTGGACTGGTTCAAATCATTCATAACCACTGGCACAGCTCTGGGAAACTCTCCAGACCATTGTTTTTTTCTGGTTGGACATGTCCTGGTCAGTTGCGGTTTCCAGTCTGTGACCAGACACTTGCCAGGCACTGGGTGTCTGTGCTTAGGGGTTTAGTCCTCTTCGAGATGCTCCGTCTGTTTCCAGTTTAGCTTAAGTAATGTACAATAGTCCAGGTTGTTGTGTTGGACGTCTGCTTACATTCAGAGTGTTTTGGTAATATGGGCATATACACCGGATATAAACGCTACATATGGTGATCCATTCTTGTATGAAATGCATATCATATTACAGTGATATCGCAACCATATTTTTCTTAGTGTTCTGAAGAACAATGCTATGTGATGTCACTTTCTGTTTTGGCAAGGAGTGAAAGGGTGTGTGTCATCACTTTCTGTGATATCACTTGGGGTGGGGTCAAATGACAGCACTTCCTGTGATGTCATTGGATGTCAAGAGTCATGTGATTTCACTTCCGCTACCCCTGGCAGTTTGGTGAAATTATGTCCCTACCTTTGTGAAGCCTTTGCCGCATGCATCAAAATTGTGTGGGTGGCCCAAATCTTCCAGCTCTAAGCAGTTGGCACTTCTCTTGATTTCATTCAAGTACAATTAGGACAAGCAAATCGGAATACAAATTTGTGAATCAGCTAAATCCACTGTTGGCTAATTATGATCGAACCCCCCCCTTAGTTTATTTAAAAAGTACACTTGTTAGTAAAATGGTATGTATACTTTTGATTACGAATAACACAATTCCCGATTTCCCATGTTTACAATGACGTTTATTTACTTTTTTTTTTGACTGAACCAAGTAATAGGCCAGGGTTCTTCCTACTGTCTTTTCTTCTGTCTGTGGCAGTGAGCCTAACTGAACTGGCTCGGTAACTGGGTGAAGTGTTCCGTGAAATATGTTTTTCAGACCCAACCTTTTAAATGAGGGACTGCTCCTCGAGCTTAATTTGCTGTGGCCTTGTGGTGTAGAATAAATTCCATATGACCACATGCAATGTGAGACTCTGAATGTCAACTCCTGGGGCGTAGCCTCTGACTTCTGAACGTGTTCAATCACCCCCACCCTCTCTTGCTCCCGGTTCAGCAGTGTGGCCTTCCCTGGTACTGGCTAGAATGCCACCATTTTAGTTTCCCTTCTTTATACTCCATTTGGGGGTCCTCCACACAAATGTTTCTTTCCCGGAACGTGAAGAGATAAAGCAGCATATCCCTTAAAACTTCAGTAAGAAAAAAGTGTAAATCCCTTAGGGGAGCTTCCATAATGTTACACTGTACTTTTTTGCAGAGGCAAACATATGCAGTTTTCATTAATTTGATAACCACAGAATAATGCATTTTTTACCATGTGAATTATTCTCTTTAATACCACATTAGGTAAATAACTCCTGACTTGTAATAAGGCAGGTTTTTAAAAACAATGGACCTCATTACGGGTCCAGCAGTAACTGTGCCGGTGCTATCGGCGGGTTGCCATCATACCCGTATAAAAAATGATCGGCACCTGACTTCCCAGTGCTACCGGGCTATTCCAGGTCTGGCGGCTGGCAAGTCAGGCGCCGGCAATTTTGTTAATCCCTGATAGGACTCCATGGAAATGCAGACACGAAAGCACAGGCACCGTTGTTAACGATACCGGTACTTCCGTGATGACTTTGCCTGCCATGACCGCTGTGCCCGACAGGGTCAGACCTTTTGGGCACAGTGGCTCTGACAGGCAAACCCTGTACTTTTCCGGTACGGAGACAACGGTGCCAGTAACGACCATTGTTTCCAGACCAGCAAACTTAGAATGAGGCCCAATGCATAATACTGTGTGCTGTTAACATTGCTGACATACTCCTAATGAAGGCCACGGTCATGCTTGCCTAGATTTAGGTTATGTTTGTCCTTGAGATTGTGGGCTGGCCTTCTATTTCCTGGGTCTGTCACCTTGATAGACACCTTTTTTTGTTATTTTTTCATTTTCAACTGGTGGTAATTAAGAAGTTGGCTGTGGATGTTCCACAAATGTTTTCTGGCCACATAGTGTTCCTTTGACACCATCAATGCTTGCAGAAAAAAAACAAGCCACTGTTTTAAAGGGGCTGTGAAATAGAGACAAATGAGACCGATGCTTTCTGTAAGATTCCCACCCTCAACTTCTCAACCGACTTGGCAACTAACACCAACCTTGGGCTCTGAAAGCTGCGGCTCTCCGGATGCCTTGATCCAAGGAACCCTCAAGATTGGCTGTGCTGGCTAAAGCTAATGGGAGATGTAGTCCATACAGAGATCCAAAACTTGCAGATCACTGAATTGCACACTTACATACTAGTCAGTTCCACTACAAGTGTGTGAAATATAATTTGTCATTGGATAGTATTATCACCCAGGAGTAAAGGCATAAGAAAATTGAACATTCAAGAAAAAATGTTTTTGATCAGGACTGTACAGCATGGGAGTGGCCAGGTGGCCAGAAAATTACTCTCCATCTGTGCTCTGGGGCTTTGGTAACAGAATACGTCTGTGCTCTGATCTGGTTGTACCCACACCTGCGAATGATCAGCGCACTGTATCCCCATCTTTTTCTTATCTCACAAGCACACCAATTCCTCTTGGGGTGCCACGCAGCATTACCGCTTTGGAGATGGTGCTGTAAAAATCAGCAAAACATACATTAATCAATAATTAAATACATATTTGGCTCTACTGTCAGATCTGTTGGTAGATTAACACACTTTACCCGATAACTCCTAATCGTCAACTCGCTAAATCAGTGAAAGCAAAAAGTGATGGATGGAAGGTTGGGAATTAGTCAAAACCACTGGAACTGGTTACAGAACTAAAATAACGTTTTGGTCTTGTTGAGCCTCATTCTGAAGGATTTGTTTTCTTTGTTTCTGAATGGAACAGAAATCGAAATTGCCAGAGGTGAGCAGGGAATCAGTGGCATTCTAGTTGAGAATGCAAATTGAGACCTTCATTTTCATTGGGGGAGAAATCACAAGCCATGATGCTCAAAGACCAGCATACATGAACACATTACTCCTGTCCTTAAAAGATGAAGCAAATATGTATCAATAATGAGAGACTTGTTCCATCCAAAGAAATGTGTGGGTAAAAACAAACTAGCAGCTTTGTTCAATACTTACCCTATCTGGTTCAGTGGTTGGGGTATTTTTTGATACTACAAGATGATCTAAAAAACATACCTACATAACAGGTTTATTTGTAGAGCGCACATTCACCCCCAGAGGGGCATCTTGGCACCATTGACAGATAACAGATGTTTATTGTTACCCAGCTTAATGGTACTTGTTTTGTCTACCTTGGAAGGATGAAGGGCTAAGTGGGATTCGAACCTGTGACCATGAGGTCCAGCAGAGCTCTCTGTGGGATATATTGACCCACTCAATGCATTGCCCCACATCACTGAGCTGCATTTGCGCAAGAAACAGCAACCTGGCTGTGCTGGCTCCTGTGCGCACCAGGACCTCAAAACTGTGTTTTGGCAGCAACCGCAAAATGGCTGCATCATATTGCCACCCACATTTCAGGTGGGCTGGAACAGGAGACATACTGCAGGAGCATGCTAGTGTGTTCGGAGACATATATATGGAATCAAGTGAACCAGCAGCACTGTATTGCTGCAAAAGCCAAAAATTCCCCTTCAGAATGAAACATTTTCACCCTTTCAAAATGCTGGTCTGGTGCCAATTCCACCTGTCATTCTGAAACCACTGTTAGTAAAAAGGCTCAGTCAAACCCAATCTCAGAGAAATCAAAAGCAACTTCATTTTTCCCTTGCACAGGAACACACGTTTATTTCCTGAAAAAGGTATCCAGGCCCAGCAGTTCAAAGACACTTTTTACTCTCTGAGCCAGGTCAAGGATAAATGTGTCTATAATTTAGATAAGAGTCCTGCTGCAAGGAAAATGACTACAGCTGCCAAGACAGTGACAATGTGAGGAGCTGTCAACCGAATTAAGGAAAGAAATGATAGCAGTTTTTCACACATGTGGACAAATGCGCTGTGCAGGCTCGGACAATAGCAGTCTTGGGACACTCACCTGTCAAGTGTGAAGGGGCAATAAAACCTTCTGTTAAGACTGGAAACCACCTTGCCTGGAAGGAAATGACAGCTGCTGGAATTTGAAGGAAGAAAAAAAACAGCAACAAGAAACAAAGGCACTGCCTTTTGGTGCCAGAGACTATGTCATAAAGAAACTTTAAAGTCTCTTATTTCTTTAGCAAGAATTAGCAGAAATGTAAAAGTTTTCAGTGTTAAATCTAATTTTGTGGGGAATTTGTTTTTAAAACTTGGTAGAACTCATTGCCACAGAAGTTACGAAATATGACAGGTTCCCAGGAAAGTATTAATGTGGCAAACATAAGATTTTGTACATACGTGCCTAGGGGCCTTTCGTATTTGTGTATAAAATTGTGGAATTTTCAGCCAAATCTTGAATGTGTAAAACTACCAAAATGTATCAGAAAGGTGAACAAGGTCGCACAGATGGGAGGTGTAAGAGGATTCAATTCAGCACTACAGCCAAGTTAACGCCTAGTCTAGAATACTGAATGAAAACCCTTATTGATATATCTTTAGGTCCAGTTCATGCGTTCTGGATGACTACCCTTGTATAACACCCCTCTCTTGGAATCCCCCTGACCCCACTGAGCCAAGAAGTAATTCTGTTTTGCAAGTTTAAAAGGTTTATTTGATAAATTAAAATATATATCACACTTTTTAATAAATTAATAATTGAATATCACACTTAATCTGATATGGTAAATATTAACAACGGAGAATCTGGCACTAGCACACTTCTTTAATCACTAATGAGTTGACATGAAATGGATAAGGTAGCACACTGGTAAATAGGAACAAAAGTATAATGTGGTAGAGGATGCTTTATGTAGGCTCAGGTGGATGCAACATTCAATGAATGCAGTACAGAAAATACGCAATATGATTTCAACCAAACAATGTAATCACTTTTCTCTGGCTACTCCCCTCCCCCCCTTGATGCAAGGCAAGGAAATGGAAGGAAAACACACAGTTCTCAGAAATGCAATCAACTGTAATTCAGTTCAATCCAGCAAGCTTAAACAGAAGTTTGAAAACACAGGCAAATGCTTTGATAGGTGCTAGCAATGAATGAGAAATATGCTGGAAACGCTCTTAATTCCCTTTTAGAGGTTCAGGATGAGTGGTATCTAGTTAATATTAGTCCAGGCTCACACTAGCAATGATGCAGGGATAGTTAGCAGGTTAAACGAATTTCTGGCAAATGGAAATCAGGCAGCAGCAGTTTTTTTACATGTGAAGAAATTGCAAATCGCGGCAAAATTCGCGGATGCGCCGAGCGCTATTACAAAGGAACCGCAAGGACTATCTCTACCGTTTTGGGGTCCTAGGAAAGCCTGGGATCTCGGCTTCCAAATGAAAGTTATTGCAAGTCTCTAGCCCAAACGGTTGCGGAGATATGAGTAATTTAGTAAAGGTCGTTTTTGGTTTTGTAAATTTTAAACGCACACTTTTTCAAAATGACAAACTTTACTAGAAATGACAGGTGACAGATAGGAGGCAGTTCTACTTAGGTTAAATAGATTGAATTAGATGAATTTAAACTAAGAGATGTGTTCTGAGTTTTGCTAAGTACTCACAAGAGATTTTGAACAGGAAAGCGACTTGGTCACGATCTTCAGTCTGGTCAGGTCTTTCCGGATTCTGCTCACAGCGCCTGGTCTGGTCTCGGCTAGGCACAGCACTGCTTTCTCTCTGGTCTGGTCTCTGCTAGGCACAGCACTGCTTTCTCTCTGGTCTGGTCTCTGCTCTGGATAGATTGAAGTCTCTAGTTTGGCTTTCTGGAGTTTGATGGCGGTAAGTATGGATTTTTCCGGCAGGGCTTCCAGCGGCAGATGAAATTGAATGTCTCTATGTGTCCTGACTCTCTGCTTTTATCTGTTTCTTGAGAATGGGTGTGTGTGTTGCATCACTAGACTTGCCCCTCTCATTCGTCATTGGTCAGGCTTCCATTCCTCCGCTTGATTGGCAAACTGAACTGTGAGTCAGATTGATGTCATTTTATGATCTCTTGAAACAACCTCCCTTATCATCTGTGCACCCAAATATATATATGATCAAAATCCATACTTCAGAGTTACACAGTTGTTTGAAATTACATATACATGGTGTGGCTGAATTTAGCCATGTCTATGTCCAAATCTGCTCATTCTCGGAGCTTGCATTCAAAGAGTGTACATAATTGACTTTTTAACTGCTTTTTCAATTTCCGACATGGACCCAACTTTACATACATGTGTGCAGGGGGTAGGGACATTAACTGATGAAGTTTCAGATTTTTAACATGCACACATTTAGAGTAATATCCACTTTTCCGCTAAAACCCCCCTGAACATACCACCGGTTCCTACCACGTCTTAAACTGTGGGCAGAAAAATCACAAGAATTATGGTATCATTTATAAAATTTTCACATGTCCGCACTATGAATTATCCCCCTTTTTATAAAACCATATCCTTGCTGCAGGGGTGTGTCTTTTCAGGTCACATGGTACAGAAACCAGTCTTTCCAGTTTCTGCCAAGCCAGCTTGCTTCTCACAGGCAGTGCCCCTCCCAGCTTCTCCAGGAGGAAGCCACTTTTTACGACGTCTGTAATAAAACCCTTTGCCTGAGTGGAGAGGGCTTTGTTCACTCTCTGGCAGAGCACAGGAAATTCAATTATCAGATAGATGGCATATCCTTCGTGTGGGCAGCAAAAGGAACATTGGCCTGGGAACATAGTTGTGACTCAAGTTTCACTCCTGATGGGATCCGTTGCTAGGCAAAATCAAGTTCCTTAAGCCAGACCTTCAGCTAACTTTTTGTTGCTTTTAAAATAACTTGTAATTTTACACATGCAGCTAGAATGCTGATTCTAAGTGCAAAACTATGACATTTCAACAGTTACAAAGGCATGTGACACCAAACATAGGTCACTCATTTAATTTAACATTTTCGATTTTGGTGGTTTTAAATCCAGTTGCAGTTAGGCTTAAGCTGCTGACTCCATAGCATTTTTGTTATAAGCATTGTTTTTGGGCTCTTCATTTCCCAGATTTTGTAGGCACACAAAACTCCATTCTGCCAAATGTCTGCTGGTGTTCAGTGAATATTTTGCACATGTTGCAAGGTTTGAAATAGGCATTTTGCTTGCCTTCAGAAAAACACACAGTGGGTTTTAAAACGCCGGCTTTTGGATAGTGGTGAGTACTGGTACTGCACCCATTTTTGGGATTTTCTTGGATTAATGCATTCTAAACAGGAATGGTTCTTACATGGTAGTAAATCCTTGCTTAACATTGTTTTGATGGGGCTCCTTACAGTAAGATGGTTATGTGGAACCCCACAAAAAGGGTTGAATCTTTAAAGTGGTCCAATGAGTCACGATTTCAGCAACTTTTTGACATCAGTAAAAGTGGATTTTGTTAACAAAGACCTTTCTTTACCCTGGTGGGTGGCAAGTTAGGTAACCATTTTGGTGTGCGCACAACTGCGCAGCTTTCCTGGATTTCGGCGCACATGTGGGTTTTCCGCCATCTTGAATTTCCTAAGCCCACAGCACCAAATGTTGTAGCAGGGTAGCTTAAACGTGGGTCAGGACACCCTACAAGCCCCCCCACGTGACTGCACTTTGAGTTTGGGTCGATGGGGAGTCGTGTGCCCAAGGGTTTTGACCCACGCACCGGTCTGTCCGCATAATCTTCTTCCTCTTCTGTAGATGGCACAGTTCAGCATCTTCTTCTCCATCCGGTCAGATCGATCAGTTCTCCTCGCCGGTCCTGATGGGAAGATTGGGCGGTACCCCGGGCCCGTTGTGTCTTTGCTCCCGGTCTCCGGATCGTCCTTCTTGGTCATCCTTCATGGTTTCATCTCTCCTAGGATGATAAAGGAAGAGCGGCAATATCTACTCATAGACGATTTTTTTTTCCACCACTGTTGAGATAGTGGGGCAGCATATGCATTTCATCGTAACGAAATATTACATTCTTATTTTGAAAAAAAAAAACAGCATCACTAGAGACAGTTTCATGTAAATCACAATATTTTAGAGACTAGATGTGGTAGGTTTTATGATTGGAACTGAATTAGTCTGATACAGTACCCGCTAGGATTCCAGAGGATTCCTCCAGTTGTTGCAGAGTGTGCCTGGGATGGCAACATTTCAACTGGTTTATGTGGACCCACTTGTCTTCCCCCTCTGCCGAACCACCTTTGGGGATGCGGATCTTGTAGGCCACAGGGGAGATCTTATCGACGATCTCAAAGGGCCCCTTCCATGTAGGCAAAAATTTGCGCTGCTTGGCCTGGTTCCTTTGGAAGTTGTATAGATAGACCCGGTCTCCCACCTGATATTCCTTCCTGGAAGTTTTCAGGTCATAATGGGTCTTCATGCTATCAGTCGATCTTTCTAGATTCCGCTGAGCATAAGCAAAAGCATGTTGGAGGTGTTTCCTTAAATTCTCTACATACTCATGAGTAGTGGAGGCATTTATCAGTGTCTGCTCTTGGGTCCTGTAGAGCAAATGCTGCGGAAGCACCATCTTGCGCCCAGTCATCAACTCAAATGGTGACATTTTGGTTGCAGATGAAGGGGTAGATCTGATGGCCATTAGGACCAGAGGTAATCGGATATCCCAACTTGGCCCAGAATCTGCCACAAACTTCTTTAATATGCTCACAATTGTCCGGTTATATCTCTCTACTGCCCCAGAAGAAGCTGGTCTATAAGCAATATGCAGCTTTCTCTTGACCCCCAGTATCTCCCACATCTTTGTCATTACTTCACTGGTGAAGTGGCTACCTCTGTCTGACTCAATCCTTTGAGGTAGACCAAAACGGGAAAAGATGTGGTTAATCATCAAGGCAGCTGCAGTTTCTGCCTTGCAGTTTGGGGCTGGGAGACATTCCACCCACTTGGTAAACAAGCATGTCACAGTCAACATGTACTTATTCCCCCTAGCCGAGCGAATCACAGGGCCTACAAAGTCGATTTGTAAATCTGACCATGGCAGGGTCATCCCCCTCTTTTGTAAAGGTGCCCGGTGTGTGAGGGATGTCGGCTGAAATTGTGCACACACAAGACAACCCTTCAAATATTGGTTGAGGTCCTGGCCCATGTGTGGCCAGTATGCAACCTCTCTTAAGATTTCCAATGTTGTGTGAAACCCCCTGTGACCGGCAGTGGCCGCATCATGGGCGTGACTTAACATCAGGCTTCGGAATGAGGTAGGAACCACCCACTGATCGTGGCCAGCTTTGGATTTCCTTACCAACAAACCGTCTTGGATCCGGAACATTTTTGGACATTTCATCAACACTCTTAGGTCCTCTTTCCCAATGTAATCGGTATCCGTCAGGGGAAAGTTCTCAGGGTCCTCAAGGTGCTGGTAAAATTTACCAATTATTGGATCCCCCTTCTGAGCGGTGATCAAATCAGCATCAGGGGTCTCCTTACTCCATTGTGCAATTGGAAGGTCGTTGTGAGCATTTGTCTGGGACCTAGTGATAGCAGTGACCTGGATTTCCCCCAACAGGGACTCAATCTCAATTAGATCCCCTTGGATGGCCCCGGTTTTGGCCAGCTGATCAGCTAAGTCATTTCCAGTTTTGTCTGGTCCCTCTACTTTGGAATGACCCTTGATCTTTTTCCAGTAGATGGTCATCCCATTCGATGTGACCAGATCATCAATGTTTTGGATCAACTTCCCATGTTTCAAGGGTTTGTTGTTAGCACATAACATGCCTCTGGTTTTCCAATTAACCAGGTGCTCCACGAACCCGTTCCGTACATAATCCGAATCTGTGATTATGACCAGTTCGTGGAGTTGATGCTGGACAGCAGTGAGGATGGCCTGATGCACAGCCATCAATTCTGCCACCTGACTACTTCGGGGACCAATTTTGTATCCAGCGGAGGGTTCTGGGGACTCATTCACCCATGCATTCCCTACGCCGGCCACCAGTTCTTTCTCCCCGTTGTTGTCGACATGGTAAGAGCATCCATCCACATACACAGTGGGCATTCCCTCACACTTGTCTTCTTCAAAGACTTTGTGGGGGGAATTAAGGTATGCCTCCATGTTGTCCTTTATTTTTAGACTTTCGTCCTCGAGACAGTTTTCTCTGGCACAATCATGCAAGTCAGCCAGACCTTGCGCGAGGGGACTCTTCTTGTTTTGGCCATATCTGACCTCCACAGGAAAGCCTTGCATTGACAGAATCCAGGAAGTAATTCGGGAATTACTCACATTTCCGGCCCGGATTCTGTCACTTTGGAGATATTGCAGAGGCTGGTGTGGAGTCTCCACTATGATGTGTTCCCCCTGGATAAACGGGCGGTAATTCTTCAATGCCCACACCGTTGCCAGGAGTGCCTTCTCACAATCGTTGAATTTTTCCTCCACAGAGGATAAAGTTTTGCTCGCATAGGAGATTACTTTATTGACCTTGTCATGCTTTTGATATAATACTGCCGTCAAGCACGTATTAGAGAACCCCGTCTCCAGGAAGAACTCCTTGTTTCTGACAGGGTAAGCTAGGCAAGGCGCTTGTGAGAGGCTTCTTTTGAGTTGTCTTACTGCCTCGGATTGTTCTGGACCCCATTCCCACTTGACCCCCCCCTTCAGGAGATGAATCAGGGGTCTGGTGATCTCTGCGTAGCCCTCAATGAACTTTCTGCTGTAATTAGTCAATCCAAGGAGGCTCCTTAGTTCCCGCAGAGTTGTGGGGTCTTTCAGTTTCTGAAGTGCTTCCACTTTCTTTTCCTGGGGACAGAGGCCCTGAGGAGTAATCTCATGCCCCAAGAAATTAACACGGGTTCTACACCACTGTGCTTTCTGAAAGGAAAGTTTTGCTCCGGCGGCCCTCAACTGTGTCAGAACATAACGGATCTCCGCTATGTGTTCCTCCACAGATGAACTTTTGATGAGGACATCATCTACATAGGCCAGGTTACCCCTCGCACCCAGGTCGGGCATGGCCTTATGTAGGAAAATGTTGAATTCATTGCCGGAGTTGAGGTATCCGAAGGGAGTCCGGGTCCATGTGTACTGCTGGCCCCCAAAGGTAAAAGCCAGTTTGTATTGGTCCTCCCTGCTGACAGGCACGGTCCAGTATCCATTGGTCAGGTCTATTGCAGTGAATACCTGTGACCCCTGGATCTGGGCCAGCCCTTGGTCAATGTAGGGCAGAGGCCATCGGGAAGTATGGACCCGTTTGTTGAGCTCCCTGAGGTCAGCGCAGAGTCTCCACTGGCCGTTTGGCTTCAATATTCCCAGCACCGGATTATTGAAGGTGCTGTGGACTGGACGGATTATTCCCCGGGACTCAAGGTTCTTAATTATTTCAGTAAGGGACTCCATTGATGTGAGAGGCAAGCGATATTGCTTCACAAACACTGGAGTCATGCCAGGGTCCGTGGGGATTGTTGTGGTGTGGATGTCGGTGCGACCACAGTCATATGAGTCTACCGCAAAGAGATCTTGGAAATCCAAGAAAACTTGTTTCAACTTTTGCTTTTGTTCCAGAGTCACACAGGCATCAGCTAGGTTGACTCTCTCTTCCACCATCTGCCTGAAGCCTGGAAAGACTTCTGGTTTGGCTATCTCCGCGGCCTCCTCCAGCTGGGTGGAGAAGTCCCTGGTCAGAGTGCTGATTTGGACCGGAGGCTTCAGGTGGGAAAGGCAGCCCTCATGGACCTGGAAAATCACCTCATCCCTCCTGAAGTCACAGGTCACATCTTCCTTACCATAGGGGCAGGAAGTGTACACCAGGAAGTTCCCCCCATGCCGGGTAAAAATCCTGTCTGGTGTTGCGTTGTCATCACTGTCACTGTCAAAACAGTCCTTGGGGATGGGTCCTAACAGTTCATTTACAAGATCAATGGAGAAATGTCGGTCATCAACCGCCATTCCAATAATGGTGCCTGCGGCTAGAGTAATACTCTTTAAGTCGCTGTTATCCACCTCTATTAGAATGGGGTCATGTTCTATGTTGACTAATGGAGTCGGGTTTACCCCCAACCCTTGCTGTTGGAGAGAAGCATTTAGATGTATGTAAGCATCAGGGTTTTTCAACTCTTGTCCCCTTTTAACTTTCACTTCCAGGGAGAATTGTCGGGTCCTTTCTGGGATGGTGACTTCCTCTTTAACCTGAATTTCAACTGCATAAGGTAGCAATTGAGCTGACCTAAATGTTTTTTCTGGATCATCAAAGCCCATGGGATTATCCGCTAATCGGGACCAAGCTTTGAAGTTTATTAGGTCCAAACTAATGGCAAAGCGATTGAGAATGTCACTGCCTAAGTAAAAGGCGGCAGTGACGTCTCGCACGACCCAACAATTATGGACTATGCTCTTGTTGCCAATGGAGATTTTGAGCATACACCTGCTTGGCAGGAGATGTTTGGAGTCAGGTGCTTCCAGGTCCATTTCCCATTTGTCTATCAGTTTGAAGGTGGGAATGGCTGGATCTTTTGGGAGTTGGCGGAACATGGCTTCGCTGATGAAGCTCTTACCGTTGTTCACACACACTCGAGCGAGAACAGAGTCCTTCCCATCATTTAACTGAACAGGGATGAACAACTGCTCTCCAATTTGCTGAATATCAGCCAGGCTTTGAGCTGATTTCACATCTTTCTGGACTATAGGAGTGGGGGTTTCTGATTGAAATTCTATACTAATCCACAGAGTGTTTCCTTCCAGCGTGGAATACCACTTTAGACTGGAAGGAAGGTTGATTTTCAGAAATAGAGAGGACCCCCCATCACCAGTCTGTTGTCCTACTGCTATTACCGTCACGTCTGGAATTTGGTTGTTCTGGAAGTGAAATTCTACTTGGTCAGATTTTTGTTCAACCATGTGGCATGTGCCGTTTAAACTAACATGGTTGACACTCTGTTTTAATTTTATGGGTCGGCTAGTCTGAGTCCAGAGGACCTTGTTTACGCAATCTATTAGGGGTGACAACCTTCTCAGGAGGTCATTCCCTAGTAAACAAGGGGTGCCCTCTGGGGTCACAACTATGACCGGGTGTTTCAACTTATGTCGCCCGATCTTAATGTCCAAGTCTGCCGTCCCCTCGACGGGAATTTCCTTCCCGTCAAAGTTCTGCAGTTGTCCAGGAAGAGAGGTGAGAGGAATTTGGTAATTCTCTCCCCTTCCTGCATTCAGTTCGTCAAAGGCCCTTCTGGACAGAAGGGTAGCTTGAGATCCAGTGTCCACCAGTGCTGAGATTGTACCCTGCCCCTGTACTTGTACCGGGGCATAATATCTTCCCTCCTTCTCCTCAAGGGGGCACAGATAATGTACATTTTTGGACAACTGGTGGGCTAATTTTCTGGTTTTGGACATCGCTAGCGAGGAGGTTTGGGCAGAATTCTGTGGAGAGTCTTGGGAATCTGAAAGAAAAAATTTGCAACTGGAGATCAGAGCCATTGTGGGTTCCCCTGGCTCCGTTTCTGGGCCGCCCCCCCCTTTTTGGAGGCAGTCGCCAGGATGGGTTTGAACCAGGGGATTTTCTTGCTGTTGGTTCTGGGATGAGATGGTGGGCGGCGGTAGCTCAGTCTCCACATCTCCCCAGTCTGGATTTGCATCCCTAGGGACCCATTTTTCTTTGGGAGGAGTTCCCCCCTCTCTGAAGGAGAAGATCCTTTTCCCAGGATCCTCTGAGGATCCCTCTCCCTCAAATTGGAAGATCTGTACCTCCTCCTCAAACTGAGTCTGTTTGGGTCTTTTGTTTCTCCTACCCCCCCTCTGCTCCTTAGGAGGCAGACTTTCAGGGGCAAGAGATTTTGTTTCCGGTTCCTGGGTTTCCAGGGGCTGTTTACAAGTGAGGAAGGAAGCTTCCTCCAAGGCTTTACACCCCCCTTCCCTTTGTGCCTCCTCCCTGGGAACCGGTGATTTATCGGGGTGCTGCCCCCGTCATTGTTCTGGAGCACCAGGTCCAGAGTTGGGTGCGTTCTGCGCCGGCATGCTGATCTGAGGGTTCTGCTGTGCCCTCAGTATATGACCCATATCCCGCGCCATGTTTTGAACCTGGCGCTCTAACTGGGAAACCCGCTCAGGCTGATACGGGGCCCTGTTTTCTCCCCTGGGCTGATCCCGGGAAGGGTAGCTGTCCCTCCTCTGGTAGTACCCCTGGTTGGGAAGATTTTGGTACCCCTCCACCCTTGGCCTCCCCTCTCCCGGATTCAGTGGTCTGGGCTCAGGGAATTGAGGAAAGAAGGATGGATGATTTTGGGGTTGGAAGTCGGGTGGATATCTGGGGAAAAAGTTCTGCCCAGGGTTTGGTAAATTTCTGCCCTCCTGTGGGAAGTTTGGAGGGAAGTTCCCTGGGTTAGGTGCTTGGCTGGATCCCCCCCCTTGGGCTGGAGGAGTCCACACATAACCCAGGATGGGTCTGTTACCTTTGTAGCGAGGACTTACATAGTCAGGAGAGCGAGGGACCCCATTTGTGGGGCTGCCTCCCTGGCTCCCTGTCTGCGACTGGCCCGAGGACCTTCTGGGCCTAGCATTATTAGGTGCAGGTAGGTTTTTAGGCCCCCCCATCTCCAAATCCAAAACGGGGGTGACCTTTACCTCTGCCACCTTGGCAGCAGCAGGGGTGCTGTTGGCTTTGGGGTTTTTCTGGGCATTGCTTTTATTTTCTATGGGCTTCTGCACCTCATAGATGCGGGTAGCCTGTTCAATGACCCAGTCTAAAGATCTTTTCTCGTGAAAATCCCTCACGAGCTGGGTCATGATATATTTGGGCAAGGCATGGAAAAACGTGTTTATAAATTCACGGCTATCCGTGCGCACCCTTCTTGTGGTCTGTGCAAAAGCCCGCTTTAACTCCTGCACAAATTCTTGTGGGGCCTGATCCTCCCCACATTGCAAATTGTAGGCTGCCTTGCGAGCCTCTTGAGGATTTCTGTGAACAGAAAAATGTTTCAGGATGGCCGCCTTATAGGTGGACCATCTTAAATGATTTTGGTCCTCCAGCCCCGCAAAGAAACTGGAGTATTCCGGGGAGAAGGTCCACTTTACATATTGAATGCAGCTTTGGCTGTCCTTCAAATGGAAAGTCTCCATCATTTCTTCAAACAACTCTAAGTGCTCCCAAACAGAATACTTAGCGTTCTTATGGTAAGGCGTGATGACGCTCCTGATCGCCTTAATCTGCTTTAAGGGGTCCTTGAGCAAGGCCCTTTTTGCCTTATTGGCCTTTTTGGTTCGGGTAACACTTGTCCATTCTTCGTCGGACTCAGAGGCACTGCTCCCAGAGGTTCCCGTCTGTTCTTCCAGGTTTTCCCGGATTCTGCGAGCCTGGGAATGGCTGGCAGAATGTGGGGACCTGGTCTCCTGTGTCCTGCGCAGTTCAGAGGAGTCTTCAGATTCCTCCTTGCTGTCAGGATTTGATGGGTACCCCCTCCACTGACCTAACTGGGCAGAGGTTTTCAGGATGCCCTTAATGGGCCTACTCTCCTGGGGTTCCCCACTGAACTGTATTGTACTTGGGTGCCCATACCCGGATGCCCACCCCTCCATTCCTGGATGGTACTGGCCTATGAGCCCCATGCTTCTCGCTGGATAGTAATCTGCCATCCCTGTGGCCCTGTGCTTATGTGCGCCAGGGGACATGGGGGTGGCAGAGTCCAGGGACTGAGAGGTATGAGGGCCTCTGGTACTAGGGCTCCTGAGGTTATGCTCCGGAGTTTCCATTTCCCAGCGAACCTCATCTCTATCCGCCCCTGCTCCCTGTTGCAATGCAAGAGCCTGCATTTGTGCCTTCAGTTCCTCAGTTAAGGCCTTACTCGACTCTATCAGTCTCTCCTGCATCGCTACCTGCTGTTGGAGCCTATCATTGTGTTGACAGAGGGCCTCATTTTCCCTCTGTACTTCCTGGTTGGTCCTGGAGAACTGGGCCAGTCTTTGCTGCAGGAGGGTTACCTCCTGAGCTGTGTCCCTATTGGCCTGCTCCTTTCTTGCTAGAGCATCCTCCACCCTCCTGGTGTGCTCTAGCAAGTTCTGGTTTTCTTTTTGGAGGTCACCCAGTCCCTGGTGGGCCAGGTGATTTTCTTCCATTTTTCTTTTTAAATGGCAGACTTCCTGGCCTAAGGCGTCTCTTTCCTGACTAAGAGCCTGCATTTGTGCCGCCAGGTCGTCCCTTTGCCTTTGGAAGGCACCAGCTTTCTGGCGCTCCTGATCAAACTCTGCCTGGGTATCCAGGTCTTTCAGGATCAGTTTATTGCTCTCCTCTTTCTCTCTGTCTAGTTGGATTTGCAGGGTGGCTACCTGCTCTGTGCATGCCCTGTTGAAATTGATCTGTTGCTCCAGCTTTTTCTGGCTCTGCAGTAAGGAGTCCAAACTGTCTTGGTGCTCCTTCTGCAGGGCCAGAAATCTAGTATCCTGTTCTGACTTTTCCTTTTGCAGCACATCCATATCCTCCTTTATTTTAGTAATGTACAGTCTGCTGTCATTTTCTGACTCCTGGCTCCTCTGCAGCCTCTGCTCAGAAGAGTCCAGATCAGATTGGACCTTCTGTAATGCCATCTGTTGCCTATTTGCCAGATTTTGGCTTTCAGCACATCTATCCTGCATGTCTCCCATATATAGGTACAGGTATGCTGCTATCCTGGCGATCTTATTGTGTTCCTCTTTGGCTTTAGGAGCCATATATAGTTCACTCAGGGCCACATGTAAGGGACCCTGATCTCTATATATATCTGACCCTGTTTCAGTGACCTGTTGTGTGATGGCCTGCAACCACACATCCTGGCCCTGTTCGGTCCATTCACCTCTCACAAATAGCTTATGCAAGAGGTGCTCTCTGGCTATTTTCATGTCTACTAAGGTCGTCATTCTAGAGATTGGTCTCTGTCCTGACTTACAGAAGTTAGTATTTTATTTTTGCAGAACAGAACTTTTCTTGGAGTGTCCCTTTTGAGGAATGCTTCACAGCGTAATGCAGCGTGGTGATCCGACCGGGTGTATGTATCCCGTCAGTTAGCACACTGTATTAAGCTGCACAACTGGTAAATCTAACCCAACGTCTCGGCTCGAGCCCCCACTTTGTAAGAGGATTCAATTCAGCACTACAGCCAAGTTAACGCCTAGTCTAGAATACTGAATGAAAACCCTTATTGATATATCTTTAGGTCCAGTTCATGCGTTCTGGATGACTACCCTTGTATAACACCCCTCTCTTGGAATCCCCCTGACCCCACTGAGCCAAGAAGTAATTCTGTTTTGCAAGTTTAAAAGGTTTATTTGATAAATTAAAATATATATCACACTTTTTAATAAATTAATAATTGAATATCACACTTAATCTGATATGGTAAATATTAACAACGGAGAATCTGGCACTAGCACACTTCTTTAATCACTAATGAGTTGACATGAAATGGATAAGGTAGCACACTGGTAAATAGGAACAAAAGTATAATGTGGTAGAGGATGCTTTATGTAGGCTCAGGTGGATGCAACATTCAATGAATGCAGTACAGAAAATACGCAATATGATTTCAACCAAACAATGTAATCACTTTTCTCTGGCTACTCCCCTCCCCCCCTTGATGCAAGGCAAGGAAATGGAAGGAAAACACACAGTTCTCAGAAATGCAATCAACTGTAATTCAGTTCAATCCAGCAAGCTTAAACAGAAGTTTGAAAACACAGGCAAATGCTTTGATAGGTGCTAGCAATGAATGAGAAATATGCTGGAAACGCTCTTAATTCCCTTTTAGAGGTTCAGGATGAGTGGTATCTAGTTAATATTAGTCCAGGCTCACACTAGCAATGATGCAGGGATAGTTAGCAGGTTAAACGAATTTCTGGCAAATGGAAATCAGGCAGCAGCAGTTTTTTTACATGTGAAGAAATTGCAAATCGCGGGGTCCTTCGAAAGCCTGGGATCTCAGCTTCCAAATGAAAGTTATTGCAAGTCTCTAGCCCAAACGGTTGCGGAGATATGAGTAATTTAGTAAAGGTCGTTTTTGGTTTTGTAAATTTTAAACGCACACTTTTTCAAAATGACAAACTTTACTAGAAATGACAGGTGACAGATAGGAGGCAGTTCTACTTAGGTTAAATAGATTGAATTAGATGAATTTAAACTAAGAGATGTGTTCTGAGTTTTGCTAAGTACTCACAAGAGATTTTGAACAGGAAAGCGACTTGGTCACGATCTTCAGTCTGGTCAGGTCTTTCCGGATTCTGCTCACAGCGCCTGGTCTGGTCTCGGCTAGGCACAGCACTGCTTTCTCTCTGGTCTGGTCTCTGCTAGGCACAGCACTGCTTTCTCTCTGGTCTGGTCTCTGCTCTGGATAGATTGAAGTCTCTAGTTTGGCTTTCTGGAGTTTAATGGAGGTAAGTATGGATTTCTCCGGCAGGGCTTCCAGCGGCAGATGAAATTGAATGTCTCTATGTGTCCTGACTCTCTGCTTTTATCTGTTTCTTGAGAATGGGTGTGTGTGTTGCATCACTAGACTTGCCCCTCTCATTCGTCATTGGTCAGGCTTCCATTCCTCCGCTTGATTGGCAAACTGAACTGTGAGTCAGATTGATGTCATTTTATGATCTCTTGAAACAACCTCCCTTATCATCTGTGCACCCAAATATATATATGATCAAAATCCATACTTCAGAGTTACACAGTTGTTTGAAATTACATATACATGGTGTGGCTGAATTTAGCCATGTCTATGTCCAAATCTGCTCATTCTCGGAGCTTGCATTCAAAGAGTGTACATAATTGACTTTTTAACTGCTTTTTCAATTTCCGACATGGACCCAACTTTACATACATGTGTGCAGGGGGTAGGGACATTAACTGATGAAGTTTCAGATTTTTAACATGCACACATTTAGAGTAATATCCACTTTTCCGCTAAAACCCCCCTGAACATACCACCGGTTCCTACCACGTCTTAAACTGTGGGCAGAAAAATCACAAGAATTATGGTATCATTTATAAAATTTTCACATGTCCGCACTATGAATTATCCCCCTTTTTATAAAACCATATCCTTGCTGCAGGGGTGTGTCTTTTCAGGTCACATGGTACAGAAACCAGTCTTTCCAGTTTCTGCCAAGCCAGCTTGCTTCTCACAGGCAGTGCCCCTCCCAGCTTCTCCAGGAGGAAGCCACTTTTTACGACGTCTGTAATAAAACCCTTTGCCTGAGTGGAGAGGGCTTTGTTCACTCTCTGGCAGAGCACAGGAAATTCAATTATCAGATAGATGGCATATCCTTCGTGTGGGCAGCAAAAGGAACATTGGCCTGGGAACATAGTTGTGACTCAAGTTTCACTCCTGATGGGATCCGTTGCTAGGCAAAATCAAGTTCCTTATGCCAGACCTTCAGCTAACTTTTTGTTGCTTTTAAAATAACTTGTAATTTTACACATGCAGCTAGAATGCTGATTCTAAGTGCAAAACTATGACATTTCAAGTTACAAAGGCATGTGACACCAAACATAGGTCACTCATTTAATTTAACATTTTCGATTTTGGTGGTTTTAAATCCAGTTGCAGTTAGGCTTAAGCTGCTGACTCCATAGCATTTTTGTTATAAGCATTGTTTTTGGGCTCTTCATTTCCCAGATTTTGTAGGCACACAAAACTCCATTCTGCCAAATGTCTGCTGGTGTTCAGTGAATATTTTGCACATGTTGCAAGGTTTGAAATAGGCATTTTGCTTGCCTTCAGAAAAACACACAGTGGGTTTTAAAACGCCGGCTTTTGGATAGTGGTGAGTACTGGTACTGCACCCATTTTTGGGATTTTCTTGGATTAATGCATTCTAAACAGGAATGGTTCTTACATGGTAGTAAATCCTTGCTTAACATTGTTTTGATGGGGCTCCTTACAGTAAGATGGTTATGTGGAACCCCACAAAAAGGGTTGAATCGTTAAAGTGGTCCAATGAGTCACGATTTCAGCAACTTTTTGACATCAGTAAAAGTGGATTTTGTTAACAAAGACCTTTCTTTACCCTGGTGGGTGGCAAGTTAGGTAACCATTTTGGTGTGCGCACAACTGCGCAGCTTTCCTGGATTTCGGCGCACATGTGGGTTTTCCGCCATCTTGAATTTCCTAAGCCCACAGCACCAAATGTTGTAGCAGGGTAGCTTAAACGTGGGTCAGGACACCCTACAGAGGATTGCACTAATCTGTGCTGCACATCATATTTAACCTGGGGGTATAATATGCCAAGATATTGCAAGTGTATAAATGTATGTTTTTCACAAAATCAGATTTTAAGTAAAGTAAATGGGGGACATTGTAAACCTCACCTCATAACCTAAGATCATTCCCTTAGAATTCCAACTAACAGAGAGCAAGGCAGAGATTACTACCCTTGCCCAATCCTATTATTAGGGGTGTGTGTAGTAAAGCCTGCCCCTGTCATATACTGTGATGATGTCACCTGGCATTATAAATAAGAGCCCCTGACAACACACAGGACAGACTGATTCCTGACCGATTCCTGATTTCCTGCCCGGCATCCTGTCCTGTTCCTGTCTTCATCTTACATCTATACTTCTAGACTCAGATACCAACCACAAGGCCAAACCTTGCTGATCTTGCTTCAGCTAGGCCTCAATTCTAAAATAAACCCAATAACCAAGGGAAACACTGTGGTGTTTTGGGAAGCATCCTGCATTAACCTGGCTTGCCACTCACTGCATGCTGCTATCCTGCCCTCCTCATGTCCTGTAGTATCCAGTAACCAGAATTGCCGGTCCAGAAGAACTATCTTTTGGTATCCAGTCCATGCCCGCTGATTTTGTCCGGCTGTCCTGTGTTAGACCAGATCCGTGTGGTGATCCAGAACCGCTGACTGTCCAAAATCCATACTAAAAGTGGACCGTGAGTATCAATAGGAACCATAGAAAACCATAGCCTAACTTGCCTTGCCTTGTCCTTAGTTCCACTCACTAAATCCTTCCATCCTTATCCTGATAACTTGTAATATTGTCAAAATCATTCTTGCCACCCTGCCTTTGATTCCTTGTGCTAGCGCCTACATCTTTAATAATTTTGTCTTGTAAAATCCTAAACTATTAATCCTGTTTGGAGTGATTGGACTGGGTCCACCAGGGCGGGCGCGGAGGTGCTAGGGTTGAACTTGCTGGTCAACCCCGGGGCCTACTTGTTTCAATCTGGTAGCCTAGCCTGAATGCCCTAGTGTAGAGTAAAACAGTTCCTTGTCAAAACTGATTTCTTTGCCTTTTTCACGCCTTAATTTTCTCAAAAACGCACCTTCCTAGATCTTGCATAAATCACTCAATTTAACAGCTAGATACCTAATTTCACTTTCATATTGTACCTATGATCAATAGCTACACCCCAACAAACCGTTTCGGTAAATTCAGACAGGATTTGCAAAAGTGTGTTAATTTTACAACGTGTAATTTTGATTATAAACTGTTTTCAATCTTCCATTTAATTTCGCATTGTATGCTTTTCCTCAATCCATTGCTTGTGATTGCTAGTATTGTTCCAGTCTTGCTCCAGTAAAGAATTGTTTTGTTTCAAGCATTTTATACGCATTCATTGTGTTATTCATCCATTTCAGAGCGTCATTTTAATATTGCCAGGGTTTAAAATACGTTTTTCTCTCTTGTTTCGGGAGAGAAGGTTGGATTTGAATTAATTCTGTTTCTTGTCTGTCATTGTTGATTACCTGCTGATTCTATTTATCCACTTAAAATTGATTATTTGTGGGTTGAGGGAACCTTCCAGGGGGAAATTCTAACTCCAGTGCTATCTTACCTAAAATCAAAAAGTGCTCCTATTCCCTGGTGTTTTGGAGTTGTGTCAATAGAAGGTTAAACTAAGTGCATTGCTTACATTCCTATTGTTCTTATCACCCATTGGTGACTGCTGCCCTATATTAAAAATTGTATGATTCCTTTTGAATTTTAAAATAAATAAATGAATATTAAATGTTATCAACCAGCCTGGTTCATGGTCCATAGTGACCCAGGGTATTTGAAAAGGGGGTGTGATATGAGTGGTGTATCATCTCAATACTGAATCTAATCTAACATAAGCATTTCAATTGCGCGCTGCATACTGGGTCGAGACTAAGGTGTGCATCGCCTGATTGAAACCCTTAACATCCCTGTAGTGGATGCCATAGTCCACTGTAATGTAAATGTAATTGGTTGTTTATAACATGTTTAATACCCAGAGGTTTCGAAGCACAGAATCAGGGATCAAACCTATGTTGCTCTGCGTCGTGTTTCTTCCAAGGTGAGCGTGTTGCCCCTGAGCTTTCCTGCCGGTACTGACCACAAGACCTGACATCTGGGTGGATTTTCTTTTACATTGGGGTGGATTTTTATGTATGTGTATTTGCAGCATTGTGCCCCGGGTAAATACCCCTGTTATTTGGAAATCATTTTAATTGTGTGATGCCCGCATGACATTTGGAAGGCTGATGATACATGAAGACTGATGATAAACCCTTCAACTGTGCATCTCAATGAGTACAATTCAGGTTCAGAGGTGGGCAGGAAAAGAAAGATTTTCCCTGGTTCACTAAAAGATGAGTCAAAGCCCCAATACTCTTCTATTCACAATGATCATCAGGCTTTTACCATGGGCAAAACCCCTTAATCATTCCTGTGGCACGTCGAATGCCAGAGAGCGGTGACAGCTGCTGAACTTGATCTGTAAGTTCGGCTCTCCAGATGTTTTGAATTGCAACGCCCTTCAGCCCTGTCCAGCATAGTCAATGGAACGGGTTCATAGGAGATATGTAAGGATATTTGGCGTGTTACAGCACAGAGTACAGCACTACTGCACAGGTAGCAATTTTTTATGCAGCAACACTACATGGGTGTGGTGCATTGCTATATGTGTTGCCAGAGTAACATGGACATATAAGTAAAGACAGGCTATTCAGTCAAAAACGATTTTTACATATAAGATGCAAATCCATTTTTACAGTTAAAAGCACACATCTGCACATTCAAAATGCACACTATTTTTCACCTGAAATGCCTATGTTGCAAGAGACACATTTGAAAATTAATAACTAACATTATTAATAACTAACCTGACTAATAAAACTTCATTTAACATAACCCACTAATAAAAATGTGTCTCCACTGCAGAATTAGGCCTACTATGAAAGTGGACTTTTAAACGCACATTCATTTTTTTTTCTCTGCTGCTCTGTCCACATAACTACAGGAAGCAAAGAGCTCCAAGGAACAGGAAATCAGTTTGTTACAATTGCCACTGTAGAAGTGAGCCATTGTGTAGTGAGGGAGGAGATGACATAATTGATTCTGATTGGAGCATCAACATAGCAAGTATCATGCTAGAGGCTGTGATTAGAACTTTGCTGGAGAAGCTTGAGAAGAGGGGGAGGGAGGCGACATCTGGCAGAGCTGGGAGAAGGATCTCTTTCCTGGCTGGGGCATTCCTGCTGCAAAAGCTGAGAGTTCCAGGCAATAACCCCGGTTTGACAACGGCAGACGCTTGTTCTCACTGGGGTTGATCTTCAAGGGAGCCAAATTCAGAAAGAGAATAGACGGAGAAAACTCATGCTGAACAGATAAGGTAATTACAGAAGCGAGTGGGAGCTGTGCGAAAGTGTGCGAAACTGTTCAGTCAGTGTCTTAGAGGGAGCCTCAGTCTCTTATCAGCATATTTAATGTTACCAATTGAATATATTCTCGCAGCTCTCTGTTCATTTTATCACAAATAATGGTGTACCATTTTATTTATTTCTGTAAAAAAAGTTAAACTGTGTTTAAATGAAATTTCTATAATACAAAAATATTTGAAAACAGATAGCTAGTGTGTATTATTTGTCTCTTTCATTTTGCATGGGGAAAGGTTTAAACGTGGGTAGATTTTTAAACAGTGCAATTGTCATTTTAAAGCAGATGTGTGCATGATTCTATTCAGTATGGACAGTTGTGAGTGACTGTTTGTAGCATAGCCTGTTGGAGGTACATGAGTCAACGGGAAGAGAGACTCTCTGGACATAGTTCCCTACCATATATAAGGTAGTGGGAATTACCACAAAAATACCACAATAGCCCATGGTGGCACACAACACTAACACTGAAAATGTGGTATCCCTAAAATGTAGGCCTGAGGTCTCTCTAGTGATCAAGAACAATCTAGATAAAAAACAAGGGATGTTGGATATTGGGGCCACAAATAAACCAACCACTATACCAACCAACCACGCAAACTACCGCGCATATCATCTAAATAGGTCTGAATTCTGAAATAATGCAATGTATTATTGTCATGTGTGACCCAATATGAATACAGAGAGTGATTATTGCTAAAGGTATTTTGGCGGTAAGAAAATACCGCAAAGCCACAAATATCAACAAAATACCCAACAAGACGTAGTCCAAAACATCTGGAGAGCCAAAGGTTGCAGACACCTGGCCTAGATGACCAATATCTGTTCAGATAAATGCATGTCATGCTTTATTGCAAGCATGCCTTGAATTATTTGTTTAACTCAGACTCACAGGCTTCTTGATCTTCTGAAGACTACTAACTTGGGTCTGGGTGAGTACTGCTCCTATTCAGCCTTGAAGCAGAGCCTACTGTATCTACTGGAACCAGAGCTATCATTAGTTATGCTATTTCATGTCATGCTAATGGGCTTTATGAAATGCTCTGCAGCCATTACCAAGGTCTACAGGTGCTCTTATGGATCTGAAACAGAGGGAGTGGGTTAGATTGATGGTTAGGCGGGTGGAACATGCAACACATGTTTGCTGTTGTGTTGATGTATGCAGACCGCCCTACATCTGGGTCTGTTTGTAGGCTTTCTGTTTTTGAGAACATAGAGGTATTTGTGCCCAGAGGAGAGCCTCTTTCCGCACTGCTAGGATGCATTGTTTTAGGCAGTAGTATGTAATTTGGTTGTAAATATGCAGTGTTATGTTGTTTGATATCTGTTTGGAAGGGTGTCCAATTGCTATGTTTTAGTGGCCTAGTTGCTATATGCATTGTGTGTTGGAAAGTTGAATGTGGCCGTAAGCAAAGATCCTGTTCTTAACATGTAGTTATTGTGTTGGTCCACTTGGCATCACCAGTGTACAACAGAAACGTCTGGGAAAGCAATTCTTTGTTTTTCGGTTTGGAAAATGTATTGCCACTGTGTTAAGGTGACTTGCTTTTTTTTCTCCATCGTTATTATAAGCCCCCTTGCTATCCACAGTAATGGTATATGTTGCATTAGTTAGTGATGCTGTAATTGGATCATCATATGGTACAATGCTTTCTCATTTAGTGTTTGTCAACATTACCATCTTGTGGTGCTGAAAATGGTATACATAAAATTATATTAAAAAACACACTTGAATGAAGCTTTATGTCGCTAAGAGATGGATGCTACTCTGTTTTAAGCAGATAAGCAGATGGCCAGGTGAGCCCTACATTTCCCCAGATACCTTTCATCAGACCCCAAACATGGTAGTAGAAATGAGTTAGACGTTTCCAATGAACAATGGACAACAGACTTCTTAAGGTTTGGCAAAAATGTCCCCAGTGCAAAAAAGATGCATTTTCACTACATGTTTGCACCAGGGCAAAGTTTGCAAATGCATTGACAATGCCGATTTCCAATGGTTCATCAATCTCAGCCCTCAGCTTCACTTGGATTCGTTAGGATAATGCGGTTGTACCATTTTTATTTCAATCTTTGACATTTATATGTTGTGTAGGGGGATAATTTCTTTTTCAATCTTTTCATATATTTTATCGATATGTTTTTTATGCAATTACACTTGTTTATATAATCAGCTTTGCAGTCCATTTTTAAAAACAAGACTTTCAGATTTGTTATTACTATTTTAATTTTATTTGGGGTAGTTATGCAGTATGGAATCAGCCCCGCAGAGAAGATGAGAACTTCCAAAGCCCAATAAAATAGGATGGCAGCTGTGGCTCAGCAGGTTACAGATGCATGCTCTCTTATTTAGAGAGAACCAGAGGTTTAATTGGAACGGCAGGAGTTCCGTACATTGGATGGGAGGTTATAATCAAAGGCTATGTTGAAGAACCCCAGGATTATGGTTAGGTATGGGGTGAATGGTAATGGATATTTTTTTCTTTCCCGGCCATTAGTTAAAAGAGACTTTGATATGATGTCAGAGAGTTTCAGATTGTGTGAGCATGAGCTCAGAGGACCTGCTTCTTTACATTTAAGAAGCATTGAGCTGGAGCTATGGGTTGGACATATTTGTTCAGCATAATGTAGCATCTCTCTCAGGTAATCAGGTTTTGGAGTATGTAGGGTGTTGAAGATGATGCATAGAGAATTTGATTCTGTCTGCGTCTGGATGGGGACTGAGTGGTGGTCCATGAGCATAGCATTTGATGACCAAAGGGACACTGGACTAAGACTATGCATGCTAAAACGGGAAAAAACAGCCCCAAGCAAGGCGAAAGTGTAGTTTGGTAAATCAGTAATGTGGGCATACAAATCCAGGAATATTTGGAAAGCAATAATGTCCTAGGCCTCTGCCAATCTGGTTTCCGTCCCAAAAACGGAACTGAGACTGCCCTCAACGATCTTGAGGATTTAAACAACAATGGTACGTTGGCTCTCCTTCTCCTATTAGACTTGTCATCAGCATTTGATTTAGTCAACCATCAAATTCTCTGCCACCACTTGAAAAATGCTGCCCATTTATCTAATGAAGCTACTTTTTGGATCACTTCCTTTCTTGCAAACAGAACCATGAGGGTCTTCTCCCCATCTGCATCTGCTGAACCCTCGCCAGTCCTGTGTGGTGTCCCGCAAGGGTCCTGTGTCTCACCCACAATATATGTCTTCACAAAGCCACTCTTTGATATTCTCGACTATCTGGGTGTCAACTACACTAATTACGCCGATGACACCCAGATACTCATCCCTATCACTGGTGACTTTGTGAAGGACTCAAAAGCCCTTAATGACGTTTACTTGGTCATCCAGGCTTGGATGGCTAATCATGGGCTAAATGATGAGAGAACCGAGTTACTCATCCTCGGCTCTCATCACAGACTTAACAAATTAGACCCTGCCTTCAAAACCTTCACCATCGATGGCAACATCATGAAGGTCTCTAATGACACAAAAACGTTAGGCATTTACCTTGACCCTACTCTTTCCCTTACCAGACAAACCAATGCAGTAGTCTCAGCATCAGCATACACGTGCAAATTGATCACCGCACGTAGGCCCTTCCTGCCTACAGGCAACTATATCATCCTGGCTAGAACTCTAATCATGGCCAAAATTGACTACTGCAATGCCCTATATCTCGGGACCAACCAAAGGAATATCAACAAACTACAGGTATCACAAAACAACGTGATAAGAGCTGCCCTCAACATACCCAGAAAGGCCCACATTTCAGATACCAGGCGCAGTCTACACTGGCTCTCTGTTACACACAGAATATTCCTTAAAACACTTGCATTGACCCATAAATGCCGCTCCTACACGGCCCCTGCCTATTTAGCCAACTGCTTTACCGCCCACGCTTCTTCCCGCCCACTTAGATCAGCACACACTTGCACCTTATCCACACCCAGATTTAAGCTACAAAAAAGCCAGGGGGTCCATCTTCCCGGTCCTCGCCCCAAACTTTGGAATACACTTCCCAACGCAGTCAGAGCCGCACCATCCTACACAACATTCAAATGTAAGGCTAAAACCTGGCTCTTCACTCAGGACAACTTTCCTACTAGAGCCTAACCTTACTTTCTTAACTTCACAGCGTACCTGAATACCTGCTTGTGTATAACATGCACCTTTTTCTGTATATTATTTCCTTATGTATTTACTCTCCTTTTATGTAATTGACAAGATGCTTCCTCTGATTATGCCTTTGTTGACGTACGTCACATCTCCCTTTCGGTACTGTTTTCTTGCTCTGTAACCATGTATACATGATGTTTATGCGCCCAGATGCCTGCGGGCAAGGCACGCAATACAAATAAAACCAGTACAAATAAAACCAATACAAATACAACCATCACTGCACAGCTCAGGGTCCGTGGTTACACACTGCAGCTCAGAACCACATTGTTAGGCAGAATTGCAGGCAGTACCCTCTGGGACCACTACACACATTTAGGACTACAGGTGTAAGCAAGACCAACCTTTGGTACAAGTCTGTACCACACAGTTTGTTGATAGCGAGCTGAGTAGCCAGACCTTTCTCAAGAGTGAATGTGAGAAGTACAAGTAGTTACACAGAGGACTTTCAATCACAGTGGTTCAAGTAGACACTTCTACTCAAGGTTTCTTGGTAAAACACTTATTAATTTATTACACAATCATTTAGAAAACATTTCACTAGAAGAAGACAACTTAATATTATATATCAATACACTTCAATTCAAAACTCTTGGGGTCCCCTGAAGTAGGAGCAAAATGGCAGTTCAGATACTGAGCAGTGAGCAAAAAGGACAAAAGTAAGTAGAATAGATTGCATATACTTTTCAGGCAGTGCAAATAGTTTCAGTTCACCAGAAGAGTTCAATTCAAGTCAATAGGCCAGGCCAAGGTCAATGGGCTAGTGTTAAGGACAGGAAAGAGCAGTTCTGGCATCAAACGGTAAAGCCTTTGCAAAAGTTCTCAAAAGTAGTTTAGGCAAAAAAGCATCATTTGTGGGGTCACAAGCTGATTAGGCCTGCAAGTTGGGAAAGTTTCACAAACTTTCACCGCGAGAGTGGCGCTCTCTAAATCGGGTTAGCACAGTACCTTTATATGAAGAAACAAATGATGCTGAAGTCTAGGTTCCTGGCAGTTCCTGCAGATCTTGCTGTTCCTGAGCCTCAAACGTGGGCACAAGAGGGAGGACGTCGGGGGACTCCTGCACTGCACGGGATCGTTGAAGAAAGCAAACAAAATGTAGTCACTTCAGTTCCAGTAGCTGTAGATTCAAGAACATGAGCAGGTGTCCCTCTCCCTGGTTAATCCTAACCAGCCTTGAGAATGGTATCCAGGTGTCTTATGAATTGATTGGTCCCACCAACTCAAAGGAAGAAGCCGTTCTCTGTCGAATGGAGTTTGGCAATTCGGACCTGAGGCAGGGCTTCACCGGGCAAACCAACGGTCCAGGAGTTGCAGCAGCCATCCTCTTCCAGCTCGTCTTCGGTTCTTTCATTCCAGTGGTCGACTCTGCCGTTCAGTCCATGAGACTCACCTTTTAAACAGTTTTCTCCCTTTCATTCCAGCCTAGCTGTCACTCACCCAGCAGGGTGGCTGTCCTTGCCGGACAGTCAGCCAGCCAATCACGCCAGAGTGCACTTGGGTCTCCTAGTAGACTGAGCACAGGGAGTTTCGGGAACCTCCCTCACTTCCTGCCCACCCCAGACACTCCGGCACCAGAGGCGGTCTTCATTCCTGAAGCCCGCCAGGGGCACACAAGCAAAGGGACCAAGCCTGGTTTGGCACGCAGAGACAAACACTAGAGGGACCTTTCCAAAAATAAATGGTGAAAAAAGCAGACCGGGACCCGTTTAAACAAAGGGGCTTAAGGCGCCATCTTGAAAAACATGGCTCCCGTGATTTTTTGCTACCGGTGTTCGCGGTCAGGAAAAATAATGGTAGTTCGTTGTAAGACCCCACCAGCCTTTTCAATAGGAAAGGGTAGCATTTGACTGCTACATGAGTGTTTAGACACAGGGGATACTATGTAGGGGATACTATGTAACCCCTCCAACACTCCATCTTAAGATGGTGTGTGCTGGGTCTATCAATTTGGAAAAGATTAGTAAAGTCAATTTCACTTTACATTCTCTGGGAAATAGTAGTTGATCCCAGGAAAGGTATTGTAACGCTCACCTGGTTCCCCCGGAGGCGCAGGTCTTGATCTGGCGAGGATACTGTCTTCAGTGTTAGGCGCAGGGTTCGTTTTGCTCCCGGACTGGGCCCCCTTCCCACCGACAGTTTAAGCTGAAGAGTGAGATGTCTGCAAGGGTAAACCAAGGTATTAGTGTTTGGAAGGTTCGGAAAGTTCCTAGCCCCTCTCGCCCTTTCTTTCCCCGTGGAACTGGGTTGATATTGCGCTTACCTTATATAGGTAAATGCCGGGCTCTCCATCCTGCGTCTTGTGCAGGGGCGCTGGATCCAGTTGCTTCACTGGATGCAAGCTCTGCCTCTTGATAGCAGAGGATTTGCTGAGAGCAAAGACGCCGTTAATGCACGAGCGTGCCTTGTAAGTATTAAAGTTCCTTTTGCATTGTTCTCTTCTCTTTCAAAAGTCTTAAGTCTGTTAAGTCTATGTCTTTCCCTTTTCAGATGCTGTGACGATGAAGATTATCCTTCAATGGCACGTAAGTAGAAAGACTGCACTAGCGCTGGAGAATGCTCCGTAATGTCTCTTTTGTCTTTGCAGGTGCTGAGGTGCAGCGCGAACAGATTGAAAGCGAACATAACACAGGTAAGCAATCTTGTAACTAAGCGTTACTAACCGATGTATCTTGCCTTGCAGGTGCCGGAATGCAGCGCGAGCTGAGTTGGAACGGGCGTAACACAGGTAAGCAGAAATTGTAGTTGAATATTACTGACCGATGTTCTCTCTCTTTGCAGATGTCGGATGCCGGAAGAGAAAGGCAGAGAAAGGCGCCTTGGATGCTGCCGTTGGATTAGGTAAGTAGATTCACTGCCTTTACTTTAGCCTAACCTGTGCCTTTGTTTTGCAGGAGCTGCAGAAGACTGAAGAAGACTGAAGATTGGATTCCAGCAGGTTATTTTGTGTTCACAGGATCTGGAGCTGTAGGTTTCCTGGAGCTGACACGGTGAGCGTCCTGCTGCAGATGCAGAATAACGCGAAGCACGTGAAACCAATCGGGTGTGGTTTAAATAGCCTTCTGTAGTGCTTAGGCGTCTCCTTCCACGGCCCCACCCAGGTACGAAAAGAGTTCCCGATTTCTAGAAGAGTTCCTGTGTTCTGCTTCCAGGGAGTGGCTCCTGCTCCACCCAGACAGAAAAAGTAGTTCCAGGCAGAGAAGGATCAGGAGACCAGTTAGCTGGTAAGTAAGCAGCATGGTCTGCTACAGGTAGGTCCACCAAGCACTCTTATCTAATATGAGCCCGGCGCTTCCTGTGCCGGGACCAGTCACCATCATGAGCCTGGCGCCACTGGCGCCAGGACAAGGTACAGAGGGTCCCTATAGGGACTGGCTGGTTCCTGGGATCAGAGTCATGGGCCTGCTTCCAAGGTCGTGGGGCAAGTCCTGACCCCTTGGAAGCAGGGATCATGACAGCACCCCCCCTCAAGGCCCCTCCCAAGGTTGACTTCTCCGGAGGTCTTGGTTTGTTAGGAAATGTCCGATGAAATTTCTTGATTAGTCGGGGTGCGTGTACATGTTCTGCAGGTTCCCAAGATCTTTCTTGGGGGCCGTAGCCTTTCCAGTCAATCAGGTAGTGTAGTTTCGATTTGAAGATCTTGGAATCCAGGATATTTTTGATTTCAAACTCAAGTTCTCCGTCAACTAGGATAGGTTCAGGAGATTTAGTCAATCGGGTTTCTGGTTGAACAGGTTTTAGTAGTGAAACATGGAAGACTGGGTGCATTTTCATGCGATGGGGTAAATCCAACTTGACCGCTACTGGATTTATTATGGCAGTAATAGAGTAGGGTCCCAGGTATCTTGGGTTAAAGGTGCGTGGTCCCTTTAGGGGTAAATATTTGGTGGATAACCAGACTTGATCTCCTATTTGGTATTGAGGGGCTTCCTTTCGATGTTGATCTGCTCCTTTCTTGTATTGTTCCTTGGCCCTTTGAAGGTGGGTAGTAGCTTCCTTGAAGGCTTGGGTGATGGTTGAATGTAGGTGGTCAACTGCTAGTGTTCCAAGATCCTGAGGTGGATCCAGGTTAGAGGTTCGAGGATGATTACCATACAAAAGAAAAAACGGGGTCTTTCCGGTTCCAGAGTGGACTGAGTTATTGTAAGCGTACTCGGCTATCCAAAGGATGTCCTTCCAAGTTCCTCCTGTCTGTTGCAGCATGCAGCGTAGGTACTGTTCCAAAGTCTGATTGGTCCTCTCGGTCTGACCATCGGTTTGTGGGTGGTGACTGGTGGAAAGCCTCACATCAATTTGAGCTAACCGACAGCAACTCCGCCAGAAGTGGGAGATGAATTGACTTCCTCTGTCTGAGATTAAAACTGAAGGAAAGCCGTGCAACCGAACGATGTTTTCAAGAAATTCTCGAGCCAGGATTTCTGCTGACGGTAACCCCTTTAGTGGGATGAAATGTGCCATTTTTGAAAATAAGTCTACGATTACCAGGATTGTATTGTATCCGGAACAGGGAGGTAAGTCGGTGATAAAGTCCATGGAAAGGGTATGCCAGGGATGAGGTGGGATTTCAAGTGGTTGTAAGAGGCCTGCTGGTTTTTCCTTAGGACTCTTGTTCTGGGCGCACACTCCACAGGACATGACAAAGTTTCTGATGTCTTTTCTCCAAGATGGCCACCAAAAGTGACGCTTGACCTTTTCCGAGGTCTTGGCCATACCCGGGTGTCCTTCCATTAAGGAGTCGTGATAACAAGAGATGACTTGATTTTGTAAGCTGGTACAGGGTAGATAAAGTCGTTCCTTGAAGTATAATAAGTCGTTCTTTACTGTGAAGTCTTCCCCCTGAAGCTGCCATTTTTGTATGTCCGTTGGAGTTACAAGTTGTTTAACCTGGGTTTCAATTTCTTCAATAGATTGCATGCTGATCAAACCCAGGATTCTTTGTTCAGGAATAATAGGTACGAGCTCAGGGTTAACCATGTGTTCCTCTACTCCGATTCGAGAGAGGGCATCCGCTTTACCATTCTTATTGCCTGGTCGGTAGGTGATTATGAAATCAAATTCGGCAAAAAATAATGCCCAGCGAAGTTGTCTGGAGGATTGAGCTTTGGCTGATTTAAGATACTGTAGATTACGATGGTCAGTAATGACAGTGACTGTGTGTCGGGCTCCTAAGAGATAATGCCGCCAGGCCTTAAAGGCGGACTTAATAGCCAACAGTTCCTTATCGGTAATGGTGTAATTGATTTCTGGGGCTGATAATTTGCGAGACCAAAACGCCACGGGGTGCAACTGGTTGGTTTCTGGATCTCTTTGTGAAAGCACCGCTCCCATAGCAAGGCTGGAGGCATCGGTCTCGACGATGTAAGGTAGTTCCGGGCGGGGATGTTTTAAAATCGGGGCGGAGGTAAATTTAGTCTTTAGCTCCTGAAAGGCTTGTTCTGCCTCGGTAGACCATTCAAAACGTTTGTTTTTTCTGAGGAGAGCTGTAATGGGTTGGACTACCCGAGAAAAGTCTGGAATAAACCTGCGATAGAAGTTGGCGAAGCCCAACATACTTTGAACCCCTTTTACAGATGATGGTGAGGGCCACTTGATTATTGCATCTACTTTCCTCGAGTCCATGTGAACTCCGTTAGGTGACAAAATAAATCCCAGAAATTCGACCTCAGTAACATGAAAGACGCACTTCTCTAATTTTGCAAAAAGTTTGTGTTTGCGGAGCCTCTCCAGTACTGCGGTTACATGTTTTCGGTGTTCTGCCTCAGAGGACGAATAAACCAGAATGTCGTCAATGTATACAACTACACACACATCAATGAGTTCACGGAGCACGTCATTCATAAAGAACTGCAATGCGGCCGGTGCGTTACACAACCCGAAGGGCATCACTTGATACTCGAACAGTCCATACTTGGTACGAAAGGCCGTCTTCCATTCATCGCCCTCCTTTATTCGCACCAAATGGTAGGCTCCTCTGAGGTCTAACTTAGTATATATGCAGGCGTTTTTGACTTGGTCAAGTAGTTCTGGGATCAATGGCAATGGATACCTGTTCTTAATTGTAATCTGGTTCAGGGCACGGTAGTCTATACACGTTCTTAAGTCTCCCTCCTTTTTTGGCACGAAGAACAGAGCTGAGGAGGCCGGGGACTTCGAAGGACGGATGAATCCGTTAGCCAGGTACTGGTCCAAATATTGCCTTAGGTGGAGATTTTCAGGTTCAGTAAGGGCATAAATCCGACTGCACGGAGGAGTGGATCCGGGAATCAGGTCTATCTGACAGTCGTATGATCTGTGGGGAGGCAAAGAATTAGCTTGATCTTTCCGAAAGACATCTTGGAATTCCTGGTATTCAGGAGGCAGTTGCGGACTCTCAGAAACAGTTGCAGCTAGTTTGGTGGAGAGCTGAGGGTAGCAGGTAGAAGCGCATTCTGGAAACCGGATTGTCTTTGCTCGCCAATCAATTTGAGGATTGTGTTTCTCCAACCAAAGAACTCCCAAGATGACTTGAAACTGAGGGGCCTTGATCACATCAAACACGATCTTCTCTTGATGCCCATCTTGGCTTACTAACGTTACTTCCATGGTGGTGTGAGTTACGGGTCCGGAAGCTATTTCCGTCCCATCCACGGTGGTAATGACGTCTTTCACCGTCATTGGACAAAGAGATAGATTCATCCTGGCGGCCAGCTCACAGTCCAAGTAATTCCCGATTGCGCCACTATCAATGTATGCTTTAATGGCATGCATACGATTAGGTTGTTCAGGACTCACGAGGACCATGGGCATGATGAAATGCGAGGTCAAAGAACTGGTTTTAACGCTCGGCAAGCGGACCTCTACACTTGCCGGGCGAGGTCGTTTCCCGGCTCAGAATTCTCGGTACCTTTATCAGACACCCCTACTATCTTCTTCTTGGGCTTCACTGGACAATCTCGAAGAAAGTGCCCTGAGTTTCCGCAATAGAGGCATAATTGCAGTTGTCTCCTCCTTTCCCTCTCCTTTTGGGTTAAAGGTCCTTTTACACCGCCTATTTGCATGGGTTCCACGGAATCAGTTCCTTTCGTAGAACTTTGTGGCCTTGAAAAAGGTCGGGTTTCAAATCTGGACCGATCGGCTTTCCGATTCTGTAGTCGATGATCCAATTGCACTACCAGATCGATATATTCGGAACAGTCTTGTGGAGGGTTTACCACTTGAGCCAGAACGTCTTTTAATTCCCCACGCAGACCTCTGTAAAACAGTGTGATCCTCTTATTCTCCGGCCATCCGGTTTCCACCACTAGTCTGTTAAATGATGCAATATAAGTCAGAAGATCTTGATTGCCCTGTCATAGTGAAAGAAGTTCATTGTCCAAGGCCTGTCCCTGATAGTGCCTTGCGAACAGTTTCTCCATACTGGCTTGAAAGTCCTGGAAGTTATGGAGAATGGGGTCATCTTGAGACACTAAAGGAACAGACCAATCTGCGGCACTGCCACTGAGATAAGAGAGCACGAAGGCCACTTTAGCCTGGTCCGTTGGAAAAGCGGCGGGTCTGCACAAAAAGTGCAAGCGACATTGATTGAAGAACACAGCAAACCTTTTTGAATCACCTGAAAAGCGTTCGGGCGGAGCCAAAGGTATATTTCCTGGTAGATTGATTTGTATCGGATTCGAGGAAGCTGGAGGAGCGTGGCCCCTACTTGGGGTTGGTAGAGGAGTTTGTCCAGCTTGGGCTTGCAGCAATTGTCTAGCCAAATCGTCTGTTCGCTCTTTGGAGACCACTAACTCCCTCCTTAGGGCATTTGTTTCCTGACGTGCAGCGTGTACTTCCGCCCTCAACTCCCCGAGTAATTGGGCCAACTGGTCTGTGTCTGAGGTTTCCATTGCGCCTGGGCGGGAATTTTGTGGTAAGGCTTCGCGTTCTCTAACGCTCACCTGGTTCCCCCGGAGGCGCAGGTCTTGATCTGGCGAGGATACTGTCTTCAGTGTTAGGCGCAGGGTTCGTTTTGCTCCCGGACTGGGCCCCCTTCCCACCGACAGTTTAAGCTGAAGAGTGAGATGTCTGCAAGGGTAAACCAAGGTATTAGTGTTTGGAAGGTTCGGAAAGTTCCTAGCCCCTCTCGCCCTTTCTTTCCCCGTGGAACTGGGTTGATATTGCGCTTACCTTATATAGGTAAATGCCGGGCTCTCCATCCTGCGTCTTGTGCAGGGGCGCTGGATCCAGTTGCTTCACTGGATGCGAGCTCTGCCTCTTGATAGCAGAGGATTTGCTGAGAGCAAAGACGCCGTTAATGCACGAGCGTGCCTTGTAAGTATTAAAGTTCCTTTTGCATTGTTCTCTTCTCTTTCAAAAGTCTTAAGTCTGTAAAGTCTATGTCTTTCCCTTTTCAGATGCTGTGACGATGAAGATTATCCTTCAATGGCACGTAAGTAGAAAGACTGCACTAGCGCTGGAGAATGCTCCGTAATGTCTCTTTTGTCTTTGCAGGTGCTGAGGTGCAGCGCGAACAGATTGAAAGCGAACATAACACAGGTAAGCAGTCTTGTAACTAAGCGTTACTAACCGATGTATCTTGCCTTGCAGGTGCCGGAATGCAGCGCGAGCTGAGTTGGAACGGGCGTAACACAGGTAAGCAGAACTTGTAGTTGAATATTACTGACCGATGTTCTCTCTCTTTGCAGATGTCGGATGCCGGAAGAGAAAGGCAGAGAAAGGCGCCTTGGATGCTGCCGTTGGATTAGGTAAGTAGATTCACTGCCTTTACTTTAGCCTAACCTGTGCCTTTGTTTTGCAGGAGCTGCAGAAGACTGAAGAAGACTGAAGATTGGATTCCAGCAGGTTATTTCGTGTTCACAGGATCTGGAGCTGTAGGTTTCCTGGAGCTGACACGGTGAGCGTCCTGCTGCAGATGCAGAATAACGTGAAGCACGTGAAACCAATCGGGTGTGGTTTAAATAGCCTTCTGTAGTGCTTAGGCGTCTCCTTCCACGGCCCCACCCAGGTACGAAAAGAGTTCCCGATTTCTAGAAGAGTTCCTGTGTTCTGCTTCCAGGGAGTGGCTCCTGCTCCACCCAGACAGAAAAAGTAGTTCCAGGCAGAGAAGGATCAGGAGACCAGTTAGCTGGTAAGTAAGCAGCATGGTCTGCTACAGGTAGGTCCACCAAGCACTCTTATCTAAATGAGCCCGGCGCTTCCTGTGCCGGGACCAGTCACCATCATGAGCCTGGCGCCACTGGCGCCAGGACAAGGTCCAGAGGGTCCCTATAGGGACTGGCTGGTTCCTGGGATCAGAGTCATGGGCCTGCTTCCAAGGTCGTGGGGCAAGTCCTGACCCCTTGGAAGCAGGGATCATGACAGGTATTTAAACCTTTGGGAAGTATAAAAGACATCCCTGTGTCACTGCACTGAGGCTGCTGTGTAACACACATGAAAAGATGCATATGGAGTTATCTAAAACTCCATATTTAGAGAACACAAATGTAAAACACACATCAAAATACATGAGAGTGGGGAAAAAAGGCTTTCACTCTTTCCAGGTAAAACAGTCAAGTCCTCAAAATCCAGCAAAGTTTCTGGGGGACTCTAAGGTGTAGGGAATTAGCACATTTCTGAGAATTCTCCCTAACACACATCAATCTGCTGGAACTTCTGACAATATTCAATACCCTTCAGGTGTTTGAACCGCATTTAACAAACCTATCAGTGCAGATCCTAACAGACAGCACTACAGCGATGTTTTATATCAACAAACAGAGGGGTACACGTTCTCCAAATCTGTCCAGACTTGCACAAAAATCTGGAGAAGGGGACTCAGACAGAAAATGTTCTATCATCACAACATGTTCCAGGGGAACTCAATGCTCTAGCAGACTTGTTGAGCAGAGATCCCCTACCAGAGGAACACGAGTGTCATCTACACGAAGGAGTCTTAGAACACCTCTTCTCTCTATGGGATTTCCCAACTATAGACTTATTCGCCACAAGCGAAAAACGTCAATGCCCAGACTTCGCGTCCAGGTTCCCCAGCCAGGCTCCAAGGGAAACGCCCTATGGATGTGCTCGTCAGGGAAATTTGATTACACATTTACCCCCCAAATCCTCTCATGAGGAAGTTGGTGAACAAGTTACACAAGGAACCGATGTCGCTTATCCTAGTTGCTTCTATGTGGCCAAGACAATCATGGTACCCACATCTGCGCAAACTGGTGATGTGTGAACCCATCAAATTCCTGTGCCAGTACAACCTATTCACCCAGCACGAGGGACTAACAATGCACCCACAGCCGCACTCCATGAACTTGGCAGCATGGCTCCTGAGGTCATATAGTTCGGCCATCTCAATCTGCCTTAGAGATGCATGGATATCTTGAAAGAATCAAGAAAACCACACACTTTACCATTTATGTATTTATATTTTTTAGTGAGCACTGTGTGCTAATCTGGTGTCTGTCTAGTGTTTGTTTTGGCTTATGAGGCTGTTTTTGTGGCCTGGGCTGCATCCAAAGGGGGCAGTCTGTGGGGTGTAGTCTTTTGTTTGTGTCTGGCCTTTTCCCAGTCCCACCCTCCACACTTCAATTGGTTGGAAAAGTCAGGTGTGTTTGTGTGTGTTTGTGGCTTGGTTTAAGCAGCCATTTTCCATTTGCTTTCTGGAGAGCCATGTGGAAGGATGGGGCAGTGACTCCAGCCTGGAATCAACCTTAGGTGCTGGTTGATTGTGAGTGATTAGTTTCACAGTGATTGTAATCCGTTTTGGCCTGCTTTATGCACTCTTTTGGAGTGTTGTGAGTGTTTTGTTCAAATTATATTCATTTGTTCTCTCTTCAAATGTTATTATTTATTTACTTAACCCTTTATGTATTTATATTTTTTAATGAGCACTGTGTGCTAATCTGGTGTCTGTCTAGGGTTTGTTTTGGCTTATGAGGCTGTTTTTGTGGTCTGGGCTGCATCCAAAGGGTGCAGTCTGTGGGGTATAGTCCTTTGTTTGTGTCTGGCCTTTTCCCAGTCCCAACATTCACCTGGTCATGACTGACCTTCCCGGGGTGGCCCTCTGCCTGGCAGCCCCCGTGGCTGGGGGCCCCGGGTCAGGGGGCGGCTCCTGCAATGGCGGCTCCAGAAAGTGTCTGCGGTTGTCAGCAGGGGAGGCCAGTGGGGCTGGCAGTGAACGGACGCCAACGGAGCTGTAAGTGTGGCATGGGTGGGGTGTGGAGCGGTCGCTCTGCTCCGGAGGGCCCCCACCACTCTGCCTTGTCTTTCCTTGGCATGGACTGCCGTGGACTCGCACCATGCATGCCTGGAGAGGTTTGACCACCAAGCTGGGTCCATTCAGGACTGGACTGTAGGTGTTGTCCTGCATGACATACTGACATGCTTGCCGATGTTAACTTGTGCCACTCCCAGAGACAATGATGATTAACCAGCCTCACACTGAGACACGTGCAACAATGTTACCAAGAACCACACTTAGATGGAATCATGAATGATATCATGTCCCAAACTTGGATGGAATTGTATATGATAGCATGCACCTCATCTAGACAGAATTATGACTGGTAGCATATAGCTCACTTAGTTGGGACTGTAAATGATAGAATTGCGAATGATAGCATGTGCCACACCTGAAAAGAATTGTGAATGATAGCATATCCCACTCTTAGGTAGACTTGTGAATGATATCTAGAGAGTGTGGCCGCCCTAATAGCTTTTCTGTGTTAGAGCTGAACTTGGAAGGTGTGCCCTAATAGCATCACTGTGTTAAGGTTGAATCTAGAGAGTGTCCCTAAAAATGTCACTATCTTAGAATTAAACGTAGAAATTGTGCCCTAGTGGCGTCTCTGTGTTAAACTTGATCTTTGAAAGCGTACCCTAATTAGCGTCACTGTGTCAATGTTAAATCTAGAAGATTTCCCCAACATCAATGTCTGTGTCCTAATAGCGTCATTATCTTAAAGTTGAATCTAGAAAGTGTGCCCTATTAGCGTCACTGTGTTAAAGCTGAACTTAGAAAGCGAGCCCTTATAGCATCTTTGTGTTAATGTTGAATCTAGACGGTATTCCCAACATCATTGAGTGTGCCCCAATAGCGTCACTGTGTTTGAGCTGAATCACGATTGTATTCCCAACATCATTGAGTATGCCTAATAGTGTCAGTGTGTTAGAGCTAAATCTAAAAAGTGCGCCCTAACAGCGCCACTGTGTTGAGGTTGAACTTAGAAAGTGTGCCCTAATAGCGTCACTGTGTTAAAGCTGAACTTTGAAAGCGCTCCTTTATAGCATTAATAAACTCGCAGCACATTGTGATTTCTTATGATTGTTAGCATATCCCACGCCTGGTTGGAATTGTGAATGTTAGCGCGTCCCTCTCTTGACTGAACGGTGAATGATGGCATATCCCACTCTTAATTGGATTGTGATTGATGGCATGTCCCACTCTTAGTTTGCTTGTGAAGGATGGCATGTGCCGCACTTAGACACAGTTGTGATAAATAGCATATGCCCAAACAGCATCAATGTGTTAAAACTGAATCTAGAAAGTGTTCCTAATAGCGTCACTGCTAAAATGGAAGCTAGACGGTATTCCCTACATCATTGAGTGTGCCCAATGACCTCAGTGTGTTAAAGTTGAATCAAGTAAGTGTCACCATGTGAAAGCTGAATCTAAAAGTGTGCCCTAATTGCGTCACTGTATTAATGTTGAATCTACAGTGTGCCCTAATAGCGTCACTGTGTTAAAGTTGAACTTAGAAAGCATACCGAATAGTGTCGCTGTGTTACAGTTGAACTTAGAAAGCGTACCCTAATTAGCATCACTGTCTCAATGTTAAATCTAGAAGATATTCCCAACATCAATGTCTGTGCCCTAATAGCGTCATTATCTTAAAGTTGAATCTAGAAAGTATAACTAATAGTGTCACTATGTTAAATTTGAACTTAGGACTGTGCCCTAATAATGTCACTGTGTTAAAGCTGAACTTTGAAAGCGCTCCTTTATAGCATTAATAAACTTGCAGCACATTGTGATTTCTTATGATTGTTAGCATATCCCACGCCTGGTTGGAATTGTGAATGTTAGCGCGTCCCTCTCTTGACTGAACGGTGAATGATGGCATATCCCACTCTTAATTGGATTGTGATTGATGGCATGTCCCACTCTTAGTTTGCTTGTGAAGGATGGCATGTGCCGCACTTAGACACAGTTGTGATAAATAGCATATGCCCAAACAGCATCAATGTGTTAAAACTGAATCTAGAAAGTGTTCCTAATAGTGTCACTGCTAAAATGGAAGCTAGACGGTATTCCCTACATCATTGAGTGTGCCCAATGACCTCAGTGTGTTAAAGTTGAATCAAGTAAGTGTCACCATGTGAAAGCTGAATCTAAAAGTGTGCCCTAATTGCGTCACTGTATTAATGTTGAATCTACAGTGTGCCCTAATAGCGTCACTGTGTTAAAGTTGAACTTAGAAAGCATACCGAATAGTGTCGCTGTGTTACAGTTGAACTTAGAAAGCGTACCCTAATTAGCATCACTGTCTCAATGTTAAATCTAGAAGATATTCCCAACATCAATGTCTGTGCCCTAATAGCGTCATTATCTTAAAGTTGAATCTAGAAAGTATAACTAATAGTGTCACTATGTTAAATTTGAACTTAGGACTGTGCCCTAATAATGTCACTGTGTTAAAGCTGAACTTAGAAAGCGCACCCTTGTAGCATCTCTGTGTTAATGTTGAACCTAGACGGTATTCCCAACATCATTGAGTGTGCGCCAATAGCGTCACTGTGTTAAAGTTCAAACTAGAAGCATCCCCTATGAGAGTCACTGTATTAGAGTTGAATTAAGATGGTATTCCCAACAACATTGAATGTACCCTAATAGAGTCACTGTGTTAAAAGTTAAATGTAGTAGGTAGATTGTGCCTGATTGCATACACTGATTGCATACACTTCACTGATTACCACAATATCACACTACTACGCTTACTCTCTCCTATACACCACCATTCAACTAGAACACAGCAGTACTATGACACATTCGGTAAAGCTGTTCTCATACTAACATGACCCCTACAATAACGAAATCTTTCCTAACAATCCTAATAAAACACAGCTAGCGAGCACACACCTGCTGACTTAGGCGTCTCCTCAGGCCTAACGCAGCCATAACTCAGTCTGGTTGTCAACCCTCCAGACTGAACACATTCAACTGATCTCCTCAGCACCACACCTACCGCTAAGAAGCAGCTGTCATGCAACAAGCACACCGGCTGCACACATACCTGGTGCGCCCATGCACTTTACAACTCTCTCTCTCAACTGACTTGAACTGTGGTTCCCGAGGGCATTCAACCTACCAGCGCCTTGAGATCATACCAATGGTACATAAGGAGCTATAAAAATGCAAAATATCATAACATAACATAAATACGAGATATTTAATGGAGCTGGCAACATGGAGGGAAACATACTGGCGCAGAAGAAGTTTTTGATACTCAAGTGGAGAGTGTGTCGATTCCAAGCGTTCTGGGGTTTTGAATTGATCTTTGAATGAGAGGTCCCGGATTGTGTAGAAGTCCATGGACAGTGTAGTAGACGACAGGCTGTTTGAGGGTGCATTGAAGTTTGTTTTTTAGAGGCATTCTTCTATCAGGTTCTGCAATCTGCCTCTGTTAATCAGGATTCAGTATTCGTTGGATTAATTCTAAAATATGCTCAAAATATTTAGGACCAAATTGTTTGCAGAGAGGATCAGAGGATCAGGGACATTGAGGTACAGCCGTGTGTCATTGCATTGGAATATTGATTTAGTGTGATATCGTGTTTGGAAAGTATGGCTAACAAAGGTTCAATTCAAAGGGTGAATATTATTGGTCATAGGATGGAATGCTGTGGCATTGCAATGTTGATGAGAAGGGATGAGTCCATTTACACATATCTTTCTCTATGTTGCCTATAGGAATGGTATAGATATGGCTCAGTCACTGTTTGGGGAAGGTTACCATGCACACCTAGGGACTGTCTTCCACTTTTCCTGGAAATGTTGTATTCATTCCTAGATTCTTTTTTCTTTCTGTTTGGCTCTGGCATTATTCTTTGTGTCAGTTTGCTCTTCAGCCAGGGTACAGTAGATCTCAGGTTTCATACCTCCCCAGTATTTCTTTCTACAGTTCAGGGGGAATTACTTTGGCCCCCCAGCTTGGTCTGGTCTGTCAGAGGAACCTGCTTACATTAGCTAAAGACTCTGTCTCCAATCCCCAAGTCATGTAGAAACCTCTGATAATAACATTTTCTGCCTGATTCATGGAATTATATGTGCTGAAAATGCAGATTTTCGCTCCTTTCTGCCCGAAAATCCCCATACTTCAAACTGGGATTTTTGGGCAGAAAGGCGCGCAAATTGGTCATTGGTTTATGAAATGATTCTCAGAAGCAATGGATGAAATGAATCCACCTTACAAACCCTTCATCGACTTTCATATCGGCCATCTCAAATTAGCTGAAATAGTTTTATTCCTGCTTACATATATTGATACATTAGTTTGCTGCTTTTTTTCATTCTTGTCAGTTTTTTACTTGTTTTCCTTTCGTGTTTATACATTCATAACAAAACAATAATAGTAAAACAATAGTGCACATCACCATGCTTATAAACGCTACTTGAAAAAATCAGACAATTCAAAAATGATATTGTCACATGTATAAACATGATAAACATAGAACAGCAATTCATCATCATTGAGTCTATGTGGGTGTCCTAATCTATGACTTAACATAGGTCAGGCTGCAGATAAGAGGTGACCAATCCTGGGTCTATGTCAGTTTTTTTTCCTTTAGTGTATTATGAACTCTGGCTGATTACTGGGTACATGGATGTTCCGGCTGCAATTGGAGATGCCTTCTTCTGGGCCTTGGATCGCGCCTCTAGAGAAAGAGCACACGTTTATACTTAGTGAGGTGAGAGTTAAAAAGCAAACAACGATGCTAGCTATTGCAGGATAAACATAAAAAATAAGTAAAATTGAGGAAAATGTTTCCTTATTAAGCACCGCTGGCCTTGTGAGACCTCCCCAGGGTGGGAGTGGGGAAGAAGTGGGAGTGTTAGTTCTGATTGGTATTGAAGGCTGTCAATGAGACGTAGTTGATGTGCGAGGGATCACCATCGCTAGATCGATATACATGCACTCCTGTGGGTGTGGGGGAAGCTTGATCTGTCCCGAGGTGCTCTCTGTGTGGACAAATGAGGTGCTTATGTAGTAAAGTGGAACGAGAGTACCTCCAGTATATGAGTTGGTAAAGGGTCGCTAGGAGCTACCCCTTTGGTTTCTCACTTCATCGAACATCAACACAGCCAAGATGACATCAGATGGTTGGTGATCAACAAAGTAGAAAACAACACAAACGTTAGCAATGCACTAAACCATAAGGAAGCTTGGTGGATGTTCAAACTTCAATCTGTCTCCACAGGACTCAACGAGGCAAGGCCAGTGTCCCCATATAGTTGAACACGATCATACATTCCTCAGTACATGTGCATCTCTCACAACTACAGCGGACAAGTCCTGCACCTTAAGGTGACACGCCATCTCACTCCCACCTTCCTCTGACACTCTTGCCCTCTAAAATCGAGCCAGGCAAAGACCAAATCATCCGCCCCATGTTACATCCCCGTACTAGCCTCCAACAAATGTTCAGTCAGAGTACTAGAGAAACGGAGGTGCAAAAACTTAACTCTGAAGACCTCAACAACCTCAAATCTCTATGTGCAAACTGTAAGATTCTGATAGCGAGGCCTAGCAGCTTACTACTCTACCACCACTGTGGCAGCCTCTAACAGGAGCAAAGTCCTCTTTGAAGTAGTAAAGCATTGTAGCAAAGCCTAAACTTTGTACCAGATCCCTCAGGGTCATATATTTTTTTCAAAGAAATGAGCTGGGGGTAGATCTCTGTCTTCGGCTGGGCCCTCCCACTGGAACAGCCTCCCTGCCACTCTGAAACTTGAGGAGAATCATCCCCGGTTCCGGAAGCACCTCAAAACCTTCCTCTTTGCTTCTGCCTTCAACCCCGTTCTCTCCTCCTGTTTCTCTCGGCACTGTGCACCTGGTCTACCTTCTGTCTTCCGTACCCTGGTACCTGCTCACCCTGCCACCCTCCCGCACTGCCTTCGGGCCCTCCCTTGCACTGGGGTCTGTATCTGTACCCATACAGCCCCTGTTTTTCTTCCTGCACTTATCAGACATACCCTGTCTGCTACCTTAATCCAGCACCTGCCACATGCTGTCTGCACTACTTCTGTCTGTTGTCTTTTATTTATTTATTATTATTTACCTGTTTCTCCATTGCTCTGCACTTTCCAATCCCCCATGCACTTGTCCCCTCCCCCTCTCCTTTGCACCTGCGCATTCTCAATGTCACTTGGCCTATTAAGATAGTTGTTTTTGTTCTCCCTTGTTTCACCACCATTGTCTGGCCGTGCTCTGAAACACTTGTGTATGACTACGATATAAATAAAATATCAATATCAATAAACAGACCCTGATGTATCAGCAACTCAGGACATTTTTCACAGAATCTACACATGTTTTATTGAAGAAATAGAATAAAATCTGAGAGAACTTTGAATCAACCTCTAAAAGCATTAGCATACCTGCACCTCAGCACACACACTGCCCCCCTGGACCGAATTCTCTCCTATCTTTCCCTATATCTCCTAAAAATGATTGCCTCCCTCAAGCCTACTTCTTACTGTGATGATAATATTCTGGCCTCCATCATTAAACAATTGACGGGCCCGGTTCTCAATGCACTCCTTGCATCATCAATGCCTCCGTCACAGCAGAATCATTCCCAGACTCCTTCAAGACTGGTATCATACAACTTCTTTTGAGAAAAAAACAACACTAGATCCAGATGACCTGGCCAACTACAGGCCCATTACAAACCTCCCGTTTATTAGCAAAATCTTGGAAATAGTAGTTGCTACATAACTACTCACCAGAATCAAACAACTCCACCTCCTAAATGACTATCAGGCAGGGTTACTCCGAAAATGTAGCATTGAGACAGCTGCCATCCAGTTGGTGCATGATGCCGTCCAATTTATGGATAAGGGAGACTCTTGCCTCCTTGTCCTCCTTAACCTCTCAGCTGCATTCAACACCATTGGCCACTGCATCCTTCTCTCCTGTGGTATTGTCTGGCACTGTCCCAAATTGGTTTACCTCCTACCTCTCAGGCAGCCACCAGGCTGCCCAGATTAACCTGTGTTCTAACTGACTCCAGGACTCCTGTGGAGTCCTTCAAGGCTCCATCCTCTCACCAATCCTTTTTAACCTTTACATGGAGCCTATTGGTGCTCTCCTCAAAGATCCTAATATAGCCATCCACCAATACACAGACGATACTCATCCTCATCGGTCCGCCCGCTAAAAAATAACTTGTCCAACAATGGCTCAATGACATGCGTCTATAAGGATTTTATCCAGAACTCTAAGACTCAGCAAAATCCTTAGGCTTCACCATTGACAGAAATCTGTCCTTCTCTTGTCATGTACCGACCCGCTGGAATTCAATCCCAGTGTTGGCTTGGATACCCACCCACAATTCTCCAGTTTCCCAAATCTCTCAAAACATGACTCTTTCAACAACACCTGACCAAGGACTAATTCCAATGGACGCACAAACCAACGTGCAAACCTCATAGTACTGTGCTACTGTTAAAAGATGCCAGCCCAAAGCCCGGCTACTCACACTCTGAACAGCGCTCCAATGCTCTCGAGCTAGATCTGCGCATTAAACAATAAAATTAAAATAAATAAAGTGTAATAGCCAATGGTAAATCAATTGTAATATAATTTAATTAATTATGAATTGTAGTATTCCTTCACACATGCACCTAAGGCTGCAGATATGTTTGTTTACACAAAATAGAAATTATGTCAATTTTCAATTCACATCATTGTTTTTAAAGGGCAATTTAATGATGTTTGAAAATGTAGTTTCTGTGAGGTTGGATCACTTGCAGAGAGAAGAATGGTCAATTGTCTCTAAGGTGTTATTATGTTAATGTTACTGGAACATGTATATAATGACTTAGGGTTTAAATTAGAGTAGCTCCATGTAGATGTAATGTAGTTTTATTGGGAGAAATAAAATACATATTCAAAGTAATAAAGCACAGACTGCTCCAAAGGTAATATTGGAGAATTTAATAGGGCATTTTTAAGACATTCCAAATGGTGCATTTAAAAATGTTCCGAATGCATATTTATAAAGTTCATACCTAAAGAATGATTGATATCGGAATTATATTTAGTGTGTTTTCCTAGAAAACATATTTCACAATATTTCCAGTTGGGCTCTCGGGAGTACTTACAATTATAAATGATGTGAGTGTTGCAAAGGGTGACATTAAAAGGAGACTAGCAGGGATTTCTAGAATTGGTTTCAGGGGATCAGGTCAAATGGAGAGTGTTCAGGAGAGGATTGACAGGACAGTGCAATAGCATTAATTTAATGAAAGATCTAGAAAGAAATGTGGCATGGGTGTCCAGGAGCATGAATTGAAGGTTCATTTCACAGTGGAGAATGCCATGGCAATCCCTATTTGTTTCTTTCTTTAATTTACATGGGTTTAATAATGCACTATGGGAAAGCTGCTTCAACACACCAAGAGAAAGAGGGGGGTGATAGGGAAGGCAACAAAGGAAAGGTAAAGGAGAGGTAGAGTAGGGGAGGAGGAAGTTATGAGGAAGGGCGAGGGACCTGGACATAAAAGAGAGGGGTGGCAGTCCTAGCCAACATAGGGCTGCCTTTCAGATTCCACCAACATTTGTAAGATTATTATTGGAAAAGCAGTTCAGTGGGGTCAGGGATATGTTTACTCATCTATTCTGAAATGTTTGAAACTAGCTTTGTACAACATACAATTGCAGTCAGTTGTTCACAGTAGATAAGGTGACATTCTGACTGTGATTAATTATCTGTTTTGAGGTTAATAAGCACACACAAATGTTGGTACTGTACATGATCATATATGCCTATGTAATAGCCTTGTGCGCTATGTGTTAAACTACAGCAGTTACCAGTGGTTATGAACATCGCACCTTCTGCAAATTTGCTGTAAATTGCTTGGGTATGCTCAGTCATGGGCCCTACGTTTGTTGTGCATGGCCCCCAGGCCACATATCTTTGATGGAGCCAAATGAGGCTGCGGCATAGCTACAGTTGTTTGAGGCTCCATGCAAGGAGGGATGTTTTCTTTAAAGGTTTTATCAAGATTGATTTGCAAATCCTTTTTTGCCTAATGTCATGGCACAGCAGAATGACAAAATCATGGAAAAAGAAAAGGTTCCAAGAGCAATTCCTAGTGAATATAAATAATTCAGGGTGTTTCATCTGGCACCCTTTAGCTTTGTTAAGATTGTTATGGCCAAGTATCTAGTGTCTCCCTCATGTGCCACCTGAGTGAGTTTCTCCTTCATTTTGTTATTTAGAGTATTTGTTGAGCATGGATCTAGGCTAGAGCAGGAGTAGGGCACTTTATATAGGAGAGTGGGAGCATTCATAGGTGCCTATCAGTGATCGCCAGGACACCTTACATAGGGTATAAACAATAATGTGCAATGCTGAGGAATTTGCAAAAAGGTGGAAACGCTAATTGAGCCTGTTATGAAATGACTAATGCCCCATAGGAGTAGAGGGTTGACATGTATTGTAAGCCCCCATTCAGCCCTACACTACTACCAGAACGTTAGTAAAGGTGAAACCGGCACATCATGAACTTCCTTCACTACTTTAAAGTAGCATGGGCTGAGGGCAATCTATAATCCACACGATTGTGAGAGCCAGCATAGAGGTATCCGAACAGAAATAGTGCATTATGTCCCAAAATAAAAGAAATGCCCAATCAATATCCTACAAAAAAAGGACTTTTAACTAAAAGGACAGACAAATAATTAGAAACTCTAACAATCCATTTGATACACAGATAATGCAGTCTTTTTGAGTAGGCAGTGTAGAACAGGGGTCTGCAGGGAAATAATAGTAAACTAGTAGGAAAGTCAAACAAATTCAATAGTGTATCTTTATGTCATTACATTGGGACTTAAATGTCAATAGGGTGGTGTGGTGGTGTGCAAGGAGTACTTGACTACTGTTTTATACCTTTTCATCATTTTTCAGGACCACAATAGTGTAAAGCACAGTTTCTCGGCCCTTTCTGGTACATCAAGTCATGTTCAAGTGGGCAAGCAGAGAATACTCCAATCAGAACCTTCACCGCCAAAGGGAATTTGAAGCTCCTCAAGGGTCTTTTTCAGGGTACTGCATACCATGGTCTACAACCGCTAAAATTGGCCAGTTACATGAGGTGGTTTGGAGATTCAAAGGACTCAAAATATGAATCCCTTTTAATCTCGAAAGGCTGCTCAAACCATCATAATAGAATTAAGGCAGTCTTTGTTTCCCTGCCTGACTTTTCAGAAACTTTCCAGGAAGGGCAGGAGTGCACACATTTGTACAGTTTTACACCCACCTGAGGCCAGTAACCATGAGCTGACACCCAAAGGAATGTCACAAGCCGTGAAACTGGGGAACAACAATTCTCCGGTTTAACTCTGGCTCAGAATTTTTGGGCTCACTGTACAGGAAACCTTTCTCCTTGTATACTTTGAATAATCCAGGGGCCTCATCCTGTGCTTTGCCTTCTGACAGCTTCCACAGCCATGCCAGAGTAAAACTGTCTCCTGGTACTTGTTAAAAGTCAGCCTAACTTCAACCTCACTCAGATCTGGCAGATCCCTCAGGCCTTAATCCCCCATGTCCTTAATCTCATGTTCCTTTTCTACACCATTAGGCAAACCTAAGAACAGCAAGTCCCTTTCTACTACGGGAGGCACTTGAGTGTCACTGGTTGTTCTCCTGTAAGAGCAGGTGACTGAGTGTACTTGGGATCTGGACTTGAAGCTACCACTGTGATCAATCTTGTGCACTCTCCAGCAGTAAGAGCCTTGGGGCCTATCACCTCAAGTCCCCCTTCTCTAGCTGCTTGCAGAGCTGTTGCTCTGGTGACCACAATGAATATCTCAAGATCAGGAGGGTACTTGCCTAAAAGACACCCGCCTGAAATTGAGTCTTTACTTCTACCAAGGATGTGAAGGTTTCTCTCCTCCAACTAAACTCTACCATTGCCAACTGGCTTTGGCTGAGGCCATAGAACCCTCTCACATCCCATTCTGAAATTTCGGCACACTTTCCCTTTTTCACCCATTCTTGCCTGACTGTTGTGACAGTAGTAGTCATGACACATAGCACATGAGGTTTTCTCCCATTAATGAAGATATTCTATCATAAATATGACTGTTTGTGGTTATTGGGTTTCTTCTGGGGACCCGGTAAAATTCCCACTGTAGCAAAGAAGGAGCATTTGGTCAATTTGCGGCCAACTGCAAATTCAAATGCAATGTAGCCCATATTGGTTTCCACCATCTTGGTTTGCAAAAGCTCCCTTCTTATGGGTCTGGTCCCCAAACAGAAAACATACTCTGTTTATTGAGGGTGTTGGTGCTCTAGTGTTAGGGGTATCTTCACTGCATTTTTCTATAGAAACTGACAGGTCATGTGATGGGTATTTCCCTTTAGATTTTTGGGGAACATTCTTGGAAGAGAAGCTTGAACCTTTGCCCATACCCTCCCTGTTTGTTTATTTTTCTCGGAAGACTTCTCTTCCAATTTGAGATTGCTAGCCTGAGCAAACAAGCTTATAACAGTCAACAGCTTTGGCAAGCTCCCTAAGGTCTGTCATTTGGATCTATATATGTAATTATTCGAAGAACCTGGAAGTCAATTTGATAAGAAATTACTTACAAGAACACATTTACAGACGGGACTTTAAAGAATCAGACAGATGAGAATATTTGGTGAGCCAGTTTATGAAAGTTTACAAAAAGTGGGACAGAGACCAGGGACAAAAACAAACAGAAAATAAATATATTTAACCCTGGAAAACCTGACAAACCAAGTTTGATTGTGACATATTAGTTATATATGTTTTATGAATTGTTGCATATGATTTTGCCAATTGGTTGATTTTTTTTTTATATTATTCTAAACTGATATTAACTGGTTTATTGCCTAATTGCATGTATTGTATTGTTTGCTTGTGTGATTTATACCAAATAAAATAAATGGTGAGGATGATCATGAAATATATTTAAGACACAGGTGATTTACAAATGTAACATTTACTAATAGGGCAACTGCTTTAATCTTAAGAGGAGTACTATATGAATATATGCAATTACATTAATAGCTGGAGGGAGATATGGCTTTGGGTGGTGATGCTGGAGGAAAGGGCAGGGGAGCTCCCTCATTAGCAACTAAGTTTAATCCAAACTTTGAAGAGATCCACAGTTGGGTTGACTTTGATTGTGGTGGGCAGCCGGTTTTAGTGGAGTGGTGCTCGTAGAAAGAAAAAGCAGACATACAAGGAGGAATAGGGGCATGGGACAGTGAGGTAAAGTGCAGAGAAGGAGCGTAGGGAATAAAAGACAGAGATAAAATCATACCGTTATTGACAAATAAAACTATTGATATCTTTGTAGACAAGGAGCAGCAACTTGAAAAAGGGGTGGCAGTGCATGGACTGCCAATCAGCATGTTGCCTGCAGGGGGGATCTGGGTAGTTTACAGATAGTGCGGGTAGCAAAGTTGAGGACTTTTTCCGGAAGGAAGAAGGAGCAGAGAGGAAAGCTAAGGAGAGTAAGCTCATCAGTAACGTTTGCTGATAACGAGGATATAGATTTGTGTTTTCATACAGTGGATAGAAAGAAATATTTTTTTTTCCAATTGTTCCCAATTGTTTACAACAATAATATGAGCCACAGTGGCAGTCATAGTGATGAACTGTTGCCATTGGATATTGCTATCAAAGAGGGAACCAAGGTTGCAAGCGTTGGGTGAGGGAGCAAGAAGTTCAGGTGGGAAGGAAACAGGGGAGGGAAGGGTTGGAATGGTATTGGAAGCTGGGAAAAAGATGACGTCTGTTTTTGAAGGTGCAGCATTAAGCAGTCGAGAGAAAAGTGAGGAGGTGGTTGACAGTTTCTAAATCAGCAAAGAGGTCTAAAAGCATGAGTATAGAAGAAAATAGAGAAGAGACCCATGGTTGGTGAGCATCAGAGAGTTGGAGGAATACATGAGTGCCGTCTTCCTGATGTGTTAACTACAAAAACCATATTGAATTGAATACCCAAGGTCAGTTTTTGATCCATTAGTTGACCACCTGCTCAAGGTCCTTTGAAGAATGGGGAAGGAGGAAAAGTGGGCGATAGTTTGCCGGGAAGTTTTAGTTAGCAGACGGTTTCTTCATTTTGGTTAAAGAGCTCAGAGTGATAAGGGCAGGTGATTAAGACTAAGCATTCAAACATTTTGGGAGCGAACAGGTTGTTAGAGGGTAAAATGGTTTGGCCCTGCAAAATATGGGTGCTAAATCAATAGGAGAGGGAGGGGAGAAGTAGTCGACAGTAGAAGGGGTAGGTGGGAGAGGTGGTGGACAGAAGTATGGTAGGGGAGGTAGAGAGAGTGTCATGAAACGTCAAGATTTTAGGTGAAAAGTAGTAAGCAAAGTCATTAGCAAAATTGGAGGAGGGGACCTTGGAGATCTGAGCAGAGCTTGGAGGGTAGGTGCAAGTTTGTGGGAGTGATTTCAAAGGGAGGGGATTAGGTTTGTGAAGAAGATGTTGGCAGAGTGCAATGTAGGGGTGAGAGCAGCAAGGGGATTTCTGTAGGATAAGAGTAGAGTAGGGGCCCATGATTTGCACCATTGTCATATGTCACAGTGAATTTTATTTTAGTGCCTGAATCTCAGAAGACTGAGCATGTGTATGTAAAGGTGTAAGTGTGTGAGCAGTATAGTGTCTTTCACAGGGATTCATAAGTGCATAATACAACAGAACAAATACAGTTAATAGAAGAGGCATGAATAGGGGAGATACATTGGAGAGGGGTCCTCACATCATCAAGGTAGGGGCAAGAGAGTACTGCTTGATTTTCCCTTTTATTCTTTGAGGAGAGGAGAGGAGGAGTAGATGGTGGAGCAGCCAAAATGTTATAGTGAACAATGTGGGGGCATGGGGTCAATAGAGATGTCAGAGGAGGAGAGCAAATTACAGATAAAGACAAGGTCAAGAGAGTTCCCAATGGAGTGGGTAGGCTGGTCATGAAGGGAGAAGAGGCAATGGTCAGACTACAGGGAGTTCGTTTCAAGGCGGTTGGCTCTGGAGGGCTTGTGAAGGTTGAAGTCCCCCTGCATGGCAAAGGGGGTGTCGGTAGTGACTCAAGAAGGTTCAGGTATTTGGAGAAGAGGTTCAGGACCTGGGGGTCAGTAGACAGCAAGAACACTAAGAGGAGTATCATGGAAGAGTTGTATAGTGGCATGGCCCAAAGAGTGAGATGTTTTGTTGGGTGGGACATGGGGGCAGTGTTAAGAGCCTTATTTATAAGGAAGCACACATCACCACCCTTCCCAAATCTCTGAGAGTGTGGGAGAAGGATGCAGCGTCAGTGTGAAAGACCACTATTATGGCAGAGTCCTGAGATGAAATCCAGGTTTCTGTAATAGCAAGTACTGACATTTGAGAGTGTTAAGCGTCAAAGTGGCCAGTGTAGGAAGAATGATTACATATTATGTATATTGGATTCCATGGGCCAATTGAAAGATTGATAGGAGGTGGGGGAGAGGAGCATATGCTGTGTGCTAAGGGTGGGGATACATGAGGTTGGTGATCCTGGGAGTACAGGAGCATTATGTTTGAAGTTAATGGCTGCAGGGATAAGGAGAAGGGCTGGGAGGGGTAAGAGTAAAGCAGAAGTTAGACTGAGTTGAGGCTGGAGGCTTTGAGAGGAGGGGAGGAGAAGAGTGAGTACAATGAGGAATGTTGCGTAGTAAACGCGCATGATAAAAGATTGAACAAATGGGCAAGTGAAGAAAGGGTGTAGCACAAGAGAGAGTGAGAGAGAGAGGGTACATGGGTGAGTGGAAATGGAGGGGAATAGTTGGCTGAGAAGAAAGAGGTGTACATTTTGGGTTGGGATAGACTGTGACTATAGGCCATCAAAAGACAGTTAACAGGCCAAAACAGGAATGTTCCTTGGTTCTTTTACGTAACAGAAGCACCATGGTGAATGGACAGCCAATGACTGGAAGGATCTATGTGTCAAAAAAGGAGTCAGGGAAAGGGTGAGCTTGACAAAATTCTGGTTTGCGCAGGGCCTCTGGCTCTAGGCCCTTTTCCAGATTTAAGAGGCCCAAACAGGGAGTTACAGTGTGTTGCTTTTGGCCTTTGGCTGCAGGGGAGCCTCAATAAGGCAAGCAGTCAAATTCCTGTCCAATAGATGCTGATGTAACTCTTCTTTGACATTTTTAAGATCATGCACCCATGTGACCAATTTCTACATTCTTTCAAATGTGCTGTGCCTACTTCGTTTCCAGTCATCCACCAGTCCAATAAAATTAAAACAAATGTGTATATGTCTCGAAAGTTTGATTGCTCCTTCCTGAGATTTCTCTAATCCGGTGTGGAATTGCATGTTTTATTTTCAAAACATCCTAAGGATGGCACTCTTTAATTGTACAGTATGTGGGACTCTCCCCGGGCTGCCAACTGATTGATAACATCTGTGCTCTGTCTGGGTCAGTATGCGACTCATCATTGCTGCATCCCACAACCCCACAATCACTTCCTGGAAGTTGAAGACTAACTCGAGTCCTTCAATCATTAAAACATCCTTTCCCACAATTTAGGGTTGTGTTATATTCTTGGGTGTCTGGTGCTTAGACATGTTCCTGATACCATGGCTTGATGTATTTCCCGCCTTGCAAGAAGCTGGTTTTCAGTGACTCAACCTCTAACTTGCACAGCTACAGCATCACTAGGATTCTCGACTTCTGTGAGCTAGAGCTACCTCGTCCTTACCAGTAGGATCTGTTTAGTAGCGAGGTCAGTTACAGAAAATGTACCCAGAAACCTAGATGTGAGCCGGACCTACAGGAAACCACACAGCCCTCCGTTTGGGAAGAATACCAGATCAGCTATCACTGTCACTTTTCTCTTCCTCCTCTGTGCCACACACTGGATTGTGTACCTTGTTTTTTGGGATCAGTCTCTACCCTGCTCCCAGGGCCTTCTCATCACTCCTTGCCTCCTCAATATCTTGGAGGCTTTTCAGAATTTCAGGTTTACTAAACATCCAGCCACAGGGGAGTCTGATTTCCTGACACAGATTGCTAAGGCTTCTGACTTTCACATTTCTCATGGTATCCACCTTAATTTCTGCTTGCCACCAGTGTGACGAAATGACAAACCAAAAGAGTACAGAACTTCCAAACTCTTACTTGATATGATAATATATGATATGGATGTACCCAAGTGTTTCTAGGTGCGGCAAGACAAGGAGGGGGGAAACAAACAGGAGGACAAAACAATGATCTTATTAGGCCTTGTGTCATTCCGTTCGTGCAAGAGCAGGGAGGGGGGAGGGAGAAGTGCAAAAAAAAGGGGGGGTTAGGGGAGTGGAGACGTGCACAAGGGATGGGAGAGGGAGAAGGGCAGGTAGCAGTGTGCAGCCAATGGGTGGCTAAGTGTCTGTAATCAGAGGGTGCAACCAGTGGGTGACTAATAAGTGCAGAGAGTGGATGGACTTTAGGGTTACAGATAAAGACCACAAGTCCTGGGGGGGGGGCAAGCAAGGAAGCAGCGTGCAACTGGACAGGCATGGACCTGGTCCCGAGTTCAGAGGGTGGGCAGGTTACCAGGTGCGTGGAACAGACGGATTATCAGTAGAGGAGAGGAAGAGAGAAAGAGGACGCAAAGAGAAAGGTCTTGAGTTGCTTCCGGAACCAAAAATGGTTTTGCTCAAGCTTGAGAGAGGCAGAGAGGATGTTCCAGAGAGAAGCACCAGCCGAAAAAAGAGATACGTATGAAGAGAGAGTTGGAGGTAGTGCGGACACAGGCCCCAGAAAACCTTTTGGACAATGCAGAGGGTTCTGAACTTGATCCTTGCTGCCAATGGGAGCCAAAGAAGAGATTTAAGGGCTGGAAAGACACAATCCCTGGGCTTGGGGCCAGATCAAGTCTTGCTGTCCTGTTCTGGATCAGATGAAGAGGACGGAAAGTAGAGGTAGGAAGATTTAAAAAGAGGCTGTTGCAATAGTCCAGCATTGAAAGGACCAGAGCTCTGCAGACAGTGAGCTTCTGGGGGAAAGTGAGAAAGGGAAGAATACCTCGGAGGCGGTGTAGCTGATATTTTGACTTTTTAGAAACATCAAAAATGTGAGGAGAGAAGGAGAGGGTGGAGTCAAAGATTACCCCAAGGTTCTTAGCCTCACAGTTATGAGAAGGAAGAGGTCTCCAAGTTGGCAGCCAGAGAGAGAGAGAGGAAAGGAGGGAGCTGGTGTTTCAAAGAGGAGGATCTCCATCTTACTGGCATTGAGGCAGAGATCATTAGCGGCACACCTCTCCTGAATTGCAGACAGTCAGGAATGAGAGAAGGTGTAGAAGTGGCCGAGGGGAGACTGACACAGAGCTGAGTGTCATCCACATAACACTGAAAGTTGGAGCAAAGAGCTATGCGGTGGGCTGGAGGAGCCAGGTATTGGTTGGACAGCCAAGGAGAGACGTTAGACCCCTGGGTAACACCACAGGTAGAGAGAGAGATAGAAAAGAGGAAGGACCCCAGTTGGACCTGAGAGGGTCGGTCAGTGACAAAGGAGGTCAGCCAGGCCAGGGCCTGATCAGTGATACCCAGGTTATCACAGAAGCGCTTGAGCAGCAGGCCCACACCAATACTCGGGGGCAGTGATTTCATTCACAAAGGTGAAACAGCCACAGCCTGAATGGCAAACCTTCTTTGCCTCTTTAAAGTAGCATGGGCGAAACTCATGATATAATCTTGAGGCAGAGTGTGAATCATCATGGATGCACCCAAAAAGAAATAGTATGTAAAAAGCCAATATAAAATAAATTACTTATTAAGGTTCTACAAAATAAGACTTTCATGAAACTTAAAGGACAGGCTAACTAATAAAATCACTAACAGCCTATGCCTGTGATGAGGTGCACAGGTAATGCAGAGTTTGGTAGAAAGGGCATTCTGTGCATGGAACAGGGGTCTGCAGGTAAATAGTCTTGTAGGAGCTCACAAATATATTTTTATGTCTCAAATGTCTTAAATGTCAGTAGAACCCACAGAACAAGACCAGCATTAAAGAACCACTTGTGTTTATCTTCTGTATCTTCTTTCACAATCTCAACAGCATTGAGACAAGTTTCTGGGATCTTTCTGGTGCATCGAGTACAGTTCAAGTTGGCACACTGGCACACAGGAATTCAACACAGTGATGCCGTTTGACAAGTGGGAACAGCTAACTGCTCTGAGAAGGTTGTAACAGGCAGGGGATGTCAAGTCACCATAACTCGAAGGCACAATGGAGTTTCAATCTGAGGAAAATGTATATTCAGCTTCAGCGGCAAGCTGGCTAAACTGGATCTCAACAATGCATTGTGGATTGAGAAGCAGTAAAGGCTTGTGGATCGGTGAAGTTTGGTAAAGCCAAGCTTAGACGGTCGTAGTGGCCCATAGTTGAGAGAGTGACAAAGGCAGCTCTTCTGGGTCTTTGTAGCAGTTTGAAGGAGGATGAAGTGCTTACCGTGGCCAAAGGTCATTTGAAGTTGCATGAATAGCCAAAATCAGCTCCCTTTTCTACCTACGGTTCTGTCGGCCTTTCAACTGGTCTCTGAGACAAGGTAGTCCATCTTCTGCTCTTCGCAGCCATGAAGGTTGCCAGGAAAACTGGCAATACTTACCACTTCAGCAGGCATTGTCCTATGTACAAATGTCCAGCAGCAGTCAAGTTTTCTGCCCATTGGGTCACTTCAAGTGTTCCCTTGAAGCAGTTAGGGAAGGGCTTTGCACCCTCCTTTGATGTCCTTGCCATCACCCAATCGATGGGAATGTTGGGCAACTTTTACTCAAAGGTCCCACTGAGATTCTCTTGAAGTTACTCCAAAGATGATTCTTAATTATGCTTCGCAAAAGGTATCCAAAAGATGATTCAATCAAGCAGGGGTATTCTGACCCCTTAAATAGTCGCATTGCCACTGTGGATTTGTCCATTACAAGCATTATTTCGGTAAAGGACCAATCCTTACTGTTGTAACAAAGGTTATTGCTTGTAATGTCAGCTCCCAGAGTGCCTTACCTGCAGGAAGTTAGGTGGGTTTCGAGAAGGAAGTGGGAGCCTGGGCATACTCAAGATGTCTGGCCCCTTTTCAATTGTGCAAGTGCTCACTCACCTACCATGTCCTTCCTTCTACCTGTCTGATTCTGATTAAAGGAATTTCAGTCATTATAACTTAACATAATAGTGTGAATTTCCCATTATGGTGCAGAAGGAACTTGTACGCTCCTAGATACTGCCCACCACTGGAGGACTTACGTCCTGTTCTCATGGGATATATGTCACAGCTTCCCAGCAGAGGAAAAAGGGCTTCCTAGTCAAGCTACCATCATTTGTGGGTGAAACTCCCCAGGGCAGGTGAGATACACAAATGGCTCGCCAGCTGCAGGTCACAGTGGAAACCAAATGGATAATTTAATGACATCAGATTTGGGTTCAGGCAATGTTAACTGTATTTCCTCAGATGCCAGTACATGTAACCAGATTGTTGTTGTTTTTTATACTTGTAACCCAAGTACTACATGCAAATAAATGAGGATATGCAGTTAAAAGTATTCTGAAGACGGGTGACAGAAGGTTTAAAGGTAGCTCATGGCTGCTGGAATTTATGTTTATTGTTTTAGGAAGGCACATGTTACCCTGTAGCTGTAAACACTATACCTTTCTGCGTGTGGCGTTTGAAAGTGGAGTCTGTTTAGCAGAGCACACTTCCTAGGAGAGGAAACAAGCACAATAGGTAGGATGTACCAGAGCGATTGGTGCTCGCATCCCAATAGTGACTGTGTTTTAGTGGGTTGTGGGGGTAGCAGCTTACCTGTCTTTCTCAGACGTTGTAAATATTTGCCCAGAGGTGCCTCGAATTCCAATCTGATTCTTTAAACGTATACCCCCCCACTGAGATTTTCTTCTGCTCTCCCTGATTATTTCTAACTTGGTGATGTTGAATGTCTGATATTCGCATTTGATGAGATTGGTTGTTACTATCCACAGGTGACTGTTTGTTTCAACACATGCCAAAGTTATTGTTTCACATGCTCCTGTATTTATTTATGTTGTTTGTTGTTCTGCGCCCTCACGCCTCTGGGTTCTTAGCTGCACAATATAATTTTTTTATTTTTTTATTACTTGATTTAATTGTTAAAAAGAAAGCAATTTTTACAAGAGCCTTTTCCCTTTAAATAGCGAAGTCAATTCTGATAGAAAATAACACGTTTTTCTTTGCTTTCCTTTGGAAGTTTCTTTATCTCCGGCTTTCCCAGTATCTATAGACATAGAAGAGATTGAAATTTTGATAACCAATGTCCATCCGGTTAGGAGGCCAATAGCTTGAAAAAATCCTACTACCGCAATGACCCAGGATGTCTTTTCCCCACTCATTAGTCTGCACCACCATTCCCCTTCATCGTAGAAGTTTAGGTTTATAAACAAGTGTCCACGGTGTGTAGAGCGAGCGGCTGATACCCCCAGACAGTGCAATAATAGATGCTTAATGTTTTCCAACGCCTCTGAAGGCTGGCAAAATCTGCATGTTTTTCCTCGGATTGCTTCCTTCTTGACAATACTTCCCTCGTGGGTAGGATATTTAGACAAATTCCCAGGAAATTCTCATGGAATTCAGCATAGATTTTTTTATTTTTTTTAAAATAACGCTCCAAATTGCAAACCCACCCATATTGAATTCTGTCACAGAGTTATTTAACCAGTGATCCATGATACGTTACGGAATCTGGGTATTTCATTCCATCTGAATATGAATGAAAATGAATACAGAAGGAATAGATTTCTGCGAAATATATATATATTTTTATTTTTATTTTTTTATATAAAAATAAAAACTGACGCCAAAGGAACATGAGACTCACAGCCGAACTTCCAAGAGGAACCTATCTTGTGAAATATAAAGCACAAAACCTTTAGGACACATGAGAATACTCACATTTCCCAAGAAAAACAAATGTTCACGCCACACCACTGGTCGGTGTATAATTTCGTGTAATCAAACTATCTTCATATTAAGAGGAGAACAATCGTCTAGCACAATTCTCCTTCCTCTGCCAGGTGTATGTCTTCTAGCACAATTGTGCTAGGAGATTGTTCTCCTCTGCCAGGAGATTGTTCTCCTCTGCCAGGTATCTGTCTTCTAGCACAATTGTGCTAGGAGATTGTTCTCCTCTGCCATGTTTTCTGTGGCTTTTTTAATATGAAGAGATGTTGATTAAACGAAATTATACACCGACCAGTGGTGTGGCGTGTACGTTTCTTTTTCTTGGGAAATGTGAGTATTCTCATGTGTCCTAAAGGGTTTGTGGACTATATATATAACGTGATCAAGCGCTCGGAGAAGCGCGAAACGCGTCGTTAAGGACACTGCCCTGGCGTTCTGTTTTGTTTGCTGTGTGTTTTTTGCCTACTATTTTTAACCATCTATTAAACTCGTTTTTCTGGCACTTGGATTCGAGTTTGCTACTTTGTTTACTGGGACCTGCAGACCTCATGCTTGGAGTGCGGTTTTTTCCTTCCTCCATGTCTTAATTATATATATATATATGTATATATATATATGTATATATATATATATATATATATATATATATATATATATATATATATATATATATATATATATATATATGTTGTTTGTAACATGTAAATATTGTTAGTTAACATGGTACAGGCGTATATCGGCCTTGGCCTAAAATAAGGCTTGGCAGACCAGCAGTATTGGGCGCAAGCTGTATGTTTGTATAACCAAGAGAACGTTTTTTTTCTGACCATACTTAAGTTGTATTTCTTTTTCTGAAATATTGTTTGTGGTCAGATATTCCGAACAGTTTTTCAACAGATACAAGTCGTGCCAGAAAAGAGGATTGTTTGTGACTCGACTACATCATTTCGAAATCTGCATTGAATGCACACTTCAGTGTTGTGGAGCATGCGGTAACCTGATTCCACACTTAGCAAAACCATAATCAGTGACTCAGTGACATATATAGCTGCAGAGTGAACTCTGTGTTCTTCCAATTAAACTGAGTTCTAGCCATGACAAAATGTGTTTTGAGTTATGGTTTTATAGAGCTCAAAGGGGTCCTAAAGTGCTTGTCTCATGACACTGGGTTTGTTCAGCTGCATTGTATTAGAGTGTATGCAAGATGCATTGCAGGACAACTGGATACACACATGACTTTAATTTTTTGTAGCAAACAATTGTTTAGTTGTCTAAATATTAAAGGCATTTGCGTTCTTTTGGTTCAGCTGGTAAAGTCGCCCAGATTGTGGTCCCACCCAAGGGAAGGAATCCTTCACTTACCCACACATCTTTACAACGTGGTCTGTTTACTTGGTTAGACATTTTTAGCAGAAGTGTAAATTAATCAATTTTGAAGACGGACCATGTGATAAATACATGTGTGTACAACTAAGTTGATCCATGTCATCAGGGTAACCTTTATCCAGTCTTGGCTTTTTTACCAGTAGAATTGTGCTACTTATAGTTTCAACCTGCTTACCTCGGAACACAAGTCACACTGATAATGTGTACCAATTATCAACTCTGCGCAGAGTAGAATAAGTCCTTTAATAATCACCAAGCTGCTTAAACAAGGGTATATCGTATAATTAAAATGAGAAATTTAAGTGCAAAGCTATGTGCATAGAGGAAAGAGGTATGGAAAAACCAAAGCAAACGGTAGACAACTTGGGGTGGCAGCTATTGTTGTCATTTCGGACCCCACTTACCACTTGACACCACTCTTTGCCACCTTGTTCTCTGTTGATACATGTGCAGGCTATATCGCCTCCAAGCTCTCCAAAATATGGGACAACAATATTGCCCTCTCTCACCCTTGTCCTCCTTCCTTCTCTACACCCCACACCTTCACACACACCTCACTATCGAACTTCCCAGCAAACACCATAGCTGACCTGCCACCGAGTTTCCAGGATGCCGACACATTCTCGGGGGTACTGCTGACCCCTTCACACCACAATCAAGGAGTGGGCACTGTTAACCAGTTCATACCTCTCTCCTCTCCTCAGGCTATAGCTGTACTCCAGTATGAACCCATACGGTTTGAAAGGGCCAACAATTATGCCTTTAATAAGAAAATTACGGCTGACCACAAGAACCCTTCCAATGATTGACCTATCTCTCCTCTACCTCGCCATTATGCCCTTCTAAAATAGATTGTCCTCCATTGCATCACTGACTCTCTGGTTGTGAAATGACTAACTGACCATCTACAATCTGGGTTATACATTAGAAACTCCATGAAGACAATTCTTGCATACATCTCTTTGTCCTTCACGAAGGCTCACCTCTGTCATCTCTCTTCGATATCAGTCCACTTGATCTGTATGTATACCACATTTGAGATTGTTGATAATCCCTGCCTTAATCACACTCTCTCACATATTGGCTTGCAGGACACTGTCTTCTGCATGACTGATCACTCAATGTATTTCCTTGGAGTGATACACGCCCCTTTAATTTGCTTAAAAACGTATTTTATCCTTACGTCTTACATCGTCTACATTCACTTTATGTACTTCTTCTTGCATTTGCTTCTTTTTGCTTATACTTTGTCTGCATCTTCACATCATGAAGGTGGCAATAGAGATGGTTAAGGTTAGCTTTGCATTTAGTGTTTGGATAAAGGATGTGGATAGGAGGAAGAATAGAAGAAAAGATGTTTACCAGGGGTTTGCCCGTATAATGACAAAATGAATGCTAGAAGAAATGAAAGACAGAAGGAGTGAAGATATGAAGAGATAAAACTGGCAAAGTGACTTGATGGCGAAGTGAATGCAGAAGCAGTAAAGTCTACATCAAATTAAACAATTGTACCTTGATTTTCAACTAGTCCTCATAGATGACATGGAAATATATTACCTTAGTCCCCCACTTCCCCACACTCTACTCTTGACTCCATCATCTCCTTCTTTGAATGCTCATGTCATCTATTTGCTAATGACAGTATCTTCTCCTCCCCTTGTTGACCGCTGAGCTGGCCTCTGGCATTAGTGACTGCCTGCCCTGTTACCTGTCAATGAATTGTGATGCATGGCTTCATGCTTAAGTTCTCTAAAGAGGATGTCGTCTTTCTTCCACCCTGCAATGCAAGACACCCCTTCCCCCTACATGCTTCACTCCTGATCTCCTTACCCCATCTCCCAAGGCTCATAATCTGGTGGTTCCTTTTGACAGCAAGACAAGATGAAACTTCCTCAATTCACCTGCACTGCTATGTCTTCCAGTCATCCCCCAATGACCACTTGTCATCTCAGCTATCTACCAATAGACTAATCACCACACTAATCCATGGCAGTCTGGATTACTGCTCCACACTCTACACATTTGCTCTTCTCAACAAGGTATTGCGTTTTCTAACCCCACCTCCTACATTCTCACAACACCTCTCTGCCTTAACACGGTTTGTCTATCCATGCAACATCACTCCCACCTCAAATCCCTTCTTTTTGTGGTTCACTATAATCCTAATACTCAACCCCTTGCATTGAATGTTATTGGGCTCTCCTCATCCTGCCTATCCTCTTTACACTGGTGCTGCCTTAGTTTTTGCTCCATCCCGCACCAGCCAGTTCAATTAACTAATATTTCATGACTTTGTAAAGGTCTGTAAAGCACCCACGATTGGTATTGCTACTGCCATCAATATCGCCCTATGTAGGAAACATGTCATGTAATGTGTATGACCTCCAACTTGACAGTTCGTTAATCTCCTGTGACATTGGGCCTAATCTCCCATGACATTGGGCCTCATTCCAATAGTGCCATTCCGGAAACAACAGTGGCGATAAGCCTACCAGAACCATTGTTTCCTTACCAGCACACTACGACTCTGCGGGCAGGTGCCGTCCCGCCCACCAGGGTCAGACTTGCCGGGCGGGACAGCACCCGCTCGCAGAGTTCACACGGAAGCACTGCTACCGTTGTTAACGGTGGCAGTGCTCCCTTGTCCCCATTCCCATGGAGTCCTAGTGGACTCCATGGGAATGGGGACTAACAAAATTACTGGTACCTGACTTTCTGGCCAATGGACTCGGAATAGCCCGGTGGCACCTGGAAATCAGGTGCTGGTAATGTTTCCAGATCTGACGGCAACCTGTCGGTTTTACCAGCAGGGTTAACGCCCGACCCGTAATGAGGCCCATTGTCTACATAGATTAGACTAACCCGGGGGTGGCTGAATATTTAGAGATAGTATGCACATTTCAGGCCATCTTTTCGTCCCTTACTTTCCCCACTCTCTATCAACACTACATTTGTGGAAGGGAAAGCGGGAAGGAAGAGTCAGTTCATGGCGATGTAATGAAATAGAAACACTTATCAAGTCAATATTTTTGCAAGATACCAAGATAGATTACTTCATTTCAAACTAGTAAAGTAGAACTTAAATGTATGCAAAAACAAGGGGGGTTCTGAGAGTTAGTTTCTCTAGTACCAACAGCAAACCCAGACACGTGTTTCTGCCTCATTGGGCCTCGCAAGTGAGGTGGAGCTGTGCCTCTTTAAGAACAGTGAGCAAGGTTTCCACAAATGGATTACCCTGGTAAATTAGGGTGAAAACCCGGGATATATGCCAGTAGTAGAGAAACTCCCAGAACACCCCCCTTGTTTTTGCATATTAAGTAGCTTTGGGTTTTCACTGTAAGTTACAAGGGTTATCCAGACGTGGAACCCTTGCTCACTGTTCTTAGAGAGGCACAGTTCCGAGGCCCAACCAGGCCGAAACATGTGTCTGGGGTTGCTGTCGGTACTCTTGTTCAGAAGAGAATTGCCAGGCATTTTGGTGCTGGACTGCCCTTGGGCAGGACAAAGACTGATATGTGGTGGAAATTTCTCTTCTGTGAAAGGATGGTGAGCTAAAGACTCTGGTTGAGACTCTAGCCCGGGATATAGGCCAGTAGTAGAGAAACTCCCAGAACGCCCCTCATTTTTGCATATTAAGTAGCTTTGGGTTTTCACCGTAAATTACCAGGGTTATCCAGACGTGGAAACCTTGCTCACTGTTCTTAGAGAGGCACAGCTCCACCTCACTGACGAGGCCCAACCTGGCCCAAAACACGTGTCTGGGGTTGTTTTTGGTACTCTTGTTCAGAAGAGAATTTCCCGGCATTTCGGTGTTGGACTGCCCTTGGGCAGGACAAAGACTGAAATGTACTGGACATTTCTCTGGAACGACTCTGGTTGAGACTCTAACCCGGGATATGGGCCTGTAGTAGAGAAACTCACAGAACCCACCTTGTTTTTGCGAACTTAAATGTATTACGTGAATTCTGTATGCATTATTTAATAACAAGATGTGGAATATTAAATGAAATAATAACAGAATGGAAAATAAATATATAAAGCTGTATTGTCCAAGGTATTGTGAATAAACAGGGTACCATAGTCTTGGGAAGGGTGGCATTTCTGTTGTTTCGGGATAATATTTCAACTATAGAATGTACAGGTTTGTCGGCTGTCTTAACCTTCATTCCTACCAACAGCCTGGAGGACTTATTAAATTAAAAGCTAATGATTTAATAATAATAATGTGTAGATTCATATAGTGCTTAACGCCAAATTCTTTCAGTTTCTAAGCACTGAACTAACTGGTGTCACCATTATTGCCCACTCATGGTGCTCAATGTATGACCCTCAGTAGGATGAAGTCTGGAATTAGGCCAACCCATGTGGCATCCTGTTCCCAAGGGGAGCAGTTTGCACTTGAGCTATCCACCCGCGTACACACACACACAATGCAACCCGTTCTGATCGGCATGCTCACGTTTATCCCAGTGTACAACATGATTGCATTGTTGTTAAAGTACCTGGGCTTGATTCATGACGATCGTGAATATTTCAGTTTCACATGACATGGGTGCCATGAACCTGTTGAACTCCAGCAACAGCTCGTAAACCCACACCTGGGAATTTTGACTGATGTCTAAAGCATGAAGCAGTACTGTGTAAATGTTACAAAGGTCTAACTTTAGAACTCCTTTTTCCTCGAGGCTGTTGGGGGGGTCTGCGTTACTGCTGTATCTTCTTGCACACATTCTGACAATATGACAGTAATTGACACACTTTCACACACTTAGGGCCTAATTCACAGACACATTGTATAATGGCGCACAACCATTGAACAATGCTCTGTGTATTAGGCCCTTAGTGCCCGATTCATGGAATGTTTGCCCTGCCGACACAAACCCTGTTTCATGGAACCGTGCAAAGTTCCATGAACCGGGCAAATATTCCACGACGACTCGGGCCCTGTGGGTACAAGTTGCAGCTAAGCGTGGGAAATGAAGTTACGCATGTTTGGTAAAAGCAATGTTAGTAGCAATGTAATTTACAGCTCAGAGGGTTCTCCCCAGCCTGTGCAGTTCCCTCTCCTTGAGCCATTCCTGCGAATGGCCACTCTGTCCGATTAGGTAGCAAGTCACGCATGCATAAGCTACACATAGTTGTATAACTTCCTAAAACATATAAGCAGGCAGGGGAGTTGCTAGGTCTGGAAAAGACCCGGGGCTACGCTGATGTCAGAACTGTTGGGACTGGGGGCTAGCTAGTCTTTTGGCTGTAGCTCCTGAGATTCTATCCGGGGCTACAACCAAAAGATCAGGGGCTGTAGCCCCCTTAGCCCCCCCCCTAGCAACGCCCCTGTAAGCAGGCCTTACAAACATAACTTATTTTGTGACTCGGGCGTTACTGGTTTTGACGAAAATTGTTCAACTTTCACCTGAGTAAGTTATACCTTTTTCCCATTTTAAAATGTGTGACTCGCCCTTCAGTGTTTTGATGAAGTGTAACCGTTTCTCTTTTACGGTGCAAAACAAGAAAATATATATATATATATATATATATATATATATATATATATATATAGAGATAGTTTTAGTTTGTTGATTTGTAAGCTATTTGAAATGTATTATTGACGGCTCCCTTCTCCATCCTTCTTAGGGCGATACGCACTTTAGAACCAAGTTCCAAATGTTGGTAATAATCAGCTACAGCTGGTCCTTGCTTTATCCACCAAAGGCACCCGACATAACATCTACACAGCCTGATGGCCACAGGTTCCGCACTTGACAAGTCGGAGTCGACCTTTCATCTGTCGCAGGTATTTAAAACACTCCTCACTGCTCTCTCCTTTTCTACCACTCAGTACGCCCTTGTGTTTCTTTAGCCTCCATGTGTTAAACATTTTTAAATATACATTTTATTGGCAAATGTATTTCATTCACTGAGGTAACAAGCAAACAAATAAGGGACATTTTCATGGTGAGTTAATCCTTCAACCAGCCGAGCTAGACTCTATTGCACAACACATCTCTGCAGCAAACCGTGCCACGCAATTGCACACATTTCACCGTTTATAGAAAGAAACACGGGACATATCTAGCATGGCACAGTGATACATTAGGACATGCTCTGAGAGACGAACAGGACGCATTTGCAAATGTCCTCGTGTGAGAAACGTGCATTTAAAAAAAAAAAAAAAAAGGAATGGAGATGTGCAGAGCCTGTCGGAGAGTTGCGATTATGTGCAGGAATGGCTCACATTCCTTGCGTTTGTTCCAGCCTGTGCATTCATGTCTTGCTGCAGCTGTGGAATCCATAAAGGAGGTGGCTGCAGACTTTTCAAAGGAGGGGCATTCCAGAGACTCTAGATGGCTAGCGTATTCAGGTCATGTTACAGTTAGGGTGGCTCTGTTTGATCTCCCAGGCTGCCTTGCACGGGAGTTGGGAGTATTGGGAGGGGCGTTTTAGCATTCCTAAATGCATTGCTTACAATTCATTTCTGCACAGCAAACCCATTGGGATGTAAGCCAAGCTGCCTTAGTTAAGATACCAAATCAGAATTAACAAATATGTTCTGGGGAAATTCCCTTTACGCCTTTACCTCTTTCTGTTTAGCTAACCAGACAAATATTCATGGATACCATTTCCTTTGTGTGAGTAATGTGAAAAAGTCCACATAACATGAACAACAACACACTAGTGAATTTGTATTAAGGGCTCTGCAACCTTCGTCCCTCCAAATGTTTTGGACTACAACTCCCATCATGCCCAGTCAACGTAGTCAAAGGTGTGGGATCATGGGAGTCGTAGTCCAAAACATCTGGAGGGCCACAGGTTTCAGGCACTCGAATTATGTGTTCTCTCACTAACAAATGCTCTTCAGACTTCAATAACATCATAGGTCTCGACACTAGTCCTGGTTTTAACTTTGTACTCTGAGACTTGTAGTTGTGGATTTCCCTATTATGAACCCAAGGTTACAAGTACCAGTATACACAGTTAAAACCAGGACTGGATTAGTATCTTCCCGAATTGAATGTGTCACGTTGGCACACACGTGTTACTTTATTTGCATTGCTATAGCAGACCACCAAGGCGGCACAATAAGAAAAAAGTAGCAAACGACATTTTAATGAAACATGGACATTAATTAATAGTAGTTTATTTCATAAAGACACAGTCATCCCAAAAATCCCAAGCCGCCTCAGAGCGTTACACCGAAAGCCACACAATGATGTCGAAAAGCAGGGAACACAAGGCCTATTTCACATGCTTCAAAAATAGAAAATGAAGTTGGCAGCCTGCCAAGGCTTATAACATCTTTCCAAGTAACACGATAATAAGGCATGAGTTGAAATAGCAAAGAGTTTGAAATTCAGCTGGTTTTCCAGCATTTGTGAGACATGTGGTGTTCCTCAGCTTTGTTCACTCTGGGGATGCATAAGGTATTTATTTTTTTTATTTGCAGATTCTGGACGGTTCAAGCATGCAGAATGCTGAATCGTGAACCCTAATTACGAAGTGGCAGAGTGCTAGGAGTCCATCACCTGTGTTGTGTTCGCCAAACCCTGTTGAGTGACTCAGAGCAAGTGGTAAAAGCTCACGTGAGGTGACTCAACCAGGGGTGCTGTCACCTATCCACGGGGTCGCGTAGAGGCATGCTCCTCATAAGGTTGTGTCACAAAGCACAGCTGATTTCTGCATGTTTACCATGTCCACATATAGGAAGGAACGGTTTCATCCAAAGATGGCTGAAACCGTTTATCCTATCGCTTGTACTGATTGGTTCAGGACTGACCACCTGACCAGCCTTTGGCTTTATTAGGCACACCCGTTTTTCTTCATAGTTGTCCTTTGGGATTACCCTCCTCAAACAATGCTCCATGCTCCATTTAAAATGAAAACGTACATATGGCCATTTTAAAGATGCTTTCAATCTGGTGCCACCATTTTCTTTTAATGAACAAACTATCCACTCCGAATTCTGCCTTGACTACATCTCTCCTTTCTACCATACTTTCTGACCTTGAATCTGCTTTTGATACCTTAAGTCTCTGGACCTCTTAAGCAGTAAATGATCTCACCCTTTCAAAATGTCAAATTTCCTCAGAACTAAAACCTCCTTGTGGTTCACTACCAACCTTGCTAGAGAAAAAAAGACTTTTTTTTTAATTAAACATATCGCGTAAATAAATACAAGCTTTTGTTTTATGAAAATAAAAAAAGGATCTTTTTTTATGTCTCAATTACAAGGCCAAACCATCTCCCTGGAACTTCCTTTTGTTTCTATGTCAGTTCATTCCAAGGAGTTCCAAAAGATTTTTTTATTTATCTCGTCTTTTTCCTCTTTGGTTTGGCCTCGACTTTGACATTATCCGTAGATTGTACTTCTTCCACCATTGTGACTTCTTATTCCATTTATGCGCGCGGTACTTGTTTGTTTTCCAATTTGGTTAACATTGATTGTAGGAATATACCGAGTGCTCTCGTAATCTTTTGATTTGGGTTGTCATATAAAGATGCCCACCACAAATCAGAGTCCAGCCCGCATGTCGGAGTTAGTACTGGATGTAAAATTAGATCTCTTGCTGATCTTAGTCCAGGACAGTACATTACTAGATGTTGTAAAGATTCATCCTGCTGCTCGCAAAGCCGGCAAGTGATGTCACTTACTATGCTGTATTTTTTCAGATTTATTTTTGTTCTTATGATGTTCAATCTGAATCGTAAAATTAAATCTCGATGAGTAGGATTCGCGCTCTTTTTCAGATAGCTTGGGAGAATGTTTGGTGCTGACCTAAGATTTTTTGAGAGGGTGTGAGATTTAGAGGTAGCAAGGGCACTTTCTGATTGGGCCCAGTCTGCGCAGAGAAGCGCGATCTTCACCCTCTCGAGTTTGTTGCATAAGGTATCTTCTGATATGTGCAAATTCTGTAACATCTCTTGACATTTTTCGTTCCAGATAGTCAGTGGCCAGAAAGGAGCTTTTTCGTTTTCTTCTTTTAGAATTGCATATTGTGGTGGGCAGTCTTTAACTAGTGTTTATCTAAATGTTGACAAAGCTTTCCATATAATTGAGACCTGCATAGAGTAGAGGCCCAGTTCGTGTCGAATTATGTTCATTTGAATACATTGTGGAAGCCTCAGTAGATTTCTCCAGAGTCTGGCTTCAACCATTTCCCAGGTTTCCCATGGTATTCTGAAAGCCGTGTCTCCAGCATAAGCTATCGACGAGATTACTTTTGCATAGTAGAAATCTACTGTCGGTTGAAACGAGAACTTGCCAAATTTTCGTTTCAATATAAGTGCTTGTGCCATTAGTTGACCCATTTTCAGTTGTAAGTGTTCTGACCACGGTCGGTCGTTCCAGTCAGCGCTTATTATTGCTCCCAAATATTTTGCACTTGATGTTTGGTGCCGTCACACCATTTGAAAGACTTTTTCACTCTTGTTCTTGGTGCTTTGATTATTAAGATTTCTGATTTGTCAGGATTTATTTATTGTTTGTTTTCTTTGACATAGATTTCCAGGGCTTCGAGTTTTTTCTGAAGACCAATCGGGGTCTTGTCCAAGATGATCAAATCGTCTGCGTACAATAAGTGGCCTATTGCTGAGGTGCCTATTTTTGGAGAGCATCCTCTCGGTATGGCAAGCCGGTCCTTTATTTCCAAGATGTAAAAGTTATAAAGGATAGCTGCCAAAGGGCACCCTTGCTTTAGACCTCTTTGTGTCAGAATTGGTTCGGTCAGATTGCCCTTTTGGTTTAACCGTACTTGAATTGAGATATCGGTATGCAGAGCTTTGATTGCGGCCACTAAGTCTTTCGGACAGCCTTTCTGCTCCAACTTTTTCCACAAAATGTGTCTGTCAACTCTGTCAAAAGCGGCAGCCATATCAATGCACACCAGAGAGAGCTTCTGATTTTCGCAAATAGTTTTGGCCTTCAGTAGATTGAGTATAAGCAGATATAGGCCACAATCGACTTTCTCAACAAACCCTGCTTGCCGAGAATCGTAATTCTTTGAGTGTTTAATCCATTCTTTCAGTCTCTTTAGGAGGATGCCAGCAAAGATTTTGCCTATAACGTCCAGCAGTGATATTGGACGATAATTCTCAGGCTTGGCTCTGTCTCCCTTTTTATGAATGGGGATGATTATGGCTTTTGTCCATGTTTCCGGAATTTGTTTGTTGTTGATGATTCGTGTGAACAAAGTATAGCACATGTCGGCCCAAACTTCCGGGGCTTGTTTTAGTATGGCGTTCGATAGGCTGTCAGGGCCCGGTGCCCGAGAGCTACTAGCTTTGTTAATTAGTGCAGTGATTTCAGACTTCTCAAATGATATGTTCCATGGAGTCTTATCCAAGCTATTTTGGATCTGATCTTCTTCGTGCGTGTGTGGCTGTATATTTCTTGAAAATGTTGGATCCATTTTTCTTCATGGATAGGATTGATCTGTTCCAGTCCTTTTGACCCACTTATCTGATTCATTAGGGCCCACATGAATTTGTCGTTTTTGTTACTGGCTGCGAGCAGCATTTCTTCAGAGTCTCTCTGGAACAGTAGGGCCCTGTGAGATTTGGCCCAATTTCTATAAGCTTTTTTTTAATGTTACTCTTTCTTTGAACAAACTTTGAGTGTTCTGTTTTTTAGTGCTCTTAGTTTCCTTGCTAGCTTTGATTTTTTTTTCTGCTAATTCAAGGTTGTATTTGTGTTGTCTAACGGTTTTTGGCTTAGTGTTTTGGCCCTGTTTCACTCTGAAAATAGTCAGACACGCTTCGTATTCTACACCAGTGTTCTTTGCTCACTTCCAGCAATCTATTGCTTTTTCAAGGATAGGTGTCATTTTTGGTGCTAGTCGCAGTCTGTTAAGGCCATTTTTCACTTCGATCTTGAAGGGCCAACATTTGTGATGGGCCGGACCACTTTCGTGTACATTAGAAAGAAGTCCACATGTAAGAATAAGTATTTTGTGGTCACTTTTTGTGTTGAAATTATGTTCAAGGAGGAGATGGTTTTAAAAGATTCTCGATCCACAAAGAAATAATCCAGGGTTGCACTTTGATTATATGAAGTCCATGTGACTGCTCCTTCAAGGTCGCCAGTCACGTTTCCATTCACCTGCAAAAGATCCTGGCTATGTGTCTCTGTTAACCAATTTTGCATACGCGTTGACCTCTGCTGTTTGTAACCACTTTGTACAACTTGGTTTTTCTTTTTTGTACTGTCTATATTGAGATCGCCACATATGATTATTGTGGGATTTTCAAATTCAGCTCTTAGATCGTCGATGTGTTGGAACACAGTTTCCATAAATTTGTCACCATCCTTAGCTTTGGTATTCCAATAAAGGTTGAATACGATTTGGAAATGCTTCACAGTTTGATGGATGCTTCCACTGTGCTCTTGCAATATGGTTATTTGAATGAGTGGTGAAGGGGACGTAACAGAGAGTATATTGCCTTTATAGTCATTCTTTATTTGACAGTCAACAGTCCTGCAGAGGGTCTACCTTTTGGTCCTTTGTATCCTTTGTTCAAGAAGCAGGTAGTCCCACTCATAATTGGGGGATCTAGGAGCCAGCATTCTTGGATACATATTATATCTGCCTTCAATAGTTCTTCATCTAGTAGTTCTAGCAGATGTCGGTGGCCCCCGGTGTTCCATGACGCTATCCGAAGGTTTCTTGTAGCGTCCAGGCAGTCGGTCTAATGGTTGTTTTTTGTAGCTAATGTTAAAGCTAGCCAGTCCCATGGTTTTTTGTGTCAATTTTCGTCACAAGTACAGCTTCACTGTTGGATGTAAAATCTGCCACCTTGCTTCTGGCACTTCCCTTTACTCTCATTCTGAGTGCATTTGGACCTCGCAGCACAGTTGGAGAAAACCTTATTGGCATTGGCATTCTTGTCGTCTGCTGGATCATAAACCCTCAATGTCCACTGTATAAGGACATAGTCTGTAATGAGGACCCTCGAGTGACAATCTGAGTGCTGTTGTCTGGGGTTGATATATTTCCAACTCCACAAACTCCATTTTCTGTCCCAGTGGAGTAATGTACCAATCCTATATGAGAAATATGGGTTGTACGTTGTTTGTTAAGGCCAAATGCTCAAGGCGCTTTGTTCGCAGTTATTTCTTTTAAACACCTGTCCTGGTCCTCCTCTCCTCGAACTAACCTCTCTCTGTTAGACAACGATATTACTCTTTCTGAAATTGCACATGACATTAAGGGTTTGGGCAGGGGGAAATCCCCAGGACCGGATTGCTTCTCGGCTCAATTTTATAGTGCTCTAGCCTATTCCCTTACTCCTGAACTCAAAACTTTATTTTCCTACTTCATCTCTCAAAAATCTTCTTCTGGCTCCTTCTCTGAAGCTCTACTCATAGTATTCACTAAATCCGACAAAGATCCCACATTACCTGGTAAATATCACCCCATATCTCTTATGAATGTGGAGAGCAAGATCTTCGCTAACATTCTTGCCAATAGAATAGAGTCCTCTCTCCCAGCTCTGATTAAAACTTACCAAGTCGGATATGTTAAAGGTCGCAATATTGCCTCTAATGTGATATTGTTTCTCAATGTTCTTCACACTTTTTCTAAAGACAAAAAAGATAGGTAAGGCTATGTGGCCATCGCATTGCATGTACAGAAGGCCTTCGACCATGTCAATTGGGACTTTATATTTCAATCTCTCCATTGGCATGGTTGTGGTAACTTTTTTATCTCCCTGGTAAAACTCCTCTTCTCGTGTCCCCAATCCTCTGTCAATATTAAGGGTCAATCCTCATCCTTTTTTCCTTTACTTAGAGGTACGCAATAGGGTTGTCCTTTCTCTCCCATTTAATATATCCTCTCTTTAGAACCCCTGTTAGAGCTCATCAGAGCCGATAGAAATATACCAGGAATTCCAGGAGGTTATCGTATAGCAAAATTGCGGCTTATGCTGATGATGCCCTTATCTTCATCAAAAACCCCAAGCTCCACCTTCCTCACTTACTCAACATTCTTCACCTATTTAGCCTAGTGTCAGGATATAAACTTAATAAGGATAAATCCAAAATTCTACCCCTCAATTCCTTTTGTTTTAAACACAATCTAGATGTATTTGGTTTTAAATGGTGTGGTGATTCTATCAAATATCTTGGTATTCGCTTTGCCCCCACTATGGTGGGGCCGGTTGGATACAAACAAGATTATGCTTTCCCCTATCATACTTTATTACCTGCAGCTCCTTCCAGTTCCACTTCCTCTATCTGTCTTCAAATCCATCTATTCTATTCTTCTTAATTTCCTATGGGGTCACGGTAAGTGCAAGAGAATTGTGGTAATCAAAGTAAAAGCTCCATATAATATAATATGGGAGGTGTTAGGTTCCCTGACTATAAATCGTATCACTTTGCATTCCTTCTAAAGCAGTCCCGTTGCTGGTTTACCTCTTCCCCTGCTTTAGAGCTTCCTTCTTGGTTTGATATTGAGAAATGGCTGGTGGACCCATATGAACTAGCTGACCTTGTTTATTGATTCAACCATACCTTTGTTGCTATTTCGGACCGTATTAAAGCATCTATCTCTGCACAAAGGATCTTTCTTTTTCCTCATACTAAATCTCCTAATAAAAAACTCTCCCCACTTTTGTGGCGCAATAAAAACATTATTATCAAGAAAAGGACTTTGAGTCGTAGATCTTGGTTAAAAAAATGCATCAGATTCATCCAACAAATTATTAATGGCCCATCCATCCTTTCCTTCCAGCAACGGAAACATTTATTCTCCATACCCAATTCAGACTTTAATTTCTATAATAGTTTGGTACATTAATGTCTTGATGCTCTTCACCTTTTCTCCAATGATATCCTTTCATGCGATATCTTTAGGCTATTGTAGCTTACCATGGTCTCCGACCTCAGGGCTTCTAAATTTTATGAAGCTCTAACCTCAAAGAAGAGTGATCGGCCCACGTGCCTGTTGTGGGAGGCTGACTTTGGGTGTGCCCTGGATGATCACACTTGGTTCTCTATCTTCTCCAAAATGAAATGTGACTCAATGTTTAGTTTAGTTCAGTTTATTATTTGTAGTGCGCTCCAGACCCGAGGGTATTCAGGCGCAAAGCATAAGGATACTCAAAGCTTGGTTACAGCATGTAAGATAGCTTGGTTACGACATGTAAGATACATTATGTACAGGTGACAGTTGGTTACATGTAGGCACACAATGAGGATGCGATATATACAAGTGGGTATATGTCCGCTAGTATAACGCAGCATTTCCTCTTCTTCATTCACAGAGCGTTTATAACACCTGTGAAACTTTCAAAAACAAAGAATATTAATGAGGACAAATGTTGGACATGTGGTTACTCTCCTGCCTCATATGAACATATGTTTTTTGAGTGTCCTTGTGTTCTATCATTTTGGCATGATGTATGGAAACACCTTAAATGTATTTTCATGGTAGATGTCCCACTATCATTTATGAATATTGTTTTGGGCAGCTTGGTGGGGACTTCCTATGATTTGCAAGCCTCTGCAAAACTGTATGATTTATTTCTTATTATTGCGTTGAAACGTATCACTGCCAGTTGGAAGGACTCTCGTTACCTTTCTATCAGGGAATGGTGGACAACGTCTGCCATATACAAAGATTGGAACTATGTATGGCGAATTATCAAGACTCTATTCCCAAATATAATGCTAAATGGTCTTTTATACTCGTTATCTGAGCTGCTTTAATGCCTTCTCACATGGTACATTAACCTGTTTTCTAACCCTCCTTGTGTATGTTTCATTTAGGGCTGTTTTATTTTTTCATTATCTCAATACTGTACTCAAATAATGTACTGTGCTAGGTATTCCCACCCCCTTCCCTCTCAATCCCTCTGTACTCTTGCCTTTACCCCGTCTGTCTTCCCCAGTTCGTCTTCACCCTTTGTATGGAGTGCCAAATCAAAGATAGGTCACAACTTCAGATAGAAATATACTTAGAAATATGCAAAGAATCGTTTTAAGTGACCAACATGAACAGGGTATTATTGCTAATAATTAATATGGTATCTAGACTGATAAGACACATGTACTGCTTGTTTTTGAAGTTTAACTTTTTTTATTTCTCTTTTAGATCTTACAGGTGAACAAGGGGATGTCCATCTTGTTCTATGTGATGTTTCTTCCTTATCTTTGCGGCATTCAAGCTACCAACATGGATAAAAGGAATTTGCCCGAAGACTCAATGAATTCAATTATCATTAAACTGATTCAGGCCGACATTTTGAAAAATAAGCTCTCCAAACAGACAGCTGGCAGCAAAGAAAGCTACCAAAGCACCATACCCAAAGACGAGCTCCGTGTGGATGTGGATATGGACGTGGATGTTGAGGGTAATGTGAAATCAGACTTCCAGCCCGTCATCTCCATTGAAACGGAAATGTTAAATCAACAGAAGCAGAGACGCTACAGTTCACCAAGAGTTCTGTTGAGTAACAGTCCTCCTTTGGAACCTCCTCCTTTGTACTTAATGGATGACTTTGTTCCAAACACTGCAGTGGTAAACAGAACCTCAAGGAGAAAAAGGTCTGCGGAACATAGAGGCCATCGAGGGGAATATTCTGTGTGTGACAGTGAAAGTTTGTGGGTAACGGACCGGTCCAATGCGATTGACATTAAGGGCCAACAAGTAACTGTGCTAGGGGAAATCAAAACTGGAAATTCTCCAGTTAAACAATATTTTTATGAGACAAGATGTAAAGAAGCAAGGCCAGTAAAAAATGGATGTCGGGGCATAGATGATAAACACTGGAATTCCCAATGTAAAACATCGCAAACCTATGTCAGGGCACTGACTTCTGAAAACAGTAAACTTGTTGGCTGGCGATGGATACGGATAGACACCTCTTGCGTATGTGCGTTATCGAGAAAAATTGGAAGAACATAAGTCTGCATATTTTCAACATATAAATTATTACTTTAAATTATATGATATGCATGTAGCATATAAATGTTTATATTGTTTTTATATATTATATGAAATGTTCTTATTTATTAAATGGCAGCATTCTTATATTAGCTAGCTCTCCCTCTCAAGAATTGTGAGAAAAGTGTTTCTGCCTGCATTTGGACACTTCATCAAACTGTTAGAATATAATTGTGATTCCGCTGCAAGCCGTGTGTCTTTTTCCGCAAAAGGTGTGTGTGTGTCAGTATTTTTCATTCAGTATTGTCAAGCCGTTGGTTGTCTCTATGTTTACTTGTTAAACCAATTTAGAGCAGAGTTGTATAACATGCGATTGTCATTAGAGTCCTACTATAACTTATTTTTCTCACAATTATACAGAAGACCAAAGCCTAACATGATTTAATACAGCTCTTTCTCAGACAGTTCAGCTTCACCCATTGACGATGTTCTTCTTTCGCTATACAATTAAACAAAAGTATCTGTTGCGTCCATCACCCCAGTTTCATTTGGCCAAGTAACGTTTCTTAATTGTTTATTGGCCAGGTAATCTTCAGCCATTTTAAAAACCCAGGACATCATTCAAACAAGCACCAGAAAGGATTCCCAACACAATAAGTAAATGTTGATATCTTGCTCAGAATGATAGTTCTTTGCTAATGAAATGAGGGCCTGGTTGGGCTCAACTGAAGTAGTGAACTCTTGCTTGTGGGCTGTACTAACAACATTCAGGGGTTTCGGGGGGCATCACATTATGTGTGCCAGTAGAAGGGTTGGTCTTGATCTGCATATTATTTTACAAATGCCCATGAAAGCCGTGGAAGGGTGCTTTGTGGTCTTCAAACCTTGCAAGCTCTTGAGCTCTCCTAACCTTTTCCCAGAATCCAGCTTTCCACTGCCTGTTGAAATGCAATCATGCATACAGTGTTAGATTTCGGGGATGCATAAGCAGGATCAACTTAAGGAACTTGGTACGCCAGTAACAAAATGCACCCACGCCCTGACAAGTCACTGCCATAGCAGTCTAATGCGCGATCCAGGCCTTAGATCCAGCATGATCTGTAATTGTGTCACGGCGTAATTGCAGCACTATTACCAAAGCAGAAATAACTGGCAAAGAAAACGCAGGTAAATAATAGGTTGTCACTTGCCCACAATCTGAACTGCTTCTCCCAATGTCACTATCTGCAATCATGATCCATGTGGGAGAGCTGATCTATTCATATTTATGAGGAGAGCTGTCTTTTTGGCACAAACACTACAACCTATGTTTTGCCGTAGTATGTTTGTAAAATATAAATCTGTTAAAACCATATTGGTGAAAATAAACTTACCCCATCAAAAGATGTTATTGTTATGAAGATTTGTGATGAATTGGCCCTATTTTAGAATTAACAAAACAAGTTATGCTGAAGAATTATTTGTGACAAAAGACAGTGTCATATGCCATTAATGTCTGTGTACAATGGAAGGGATGGAAGCCAAGTAACAAAAACATTAAGGTATTTTTCCATTTCGGCGAACAGAGTAGCTCTATATCAGAAATTAATTAAAAGCATAATCAAATTAAACAATGTATATAAATATCTGTGATATTGCGCTGTCTGTTGCCACAGCCATGTAAATAAAAGGATTTATGGCTCTGTATGGATACATACGATTGTGAGGAGAAAACCCAACTGGACATTTCACTACATAACAAATATATGAAGAGTTGTGGAGAGAGCTCTACACTTTTTTAATGTGGTTTACACGCCCCGGCAGCAGGGCGGACATGGCCAGTAATGGCCACCAATCATCGCCATGGTAGGCCCAAGTGAAGCGAGGCCTGTGGGCCGTTACTGGCCATGTGTCCCGCTGTGACCACTGGGGTATGAAAGCCAGATTCACACCCCGGGTTCATCCAGGGTTCAAATGGCTTTCTTTTTTTCCACTCAGGAGATTTGTGCTGATTGCGCAGCCATTCTCTTGAGGGGACATTATATATTTTTTTTAAAAGATGCCCGCCGTCACAGAGAAAAGGGACAAAGTACCTTTTCTATTTCTATAGAGGTGACCAGAGAAGGAAGTGCGGCACACCAGAGCTCAAAGCTCTGGTCCCATAGGTAAGAATCATTCTTAAGTGCTGCATTGCTAGATTTGGGCCTGCAAGTGGGTGAGTGGCAGTACACCTCAGAGTTGGTAACGTCTTTTTCAGGATGTCAAATATGATGATTGGAGAACTGCTTGGGGTTATCCTCATGTGAAGAAATACATGGAAGAAAGTTTGAGAGGAAACATGTTTTAAGTCTGTTGCTCAGGATGGGGGTCCGCTGTACTCTGCTAATGGTTGATGGAGTTAAATCATTTATATGAACATCAACCAAGAAATTATCAGCCCAAGAAAGACGTTTAGTGTCACTGACAACATTAAACAGGTTTAGTGCAAGCATCAGGTGAAGATTACGGCCGGCAACATTGACAGGGCTTCTGGGTGATATAGGTAAGTGTGGAGGTAGGGAGTTTAGTCATCACATAAAAAAATGCTGCACCCGGGGAAGGGCTTCAGGTGGCTTGAACAGGTGTCGAAGAATATATATTCTCACCCACTATTCCAGCCAATTGATTTGCTAATAGACCTTCCCTGGTGTGAATGATCCTTCTTCTAAAGTAATTAGCTAATGTCATTACATCAGATGATTACCTCGGGTCATTTTGTAGCCACACTGGAGACTACATATGACACACTACACATTATGCAACAGAGCACAGAAGGCTAAGGATTTACAATGGATTATGACACTGCACGAGTTGAGCAACAAACACAGGTGAAGGTGACAGTCTGGGGAGGTTCCGTACACACCGTGAGAACTGACTCTGCCACTGCACAACTACCTTTGAAAACAATTGTGAGTAATCCTGAGCTATGGGAATTCAGGCCTGATTCAAAACTCTCTACATAAAGTAGGTCATTGGTACACCGAGACTTTAAAAACAACATTGAGAGTTGATCAGAATTCATTGCCTCGAAAAAAAAGAAATGTAGGTCAGTATTTTTGTTGTCGCTTAACTTTAAAATTATCTTTGGGAATAGTAATTGATTAATTATAATGACTAGTGTATGAATTTGATATCAGTGAGGAAACATCATCATGTTTAGGTATGTAATTACTTGTTGTGTTATTTGTGCAGACCTTTGATGCAGTAGAAATCTGCACATCATTTTTTTATTGAATGCCAAAATATTATTTAGCTCATGCTCTCATGTTGCTCTTTTCCTTCAGGCCACTCTTTCAAGACTGAAGATTTGTTTCAAGAGTTTTTCTGCCGGTGAAAAATAGCAGATACATCTATCTCTGGGGGTCATTATTAAATTTCTCAAATCTATTTTTCTACCAGTGTAAAATAACAGATTAATGCATCTCTTGGGGTCATCTTTATCTCCCAGACCATGTTGAGGGCCCTCGTTTATTTTGCACAGTAGATTTTTCCAATTGTGACCAAACTAGCCCATGTTACTGGGCACACAGTGTTGCAACCCTGAGTTTGTCTTCTACACATCTTTATTTTCCTGTGTGTTGGTACAATTGGTTTAATTGCAGTGGACTACTAAAACCACAACACACTATTTAGTCAATTAAAGTAAAAGCTTAAATTTCACCCTGACCTCCTTCTCCCCTTAGTGAATAGATGGCAATAAGTTCCCATAAAGTCTACATTTGATAAAAACATAAAATGAAACAGTGCCATTTAAAAATGCCGTCTATCTCTGTCTCGTGGGGACTAAAATACAATAACATAATACAGCTAAAGTGGAGTAGCTGGTAGCAAGAACACACAGGCTACTTTTTCAGTCAAACCGGAAGACCACTAGAGACATTCTGTTTCTTGACTGCATCATTACCAAATATGTACATTATAACACATTGTATTAGTCAAATGTCACAAAGCTGGCCCTTGACTGCTGCGGTTATTAACTGCCCATCTCAATCACTTTTCAGAGAGATTGTGGTTTTGAGGCAAGGGTGCTTTTTGAATTGTAGCGCCATGTTTATAATTAAAAAAAGACAGAGGACTCCCATAATGCAAAGTGGTTTTGGCTTAAAAGACAGGACTGGATAAAACAATCCTTCAGGCATGTGCCAATGATGTAAACCTCCTTTGTTATGAATTAGAAAAAACAGATACATCACCAAAAAGAATGTCAGCTCATCCCATCCCTCTGTGACTGGTCTGCTGCTTTCTGTTGATCATGGTTATCCAATTGAGGTTATATTACAATACTATGTAGACTAATTCATCATGTTTTTTCAACTCCAAGCCACTTTTCAAGAAACGCTATTGGTTTCAGCTTGCTCAACTTTCGTTGCTGCAAATGGTAGACATTAGGTATCGAGCTGTAGAAAGTTTGTCTCTCTTCCATACAAATAATGGCACAATTGACAAGCAGAAGCTGTTGATAACTTTGCACTGTCATCAAAGCAGTTGTCTATACATGACTATGTCTGCTAAGAAACAGTAATGCTGCAATTAAAAAGTAAAACATGTTCCCACTAGCCCTCTTTTTGACTTTACATGTTCTCATGTTTGTTAAAGATAGATACTTCAGTTTCTCAGCTGGGGCTTTTGCAAAGAACGAAATCCAAAATAGATGGTTTGTTTGCACATTTTGTCAGCAGCAATGACAAAGAAATAGGACTACATTTAGTTAACAACACCATTTTTGTGGAGCTGCTAAGGTTATGTGGGGTTTAATGAGTGTGGCAATTCTCTGAATTCCAATCTAACAATGTGTATTACTGTTCATTTTCAAAGCACTATGCTCTGTCGTAGCCCTGCTTGTTTCCGAATTATGATGACCCAGAGTGGCTAACATTTCGTAAAAAACGATTAATATTGCTCATCATCTGACCATGTTCAGTTTATGTATCTTCTGACTATGTGCATGTACATTGAACATGACTGCACACACTCTCTTTTTACAAGTAAAGATCAATTCAAGAACAAAGAAGTGTTACAACAAATCAAATTATATGTACAAGCATGCAGAAGTCATTAAACACGTTTTTCCACATTAAAACATAATATACATTTTGGATAATATAAGCTAATATTAGTCTAGTTTTTTTCAATTAAATACAGTTGGACTATTTAAAATTAAAATATGTTTTAATAATCATCACATTAAAAGGCGAACGATTAAATAGAGAAATTAACTATTAAATCCTGCGTTTGTGTTGTCAGTGTGCAGCATAAGTGTGTAACATTGTTGGGGAAATGCTGAGCTTCAAAATGTAGAGACATGTAAACAATGCATTTTTGAAATAGCCACGTTAAAGTAGGATTATATTTAAGCGCCATAGTCAGGTCTGGAGATAACACTAACACATCTGGCTATTTAACTACCTCCTAGTAATAAAACCCCACCTAGCTAGTACTGTATTTGGTCAATAATACATGCTTCCCCAATTCTGACCTTTCTATAACTCCAGCAGCAAATATCCCATACAATATCTGCACTTAATGAAGTACTGTTTTAGAATCAAGCTCTGCATGTTTAATCGAGCTCTTGTCGTGCAAGTGTTGCTTTGGCATGTAACCATCATTACATTATTTTGGGACAGTATGTAATCTAATATGCCAGGTTCACTGCCTGCCCCTTAAGGCCAGTAAATCTATGTTGCAAAACTCCTTTTTTTCTAATCTTCAGTATGCCAAAGAGGGGTACACGGTCTTTATAATGAAAATTGTACATCAAATGAATATATAACGAAACTTATATAACGAAAAACATTATGAAAATGTATTTGGGGCTGGGATAAAGGGTTCAATCCTGTGGGGCAATGGGTGGGGTGGGTTTTTTGGGATGGGAAACAGGGGTTTGAGGGGGAACCCGCCCAAAAAAGAAAGTAAACAATTGTTATGTTTTGTCGTTATATAATTTTCGTTATGTGTGCATTTGTTATAAAATGATTTGTTATAAAGACATGAAAACCCAAAGAGGCTATACAGCATTGTCCGAAGTGCTATACCGATTAGAAAATACTCTACAGATTTTGCAGAAATGCAGCAAATGTTCCCCCTTATCTCACAGGGCAATGCAACAGAAGAGTCAATATGGCAATGATCTTGGTAGCAATATCAATATGGTATTCTTCAATATTGTTTATGGAAAAGTTAATTTTGAAGCATAATATTTTACAAAATAATTGCAAATATCTGACGGTGTCTTGCTCGAAATTCAAAAATACAAACCCAGTTTTAAAGCAAAACGAAAAAAATCGCCAACTCTGTCTACTCATTGAAAAGAACAGCGGTCAGATCACATGGCATGGTTTAAGGGGTTGCAGGTCTTTTGTAGTTTGGAATGTGGTCAGTGTTGTCAGGAGAAATCAGAGGGGGAGCGAAGGCAGGAAATGGGAGAGGAGAGAATTATAGCCAGTGGGGGTTAGTATAGTGTCATAGTTGATACACATGTAATCATAAAGACACATGTCATTCCTATAATTGTGATGCCCCTTGGATTCTGCAGGTAATTCTTTCCATTCGAGCATGTTCACATCTCTTCTGTCCATTGTGCAACTTTTCTTTTTTTTTTACAATTATGCAAGATGAGATTCTTGGCCACTTATTGACTTCTAGTTATCCAATGTTTTTGTCCAAGGAGATGATAGACAAAGTGTTGTTAAAATTATTATAATTGTCTATTGGTCCCACTTCTTCTACAATGACAACTTTAGATGTACTAAGTTCAAACTGTGGCAAATCAAGTGTTGAATCAATGTTACAAAATAGACTGCTAGCACACACATGCATCATTTTGTCTTAGGTGAGACCTTTTCTAATGGAGAGACATCCCCATATGTCTTGGATGTACTTTTTTAAATGGCAAGGCATCTAGAGCTGCCTTGCGGTGTACGGCTTCAAATGGCCAGGCATCCAGATCTTCCTTGAAGACATCTGCTTCAATTGTCCAGACATCCAGATCTGCCTTCGAGACAACTTCTTCAAGTTGCCAGACACCCAGATCTGCCTTGGGGTGAAATGCTTTTAATGACAGGTCATCCAGATCTGCCTTGGAGTGAACTGCTTCAAATGACAGGGCATCCATACATGCCTTCGCGTCAACTGGTTTAAATTGCCAGACATGCCTGGCTGCCTTGGAGTCAACTGCTTCAAATGGCCAGACCTTCTGATAGGCGTTGGTGTGAACTGTTTCAAAAGGCTTGAAATCTAGATATGCCTTGAAGTTAACTGCTTCAATTGCCAGGTATCCAGACCTGCCTTGGAGTGAACTACTTTAAACCGCTCTACATCTAGATCTGACATGGGGTTTACTGCTTCAAATGTCAGTTGATCTACCTTTGTTTGAATGTAACAGTTTCAAGTGGAGGGGGACATCTCTCTCTGACTAGGGGAAAACTGATCCAAATGGTATGACATCTAGTAATGTCTTGCTGTAACCTGCTTTCTATATCAGACAATATGAATCTTCCTTGGAACACACTGCTTCAAATGTCTGGATGTCCGATGGCCCTTGCAGTGCATGGGTCAAATGTCAAAAGGTCTGGATTTGCTTTAAATGGCATGACATCTATAGATTCCTTGCTGTAACCTACTTTAAAAGTCAGAATCCATTGATCTACCTCGTAGTGAACTATTTCAAATGACATACTATTCCGATCCACCTTTTGGTGAGCCGCCTTGGAGGGATCTGCTTTAAAAGGCAGGATATTCTAATTTGCCTGGGAGAGACCTCCATGTGTGGTTCTCGTCGACAGAGTGATGATGGCAGAGGTCCATTGTATTCTTTCCCTCTGAACAGGTGGATTGCTGAAGCCATTGATGCTTTTATCGATTTAGCCGAACTGCCTTCTCTCAAAAAGAAGTTAACAGACCATACTGGTTGTATCTTTAAGAATGCACAATTGTTTGAGAAAAAAAAAAAGATTTAAAATGGGAAAGTCCCATTGAAAACATGTTTGTAATTCAGGCCCCATGCCTTTTTAAAATGCCAGTTCCTCAAGTCTTATGCCTGATGCAGTGTTTGTTGCATGTCTATCTGTGTTTGTAGCTTAAGTGTGGAATAGTTTGACTGTTATATTATTTCATAAAGTCATCTGTGGTCAAAATAAATACAACATACATAGAAATCGCTCAGGTGTAACTCAGTCCTCCAGGAAACCACCAAATAGCTCATCATGATACTTCAATGATGCTGTATATCCGCTCATTTCCAACACATTATTGTTATATTTCCATCCATTGTTTTGCCTCTGTAAAAGCTTACTTCCCAATGCCAACTAAATGAAACATTCTCTGGAAGGAACCTGGTGTATGGATTGTGAAAAACTGTCTGCCTATCTATGCAGTTTTTAAAATAATCTCAAGCTGTTCTGAAATCCTCCAAACCTCATATGTGTGTTAGTTTTGTTTTGAGTACTTCTCTGGCGCACGTAAAGTACAGTATAAGAGTTAACATGTTGTATCAAGGTTCTATTTTCTTATGCAGCCTTAGGGAAAAATGAAGATAAACAATGCATACTGCACTGCTGAGTATGTAGTATGGACATTAAACAGGTTAATATTACAGCAGAACCTCCAGAAAAAGGTTTGTAAATACTTCAGTGCACTGAATATGTATTTAGTGCTGTAAATAACTTCTACTGAACTATATTTAATGTTCTCAGTGTCTGAGATGTTCCGAAATCTATATTTTAATACAGTTCTATTTGGTTCACATATGGTTTTTGTATAGTAAAAATGTTATTTGCAGCTTGTAGATGTTTGCAGTGTGTATATTCTCTATTAAACTCTAAGGCAGTTCTGAATTGCGCAGCAATGTACAAGTACAACATGTGACACAGTGAGCGAATCTGTTATCCAGGTTCAACTATTAAATACTGTTGGAAATCTTGAAAAACAATGTTTGTCAAATTCTTATTAACTGCACAGTAAGATCTACAAATGAAACGTGAATGAGGTTTACAATTTTGGTAGTCTAGGATTACAATTGGCTGGGTAATCCAGTCAGATTTAAGAATGAGATTCAGAAATTCTCCAGGTACAGGTTTCTGCTGTAAGTTCATTTATAGGACTGGATTTTAATATTTGGTTACATGTATATAATGTGTGAAATGTACTTTGTTGGTCTTACTGCCCTTTGTCCAGGGGTCAGCAACCTGTGGCTCTGCAGATATTTTGGACTAAGATTCCCACGATTTCCCATTCCCACAATCCCTCACTATTGACTGTGCTTGGCAGGGCTGATGGGATTTGTAGTACAAAACATGTGTAGAGCCAGACATTTCAGACGCATAGCCTAGTCCATGATTCCACAAGAATGTCCCCTCTGCATCATCAAAAAATAAACACTGTTCATTTACCACTTTGGCCTAAAACAGCCTGCATAGAAATGACTCTGCTCACTGTTGCTATCCTCAAGTACAGTGCTTGTGTTGAAAATTCTCACGTTATGGTTCAATAAACAACAACACAAATGATAAAAGAAGAAGAGTGAAGTAAGTTTGGGTTCAATCAACAAATGAGCATATTCTTATTCCTAATAAAGGTTTTCAGACTCTGCCAGTATGTGTTTTCAATTCAGTTTTACTCATGCTTCATCTACCATAGTAAGTTATGTTGACCTGAGGTTTCCCAATCAGTGTAATTATTATATTTACTTCTGAACTTCATGTTTTATATAGTGCTAAAATACATATAAAGTCTGCCTTTGATATGAAATCCCTACATTCCCTGTAGTCGTATAGTTTTATTGAAGACACAGACAAGATTTATGTGTCAACTAAAAATGTTTCTCAATTTTGCACATTTGCTTCTGTACTTAACAGAGAACAAGCTCATGGAGCTAGGGACAGTGAATAAGCAATTAATTGGGTTCTTGGCTGTCTGTAGGGAGGATTTCTGAGACATCTCCTTTCTGGCCCAGCGTCAAGGGTGTCTCATCCTTCGCTGGTGATGTATGTCAGGAATCTGGTTTTGTAAATGGCCATTCTCTAATATTTATTTTTTAAAGTGATGCAATATCAAACACGTGTTGCTACCATCTGAAAGGATTCCTGAGAATTATACTTGTCCTGTCTCCTGAACCATGTCTCTCTAGTCACCATCACTATATAATCAACATTTCTCTATAACACCTTATATATGGGCTGCCTGGCTTTTCTGATTGGATTCCTCATTCTTGTACGGAATGCAGTGGCAAACCGAAAGTCTTGGAAACATAGATTTTAACATACATTTCCTGTGCTCCACCATGACCTTCTGTTATTTGGTAGAGCTAGATTGTCTGCATACAATTCCACATTAAGGTATGAACCCTAGTTTCTAAAAGGCTTTGTACAAAGCAGAAAGAGGGTTAACCCCATCACATGTCTCTGGTAGTTAATGATGATAAACTAACATTGAAAACTAGTTGTGCATTTACACAATTATGAAATGTCTAAATCTTTCTTATAAACAATTTGTCATAGCCCACGGTCCTAAGGATAGCTCATACAAATTGATAGTTAAGGTTGAATGTTCTTCGTACATCATATAAAACTGTTGAAGACTGTGTGGTTACGGCCCATTGCCAGGTCGGTAGACCCAACCATAACATAGGTAAGAGTCAACAACTGCTCACTGAGTACACATCCTTGCTGATCATTAATAGCCACTTGCCTAATGCACACACTTGCTATGTAAGCCAACATATATGGATAAGTCTCCACATCACTGTATAACCTCTAAAATCAAAATAACTTTACTAGGTTGGGTAATGGAGGCAATGTTGGCATTTGACTAAAATGTTGGGGCTGATGCTGCCTAAAATACATGTTTAAATAGGATCTTAAGTATGAGTGCCCCAACTTTTTCTCGCATTATACCAGTCTAGTCGAAGTTCACCTGTCATGTAGCCTTTTAAGCCACTGAATATATCACATCACCTTTGCTAGAAAAGATGGAGGATGACTGGCTCAGACCTGACCTGTATGAATTGCACAGAGACAAATCCATGCAAATGGTTTTTGATGATCCTTCTGGCTGGTATTCAACAATAGCTTGCAAAACATCCTCAGGGTTCTGAGTTATCATTTTTGGTGTGTGGAAGTCTTAACCATCTTATGTTATTTTTGGTGGCTCAGATTTTTGTCAGGCTAGCACAGAACCACACACATCTTTAGCTTTATGACACTCCATCAAGGCCATTCCTGTCTACATTTTATTTTTTATTAATTGAGCATTTGTAAGACTCTTTACACAGCAACATTGTGCTTCAAAGCACCATAAGGCTAAATAGGAAAGGAGCAGGGGAGATAATAACAATTGCAATAAACAGTACATATACAGTCATGATCCTACTAGGCCTTGTGATATTCGGACATGAATGTGCATTGAGAGAAGTGCTGGAAATCAGGAATGAAGGAGGAGCAGAGGAGTGGACAAGTGCTGGGGTGGGCCCCTGAGGCATGTGCTAAGGAGAGCCAAGGAGGAGAATCTCAGGCTAAGTGCTAGTAGGCGACTCTCACGGGTGGGGTGTGGAGCCACCAAGCAGGAGCCTGAGGGCAGTGCAGTGAGGGTTGGAGATGTGCTGGTATTGACTGGTGACCAAGGCCCTGAAATCCTGTGTGATTTATGGGGATCAGGCCATCGGTCACATCAATAGTGGTGTGATTAGATTAGCAGGGAAGGGAAAGAGGTAGGGAAGAGCAGAGTATTGAGCAATTTCCAGAACTTAATGCAGTTCGGCTCAAGTCTGAGCGGGGCAAGGGGGCTGTTCCAAAGGGAGGCACCAACCGAGGAGAGCGACCTGCCCCCCTATCTGCTTCGAGAAGCGTTTGATATTCCGAGAGTTGGAGTTAGAGGAGTGTAGGGATCTAGCAGGGGAGTATTTAGGGAGGGAAAGTTGGAGATAGCGTAGTCCCAGGCCCCAGAAGGCCTTGTGGATGATGCAGGGGGTCTTGAATTGAATGCTTGGCGGGAGCCATTGGAGAGAATGATTAATGCTTAAGGCTATATATTATTATTTCGTATTATATCATTATCTATTTTTTGTCCTCTATGTCTGTAATCATCAGCTGCTTCAGTTGGTTTTCAAACTTTCGGATCTGTACTAAAAATAAATAATGATAATGCGTTCGCTTATGATTTCTTATCAAATTCTCTGCCATCTTACTCAGTAGATCACATGGAGTGATTTGACAAGATCGTATGGCAGACATGTTGAAAGGATCAGTTGATTCAAAAAGAAAAAGGCCTTTATGTCGTGCTTCTCAAAAATGTAAAGTAAATTTTGAGTTAGATGATAAATGAAAGATTTTAATTTCTGTTTACAAATACAAACACATAAAGGTTAGAAAACAGGTTAATCACACCCATAAGCATGGTGTTCTAAGATCAAGATTTTTCAAACAGGTAAATACTAAGTTGGTTTTCACTTAGTCTTAATGTCTTGAATTATCAGAATAGGGTCCAAAGTTATCTTGATTCTCTTAAATCAAAATTTCAAATGGCTTAACTTGGTTGTACACTTAGTTGCTTTCACTTAGTTTACCACAAGTTGGTTGTGAACTGTGTTGCTTTCACTTTGTGTTGCTGTGTTGCTTTCACTTTAGTCTTATTATCCTTAATTGTGAAGAAGGAAGTCTTTTTGAGGACAGCGTGTTGTTTCAAAGTTAGATCTCCTGAGCCGTTAGCTCTATGGTTAAGAAGGTTAGACCTTTTGAGAACAGTACGCAGATACAAGGGTGGTCCTCAAAAAGTCCTGTTGAGGACAGAACGTGAAACCAATTTGATCCTCTAGATCTCCTGAGTAGTTAGCTCTATGGTTAAGGAGGTGAGTCCTTTTGAGAACAGTACGTAGATACAAGGGTGGTCCTCAAAAAATCCTGTTGAGGACAGAACGTGAAAACAGATTTGATGCTCGATACGTGGTTCCCCACCGCGTGGTTGCGGTGGTTCTTCAGGAGGAAAGTGTCTTTTGTATGCACAAAATAAAGTTTTCTGAGAGGAAGAAAAAGAAGATTGATTTAATGGAGCATGTAGTCTTGCACTCTCTGATTCACGTAGTGGACAGAGTTCAATTTGTTTAGCAGTACAATTTAGTTGATACTTACAGGTATGTAGGCTTGTTAGCAGATTTGGTAAATCAAAAACGGTGCAGTTGCACTTTCAAATCTCACAGTGGTCGAAAGATTCATAGAGGAACAAAATATCGCAACAGGTCTAGCCACCCAAACTAAACTCAAAGACAAATCCAAGTTTGTACCTACATTACCACCTGAGAATAAGATTGACACTTTCTTCAAAGTAGTCCAAAAAGAACTAAGGGACATTTACATTAACAACAATAATACCAGCTGATATCGCAGCAATCTCACAATACCCAAAACCAAAGCACTCAGAGACCTCAAAAACAATCAAGACATCACCATCAAATCATCCGACAAAGGTGGAAATATTGTGTTACTCAAAACCAATGACTACATATATGGCTTCAATACACCTGAGATATCGCAATTGCTATGAACAAATTAGTGACAACCCGCTCATCAGCATAGGGGAAAGATGGAAAACAATGAGCAGCCATTGGAAGGACCTATCATTACTTACAGAAAAAGAATACCAGTACATGACCATTACAAATCCCATCACCCCGACCATCTATTTTCTACCCAAAATCCATAAGAAATTCACCAATCTACCATCAAGAAGGGCTATCATCAATGGCATTGGATCAATTACCGAACAAATCTCAGAGTACATAGACCAAAAACTTCAACCTTTGGCAAGCTCACTCGCCTCATACATCAGAGACACCACTCATATCATCCAACTCACTGACAATATACCTTGGAACAAAGACTACTGGCTGATAACGATGGACGTCACATCACTATACACTAGCATTCTTCACAACAAAGGACTCACAACCACCGAATATTTTTTGAAAACCCACTCCGTTTCTTTTCATGATCAAAACTACATGATCCTTGAGATGTTACAATTTACACTACAAAAGAACATTTTCACCTTCAACAAATCTTGCTATCGGCAAATACAAGGCACAGCCATGGGTGCAAAATATGCCCCAAAATATGCAAATCTGTACTTGGTCACTATGAACTAGAATTTGCGTGGCAACACCCATCATTTACTCATCTCAACAATATTGTTTTCTGGGCCAGATACATTGATGACATCTTTCTCATTTGGAATGGATCAATAGAAGAATTTCAGGACTATTTCAACTATCTCAATCAGAACACCTACAACCTCAAATTAACCACAAAATACAGTCAAACCAAGATCAATTTTCAGGACATCACCCTCTATCTACATTGACAATGATACCATCCGTACGACACCGTACACTAAACCTATTGCCATTAACAGTATACTCCATGCATCCAGTAGTCATCCACAGCACGTCATCCGCAACATACCTTTTGGTGAAATTTTGCGAGTCAGAAGGAACTGCACCAGGGAAGATGATTTTGCAAACCAGGGCACGACAACAATGCACAAATTCATTGAAAGAGGATACCCACCAGCACTTGTAAACAAAAGCTACCGGAAATCACTAACCAGGACCAGACAATCATTGCTACAAGTGAAACCTAAAAATAATCCCACATCAGTTGCTAAAGACAGGAAAATCAACTTCATCACGAACTATAGCTCCAACAATCTAACCATTCGGAAAATAAATTCTCACTAAATATTGGAACATTCTCAGATCAGACCCAGATCTCTTCACTACATTAGAAGCAAGACCGACCATCACCTTCAAAAAAGCAAGAACCTTAAAAGATTAACTAAGTCCATCGCACTTTTTGACCAATTCAATTCCCAGAAATCCTGATACCCACACCAGGTGGCTTCAAAAACCACTCAAAGGAAGTTACAAATGTGGTCAATGTTCAATATGTAAATTCTCAGATAATGCAAGAACCACTGTTACTAAACCAAATGGTACCATCCACACCATTCAACATCTCATCAACTGCAATAGCAAATATGTAATATATATCATCACTTGCCCCTGCAACAAACACTACATAGGGAGCACCATAAGAAAATTGAAAATCAGAATCAGTGAACATATCCGGGCAATCATAAACAAAGATACAAGATCTCTGCTAGCCAATCATTTCTTGGAATCCCATCAACCAGCACAGATCAGTCAACTCAAATTCTTTGGAATTGTCAAACTTAAACCTCAGCCAAAAGGTGGCAATATTGAACTACAGTTGAGACAACAGGAAGCACGCTGGATTTGTTTAATGGACACCTGTAACACTGGTCTGAACACAGACCAAGAACTATGCCACTTCCTGTAAATCTTTCCTATTGGTTATATCCACAACATCTGTTCAAACGCAAACCTAGTCTCTACCTTTTTAAAAAACATCATTAAATCTGTACAAAACAACTGCTAATCAACTACATTCCACTATTGGAGAACTTTGTACCAATCTTAGTAACCCTTTATGCCAATCTGGGAACATTGTAACACAACTCAAGAGCCCACCTTGACTGATTGCTCACCCACTTAAATCAGCTCTCTTGATTTTAGTATCACTTTGCCACAAAAGCCACCATCCTATGGTCAAAATCTGAGAGCACGTCTCATACCACCAGTTGGTTAAACAATATCTGCCAACTAACCCTTATGCTAATTTGTTAACACTGTTACAAAATTTGAGATTCCATATTGAGTAACTGTTCCTATACTCTCAATCTTCACCTACTGTACGAGCTTCCTTAATCTAACCGGCACATCGCTAAACAAGCCACCCTTTTATTGTTCAAACTAGAGAGCATGTCTTGCACCATTAGCTCATTTGATAACGTTAATGCTCAAATTGCCCACGAGTACTCATCCACAATCAAATCCTTTTTGTTTGGGCTTTACATATCTACAACAACCATATTGTTATTCACCTATTAAGCTGCCCCCCCCCCTTTTTTCTATTCAATTATCGAAAATTAAATATTTACGGGGTAATTCATAGAAATTCGCACAAAAATGGCGCACGTGGCTGGCGCACAGTGTCCCCGTGCGATACACTGCGGCAGTCGCGTGCGAAAAAATCCTTTTCATCGCACAGCGTATTCATGGATTTTAGCCTCCGAAACCAGCCGTGGCACAGAGTGGCGCAGCGACCCTGCAGCAGCGCCAGTTACGCCCCCAAGAACGCCCTTGCGCAAGGAAAAGCCTTTAAAATCCCCAAATCATCGCAAAGGGCTGCGCTAACCCTGGACCAGTTCACAGGGCTGGCAAACAGCAAACGCCAAGCGGGGAACGTGTATTTCAGTGGTTCGCGGGAAGTTCCACATGTGATTGTCCTGTGTACGTGTGCATCAGGGGTGCGTGGGAAGTAACACACGTAAAAACAGCAGGGTACGTGTACTCCAGGGGTGCGCGGGAAGTATCACACGCAAAAGCAGCAGGGTACGTGTATTTCAGGGGTGCGTGGGAAGTATCACACGCAAAAGCAGCAGGGTACGTGTATCTCAGGGGTGCGCGGGAAGTATCACACACAATTCCATCAGGGTACGTGTATTCCAGGGGTGCGCGGGAAGTATCACACGCAAAAACAGCAGGGTACGTGTATTCCAGGGGTGCGCTGGAAGTATCACACGCAAAAGCAGCAGGGTACGTGTATTCCAGGGGTGCGCGGGAAGTATCACACGCAAAATCAGCAGGGTACGTGTATTTCAGGGGTGCGCGGGAAGTATCACACGCGAATCCATCGGGGTACGTGTATTACAGCGGTGCGCGGGAAGTATCACACGCAAAAGCAGCAGGGTACATGTATTTCAGGGGTGCGCAGGAAGTATCACACGCGATTCCATCAGGGTACGTGTATTACAGGGGTGCGCGGGGAGCACCACATGTGAATTGCACGTGTGGGTCCTCCCAGGTGTTCCCTCTACACCCTCCACAGCCCCTGCAGGTGGCCCACACCACAGGGGCCTACCCTGCACATGTCCTGCAGGCACCCCATCCACCATGGCCATGCCCCCTAGCCAACCCACATGTCACCTTGCATTACTGCCCACCAACGCATGTCCCCCTGCACCCCCAGCCACAAGGGGCAGCCTCCACCAGGCCCCCACTCATGTCTCCCACCACCCCCACCCCCCAGCAGTGCAGGGGCAGCCTCCACCAGGCCCCCACTCATGTCTCCCACCACCCTCATCCCCCAGCAGTGCAGGGGCAGCCTCCACCAGGCCCCCACTCATGTCTACCACCACCCCACCCCCCAGAAGTGCAGGGGCAGCCTCCACCAGGCCCCCACTCATGTCCCCTATCACCTCCACCCCCCAGCAGTGCAGGGGCAGCCTCCACCAGGCCCCCACTCATGTCCCCCTGCACCCCCACCGCCCAGCAGTGCTGGGACAGCCTCCACCAGGCTCCCTCCCATGTCCAACTCATGTCCCCCTGCACCCCCCCCCCAGCTACCAGGGGCAGCCTCCACCAGACCCCCACTCATGTCCACCTGCACCCACACCCCCCAGCAGTGCAGGGGCAGCCTACACCAGGCCCCCACTCATGTCCCCCTGCACCCCCACCCCCCAGCAGTGCAGGGGCAGCCTCCACCAGGCACACACTTATGTCTCCCACCACCCCCACCCCCCAGCCACCAGGGGCAGCCTTCACCAGGCCCCCACTTATGTCTCCCACCACCCCCCCCCGCAGCAGTACAGGGGCAGCCTCCACCAGGCCCCCACTCATGTCTCCGACCACCCCCACCCCCCAGCAGTGCAGGGGCAGCCTCCACCAGGCCCCCACCCATGTCCAACTCATGTCTCCCTGCACCCCCACCCCCCAGCCACCAGGGGCAGCCTCCACCAGACCCACACTTATGTCTCCCACCACCCCAACCCTCAGCCACCAGGGGAAGCCACCACCAGGCCCCCACTCATGTCTCCCACCACCCCCACCCCCCAGCAGTGCAGGGGCAGCCTCCACCAGGCCCCCACTCATGTCTCCCACCACCCCCAACCCCCAGCAGTGCAGGGGCAGCCTCCGCCAGGCCCCCACCCATGTCCAACTCATGTCTCCCTGCACCCCCAACGCCCAGCAGTGCAGGGGCAGCCTCCACCAGACCCCCACTCATGTCTACCACCACCCCCACCCCCCAGCAGTGCAGGGGCAACCTCCACCAGGCCCCCACTCATGTCCCCTATCACCCCCACCCCCCAGCAGTGCAGGGGCAGCCTCCACCAGGCCCCCACTCATGTCCCCCTGCACCCCCACCCCCCAGCAGTGCAGGGGCAGCCTCCACCAGGCCCCCACCCATGTCCAACTCATGTCCCCCTGCACCCCCACCCCCCAGCCACCAGGGGCAGCCTCCACCAGGCCCCCACTCATGTCCCCCTGCACCCCCACCCCCCAGCAGTGCAGGGGCAGCCTACACCAGGCCCCCACTCATGTCCCCCTGCACCCCCACCCCCCAGCAGTGCAGGGGCAGCCTCCACCAGTCCCACACTTATGTCTCCCACCACCCCCAGCCACCAGGGGCAGCCTCCACCAGGCCCCCACTCATGTCTCCCACCACACCCACCCCCAGCAGTGCAGGGGCAGCCTCCACCAGTCCCCTACCCATGTCCAACTCATGTCTCCCTGCACCCCCACCCCCCCAGCCACCAGAGGCAGCCTCCACCAGGCCCCCACTCATGTCTACCACCACCCCCACCCCCCAGCAGTGCAGGGGCAGCCTACACCAGGCCCCCACTCATGTCCCCCTGCACCCCCACCCCCCAGCAGTGCAGAGGCAGCCTCCACCAGGCCCCCACTCATGTCTACCACCACCCCCACCCCCCAGCCACCAGGGGCAGCCTCCACCAGGCCCCCACTCATGTCCCCCTGCACCCCCGCCCCCCAGCAGTGCAGGGGCAGCTTACACCAGGCCCCCACTCATGTCCCCCTGCACCCCACCCCCCAGCAGTGCAGGGGCAGCCTCCACCAGGCCCCCACTCATGTGTACCACCACCCCCACCCCCCAGCCACCAGGGGCAGCCTACACCAGGCCCCCACTCATGTCCCCCTGCACCCCCAGCCCCCAGCAGTGCAGGGGCAGCCTCCACCAGGCCCACACTTATGTCTCCCACCACCCCCACCCCCAGCCACCAGGGGCAGCCTCCACCAGGCCCCCACTCATGTCTCCCATCACCCCACCCCCCAGCAGTGCAGGGGCATCCTCCACCAGGCCCCCACTCATGTCTCCCCCACCCCCCAGCAGTGCAGGGGCAGCCTCCACCAGGCCCCCACTCATGTCTACCACCACCCCCACCCCCCAGCAGTGCAGGGGCAGCCTCCACCAGGCCCCCACTCATGTCCAAATCATGTCTCCCTGCACCCCCACCCCCCAGCCACCAAGTAGCCTCCACCAGGCCCCCACTCATGTCTCCCATCACCCCCACCCCCCAGCAGTGCAGGGGCAGCCTCCACCAGGCCCCCACTCATGTCCAACTCATGTCTCCCTGCACCCCCACCCCCAGCCACCAGGGGCAGCCTCTACCAGGCCCCCACTCATGTCTTCCATCACCCCCATCCCCCAGCAGTGCAGGGGCAGCCTCCACCAGGCCCCCACTCATGTCTCCCACCACCCCCACCCCCCAGAAGTGCAGGGGCAGCCTCCACCAGGCACCCACCCATGTCCAACTCATGTCTCCCTGCACCCCCACCCCCCAGCCACCAGGGGCAGCCTCCACCAGGCCTCCACACATGTCCCCCTGCACCCCCACCCCCCAGCAGTGCAGGGGCAGCCTACACCAGGCCCCCACTCATGTCCCCCTGCACCCCACCCCCCAGCAGTGCAGGGGCAGCCTCCACCAGGCCCACACTTATGTCTCCCACCACCCCCACCCCCTAGCCACGAGGGGCAGCCTCCACCAGGCCCCCACTCATGTCTCCCACCACCCCCACCCCCCAGCAGTGCAGGGGCAGCCTCCACCAGGCCCCCACCCATGTCCAACCCATGTATCCCTGCACCCCACCCCCCAGCCACCAGGGGCAGCCTCCACCAGGCCACCACTCATGTCTCCCATCACCCCCACCCCCCAGCAGTGCAGGGGCAGCCTCCACCAGGCCCCCACTCATGTCTCCCACTACCCCCACCCCCCATTAGTGCAGGGGCAGCCTCCACCAGGCCCCCACTCATGTCTCCCATCACCCCCACCCTCCAGCAGTGCAGGGGCAGCCTCCACGAGGCCCCCACTCATGTGTCCCACCACCCCCACCCCCCAGCAGTGCAGGGGCAGCCTCCACCAGGCCCCCACTCATGTCTCCCACCACCCCCACCCCCCAGCAGTGCAGGGGCAGCCTCCACAAGGCCCCAACTCATGTCTACCACCACCCCCACCCCCAGCAGTGCAGGGGCAGCCTACACCAGGCCCCCACTCATGTCCCCCTGCACCCCCACCCCCCAGCAGTGCAGGGGCAGCCTCCAACAGGCCCACACTTATGTCTCCCACCACCCCCACACCCCGCCAGCCACCAGAGGCAGCCTCCACCAGGCCCCCACTCATGTCTCCCACCACCCCCACCCCCCAGCAGTGCAGGGGCAGCCTCCACCAGGCCCCCACTCATGTCTACCTGTCTACCACCACCCCCACCCCCCAGCAGTGCAGGGGCAGCCTCCACCAGGCCCCCACCCATGTCCAACACATGTCTCCCTGCACCCTCACCCCCCAGCCACCAGGAGAAGCCTCCGCCAGGCCCTCACTCATGTCTACCACCACCCCCACCCCCCAGCAGTGCAGGGGCAGCCTACACCAGGCCCCCACTCATGTCCCCCTGCACCCCCACCCCCAGCAGTGGAGGGGCAGCCTCCACCAGGCCCCCACTCATGTCTACCACCACCCCCACCCCCCAGCCACCAGGGGCAGCCTCCACCAGGCCCCCACTCATGTCCCCCTGCACCCCACCCCCCAGCAGTGAAGGGGCAGCCTCCACCAGGCCCCCACTCATGTCTACCACCACCCCCACCCTCCAGCAGTGCAGGGGCAGCCTCCACCAGGCCCCCACTCATGTCCCCTATCACCCCCACCCCCCAGAAGTGCAGGGGCAGCCTCCACCAGGCCCCCACCCATGTCCAACTCATGTCCCCCTGCACCCCCACCCCCAGCCACCAGGGGCATCCTCCACCAGGCCCCCACTCATGTCCCCCTGCACCCCCACCTCCCAGCAGTGCAGGGGCAGCCTCCACCAGGCCCCCACTCATGTCCCCCTGCACCCCCACCCCCCAGCAGTGCAGGGGCAGCCTCCACCAGGCCCACACTTATGTCTCCCAACACCCCCATCCCCCAGCCACCAGGGGCAGTCTCCACCAGGACACCACTCATGTCTCCCACCAACCCCACCCCCCAGCAGTGCAGGGGCAGCCTCCACCAGGCCCCCACCCATGTCCAACTCATGTCTCCCTGCACCCCCACCCACCAGCCACCAGGGGCAGTCTCCACCAGGCCCCCACTCATGTCCCCCTGCACCCCCACCTCCCAGCAGTGCAGGGGCAGCCTCCACCAGGCCCCCACTCATGTCCCCCTGCACCCCCACCCCCCAGCAGTGCAGGGGCAGCCTCCACCAGGCCCACACTTATGTCTCCCAACACCCCCATCCCCCAGCCACCAGGGGCAGTCTCCACCAGGACACCACTCATGTCTACCACCACCCCCACCACCCAGCAGTGCAGGGGCAGCCTACACCAGGCCCCCACTCATGTCCCCCTGCGCCCCCACCCCCCAGCAGTGCTGGGGCAGCCTCCACCAGGCCCCCAATCATGTCTACCACCACCCCCACCCCCCAGCCACCAGGGGCAGCCTCCACCAGGTCCCCTCTCATGTCCCCCTGCAACCCCGCCCCCCAGCAGTGCAGGGGCAGCCTACACCAGGCCCCCACTCATGTCCCCCTGCACCCCCACACCCCCAGCAGTGCAGGGGCAGCCTCCACCAGGCCCCCACTCATGTCTACCACCACCCCCACCCCCCAGCCACCAGGAGCAGCCTCCACAAGGGCCCCACTCATGTCTCCCCCCGCCCCCACCCCCCAGAAGTGCAGGGGCAGCCTCCACCAGGCCCCCACTCAATTCTCCCATCACCCCCACCCCCCAGCAGTGCAGGGGCAGCCTCCACCAGGCCCCCACTCATGTCTCCCACCACCCCCATCCCCCAGCAGTGCAGGGGCAGCCTCCACCAGGCCCCCACTCATGTCTACCACCACCCCCACCCCCCAGAAGTGCAGGGGCAGCCTCCACCAGGCCCCCACCCATGTCCAACTCATGTCTCCCTGCACCCCCACCCCCCAGCCACCAGAGGCAGCCTCCACCAGGCCCCCACTCATGTCTACCACCACCCCCACCCCCCAGCAGTGCAGGGGCAGCCTACACCAGGCCCCCACTCATGTCCCCCTGCACCCCCACCCCCCAGCAGTGCAGGGGCAGCCTCCACCAGGCCCCCACTCATGTCTACCACCACCCCCACCCCCCAGCCACAAGGGGCAGCCTCCACCAGGCTCTCACTCATGTCCCCCTGCACCCCCGCCCCCCAGCAGTGCAGGGGCAGCTTACACCAGGCCCCCACTCATGTCCCCCTGCACCCCACCCCCCAGCAGTGCAGGGGCAGCCTCCACCAGGCCCCCACTCATGTCTACCACCACCCCCACCCCCCAGCCACCAGGGGCAGCCTCCACCAGGGCCCCTCTCATGTCCCCCTGCACCCCCACCCCCCAGCAGTGCAGGGGCAGCCTACACCAGGCCCCCACTCATGTCCCCCTGCACCCCCAGCCCCCAGCAGTGCAGGGGCAGCCTCCACCAGGCCCACACTTATGTCTCCCACCACCCCCACCCCCCAGCCACCAGGGGCAGCCTCCACCAGGCCCCCACTCATGTCTCCCATCACCCCACCCCCCAGCAGTGCAGGGGCATCCTCCACCAGGCCCCCACTCATGTCTCCCCCCACCCCCCAGCAGTGCAGGGGCAGCCTCCACCAGGCCCCCACTCATGTCTACCACCACCCCCACCCCCCAGCAGTGCAGGGGCAGCCTCCACCAGGCCCTCACTCATGTCCAAATCATGTCTCCCTGCACCCCCACCCCCCAGCCACCAAGTAGCCTCCACCAGGCCCCCACTCATGTCTCCCACCACCCCCACCCCCCAGCAGTGCAGGGGCAGTCTCCACCAGGCACCCAGCCATGTCCAACTCATGTCTCCCTGCACCCCCACCCTCCAGCCACCAGGGGCAGCCTCCACCAGGCCTCCACTCATGTCCCACTGCACCCCCCCACCCCCCAGCAGTGCAGGGGCAGCCTACACCAGGCCCCCACTCATGTCCCCCTGCACTCCACCCCCCAGCAGTGCAGGGGCAGCCTCCACCAGGCCCACACTTATGTCTCCCACCACCCCCACCCCCCAGCCACCAGGGGCAGCCTCCACCAGGCCCCCACTCATGTCTCCCACCACCCCCACCCCCCAGCAGTGCAGGGGCAGCCTCCACCAGGCCCCCACCCATGTCCAACTCATGTATCCCTGCACCCCACCCCCCAGCCACCAGGGGCAGCCTCCACCAGGCCTCCACTCATGTCTCCCATCACCCCCACCCCCCAGCAGTGCAGGGGCAGCCTCCACCAGGCCCCACTCATGTCTCCCACCACCCCCACCCCCCAGCAGTGCAGGGGCAGCCTCCACCAGGCCCCCACTCATGTCTCCCATCACCCCCACCCCCCAGCAGTGCAGGGGCAGCCTCCACCAGGCCCCCACTCATGTCTCCCACCCCCCCACCCCCCAGCAGTGCAGGGGCAGCCTCCACCAGGCCCCCACTCATGTCTCCCACCACCCCCACCCCCCAGCAGTGCAGGGGCAGCCTCCACCAGGCCCCAACTCATGCCTACCACCACCCCCACCCCCCAGCAGTGCAGGGGCAGCCTACACCAGGCCCCCACTCATGTCCCCCTGCACCCCCACCCCCCAGCAGTGCATGGGCAGCCTCCACCAGGCCCACACTTATGTCTCCCACCACCCCCACACCCTGCCAGCCACCAGAGGCAGCCTCCACCAGGCCCCCACTCATGTCTCCCACCACCCCTACCCCCCAGCAGTGCAGGGGCAGCCTCCACCAGGCCCCCACCCATGTCCAACTCATGTCTCCCTGCACCCTCACCCCCAGCCACCAGGGGCAACCTCCACCAGGCCCCCACTCATGTCTACCACCACCACCACCCCCCAGCAGTGCAGGGGCAGCCTACACCAGGCCCCCACTCATGTCCCCTTGCACCCCCACCCCCCAGCAGTGCAGGGGCAGCCTCCACCAGGCCCCCACTCATGTCTACCACCACCCCCACCCCCAGCCACCAGGGGCAGCCTCCACCAGGCCCCACTCATGTCCCCCTGCACCCCACCCCCCAGCAGTGCAGGGGCAGCCTCCACCAGGCCCCCACTCATGTCTACCACCACCCCACCCCTCAGCAGTGCAGGGGCAGCCTCCACCAGGCCCCCACTCATGTCCCCTATCACCCCCACCCCCCAGCAGTGCAGGGGCAGCCTCCACCAGGCCCACACTTATGTCCCCCTGCACCCCCACTCCCCAGCAGTGCAGGGGCAGCCTCCACCAGGCCCCCACCCATGTCCAACTCATGTCCCCCTGCACCCCCACCTCCCAGCCACCAGGGGCAGCCTCCACCAGGACACCACTCATGTCTCCCACCAACCCCACCCCCCAGCAGTGCAGGGGCAGCCTCCACCAGGCCCCCACCCATGTCCAACTCATGTCTCCCTGCACCCCCACCCCTCAGCCACCAGGGGCAGCCTCCACCAGGCCCCCACTCATGTCTACCACCACCCCCACCCCCCAGCAGTGCAGGGGCAGCCTACACCAGGCCCCCACTCATGTCCCCCTGCGCCCCCACCCCCCAGCAGTGCAGGGGCAGCCTACACCAGGCCCCCACTCATGTCCCCCTGCACCCCCACCCCCCAACAGTGCAGGGGCAGCCTCCACCAGGCCCCCACTCATGTCTACCACCACCCCCACCCCCCAGCCACCAGGAGCAGCCTCCACCAGGGCCCCACTCATGTCCCCCTGCACCCCCACCCCCCAGCAGTGCAGGGGCAGCCTACACCAGACCCCCACCCATGTCCCCCTGCACCCCCAGCCCCCAGCAGTGCAGGGGCAGCCTCCACCAGGCCCACACTTATGTCTCCCACCACCCCCACCCCCCAGCCACCAGGGGCAGTCTCCACCAGGCCCCCACTCATGTCTCCCATCACCCCCACCCCCCAGCAGTGCAGGGGCATCCTCCACCAGGCCCTCACTCATGTCTCCCCCCACCCCCCAGCAGTGCAGGGGCAGCCTCCACCAGGCCCCCACTCATGTCTACCACCAGCCCCGCCCCCCAGCAAGGCAGGGGCAGCCTCCACCAGGCCCCCACTCATGTCCAACTCATGTCCCCCTGCATCCCCACCCCCCAGCCACCAGGGGCAGCCTCCACCAGGCCCCCACTCATGTCTCCCATCACCCCCACCCCCCAGCAGTGCAGGGGCAGCCTCCACCAGGCCCCCACTCATGTCTCCCCCCACCCCCACCCCCAGCAGTGCAGGGGAAGCCTCCACCAGGCCCCCACTCATGTCTCCCACCACCCCCACCCCCCAGCAGTGCAGGGGCAACCTCCACCAGGCCCCCACCCATGTCCAACTCATGTCTCCTTGCACCCCCACCCCCCAGCCACCAGGGGCAGCCTCCACCAGGCCTCCACTCATGTCCCTCTGCACCCCCACCCCCCAGCAGTGCAGGGGCAGCCTACACCAGGCCCCCACTCATGTCCCCCTGCACCCCCACCCCCCAGCAGTGCAGGGGCAGCCTCCACCAGGCCCACACTTATGTCTCCCACCACCCCCACCCCCCAGCCACCAGGGGCAGCCTCCACCAGGCCCCCACTCATGTCTCCCACCACCCCACCCCCCAGCAGTGCAGGGGCAGCCTCCACCAGGCCCCCACCCATGTCCAACTCATGTATCCCTGCACCCCACCCCCCAGCCACCAGGGGCAGCCTCCACCAGACCCCCACTCATGTCTCCCATCACCCCCACCCCCCAGCAGTGCAGGGGCAGCCTCCACCAGGCCCCCACTCATGTCTCCCACCACCCCCACCCCCCAGCAGTGCAGGGGCAGCCTCCACCAGGCCCCCACTCATGTTTCCCATCACCCCCACCCCCCCAGCAGTGCAGGGGCAGCCTCCACCAGGCCCCCACTCATGTCTCCCACCACCCCCACCCCCCAGCAGTGCAGGGGCAGCCTCCACCAGGCCCCCACTCATGTCTCCCACCACCCCCACCCCCCAGCAGTGCAGGGGCAGCCTCCACCAGGCCCCCACTCATGTCTACCACCACCCCCACCCCCCAGCAGTGCAGGGGCAGCCTACACCAGGCCCCCACTCATGTCCCCCTGCACCCCCACCCCCCAGCAGTGCAGGGGCAGCCTCCACCAGGCCCACACTTATGTCTCCCACCACCCCCTTTCCCACCAGCCACCAGAGGCAGCCTCCACCAGGCCCCCACTCATGTCTCCCACCACCCCCACCCCCCAGCAGTGCAGGGGCAGCCTCCACCAGGCCCCCACTCATGTCTCCCACCACCCCCACCCCCCAGCAGTGCAGGGGCAGCCTCCACCAGGCCCCCACCCATGTCCAACTCATGTCTCCCTGCACCCCCACCCCCCAGCCACCAGGGGCAGCCTCCACCAGACCCACACTTATGTCTCCCACCACCCCCAACCCCCAGCCACCAGGGGCAGCCTCCACCAGGCCCCCACTCATGTCTCCCACCACCCCCACCCCCAGCAGTGCAGGGGCAGCCTCCACCAGGCCCCCACTCATGTCTCCCACCACCCCCAACCCCCAGCAGTGCAGGGGCAGCCTCCACCAGGCCCCCACCCATGTCCAACTCATGTCTCCCTGCACCCCCAACGCCCAGCAGTGCAGGGGCAGCCTCCACCAGGCCCCCACTCATGTCTACCACCACCCCCACCCCCCAGCAGTGCAGGGGCAGCCTCCACCAGGCCCCCACTCATGTCCCCCTGCACCCCCACCCCCCAGCAGTGCAGGGGCAGCCTCCACCAGGCCCCCACCCATGTCCAACTCATGTCCCCCTGCACCCCCACCCCACAGCCACCAGGGGCAGCCTCCACCAGGCCCTCACTCATGTCCCCCTGCACCCCCACCCCCCAGCAGTGCAGGGGCAGCTTACACCAGGCCCCCACTCATGTCCCCCTGCACCCCCACCCCCAGCAGTGCAGGGGCAGCCTCCACCAGGCCCACACTCATGTCTCCCACCACCCCCACCCCAAGCAGTGCAGGGGCAGCCTCCACCAGGCCCCCACCCATGTCCAACTCATGTCTCCCTGCACCCCCACCCCCCAGCCACCAGAGGCAGCCTCCACCAGGCCCCCACTCATGTCTACCACCACCCCCACCCCCCAGCAGTGCAGGGGCAGCCTCCACCAGGCCCCCACTCATGTCTACCACCACCCCCACCCCCCAGCCACCAGGGGCAGCCTCCACCAGGCTCTCACTCATGTCCCCCTGCACCCCCGCCCCCCAGCAGTGCAGGGGCAGCTTACACCAGGCCCCCACTCATGTCCCCCTGCACCCCACCCCCCAGCAGTGCAGGGGCAGCCTTCACCAGGCCCCCACTCATGTCTACCACCACCCCCACCCCCCAGCCACCAGGGGCAGCCTCCACCAGGGCCCCACTCATGTCCCCCTGCACCCCCGCCCCCCAGCAGTGCAGGGGCAGCTTACACCAGGCCCCCACTCATGTCCCCCTGCACCCCACCCCCCAGCAGTGCAGGGGCAGCCTTCACCAGGCCCCCACTCATGTCTACCACCACCCCCACCCCCCAGCCACCAGGGGCAGCCTCCACCAGGGCCCCACTCATGTCCCCCTGCACCCCCACCCCCCAGCAGTGCAGGGGCAGACTACACCAGGCCCCCACTCATGTCCCCCTGCACCCCCAGCCCCCAGCAGTGCAGGGGCAGCCTCCACCAGGCCCACACTTATGTCTCCCACCACCCCCACCCCCCAGCCACCAGGGGCAGCCTCCACCAGGCCCCCACTCATGTCTCCCATCACCCCACCCCCCAGCAGTGCAGGGGCATCCTCCACCAGGCCCCCACTCATGTCTCCCCCCACCCCCCAGCAGTGCAGGGGCAGCCTCCACCAGGCCCCCACTCATGTCTACCACCACCCCCACCCCCCAGCAGTGCAGGGGCAGTCTCCACCAGGCACCCAGCCATGTCCAACTCATGTCTCCCTGCACCTCCACCCTCCAGCCACCAGGGGCAGCCTCCACCAGGCCTCCACTCATGTCCCACTGCACCCCCCAACCCCCAGCAGTGCAGGGGCAGCCTACACCAGGCCCCCACTCATGTCCCCCTGCACCCCACCCCCCAGCAGTGCAGGGGCAGCCTCCACCAGGCCCACACTTATGTCTCCCACCACCCCCACCCCCCAGCCACCAGGGGCAGCCTCCACCAGGCCCCCACTCATGTCTCCCACCACCCCCACCCCCCAGCAGTGGAGGGGCAGCCTCCACCAGGCCCCCACCCATGTCCAACTCATGTATCCCTGCACCCCACCCCCCAGCCACCAGGGGCAGCCTCCACCAGGCCTCCACTCATGTCTCCCATCACCCCCACCCCCCAGCAGTGCAGGGGCAGCCTCCACCAGGCCCCCACTCATGTCTCCCACCACCCCCACCCCTCAGCAGTGCAGGGGCAGCCTCCACCAGGCCCCCACTCATGTCTCCCATCACCCCTACCCCCCAGCAGTCCAGGGGCAGCCTCCACCAGGCCCCCACTCATGTCTCCCACCCCCCCACCCCCCAGCAGTGCAGGGGCAGCCTCCACCAGGCCCCCACTCATGTCTCCCACCACCCCCACCCCCCAGCAGTGCAGGGGCAGCCTCCACCAGGCCCCAACTCATGCCTACCACCACCCCCACCCCCCAGCAGTGCAGGGGCAGCCTACACCAGGCCCCCACTCATGTCCCCCTGCACCCCCACCCCCCAGCAGTGCATGGGCAGCCTCCACCAGGCCCACACTTATGTCTCCCACCACCCCCACACCCTGCCAGCCACCAGAGGCAGCCTCCACCAGGCCCCCACTCATGTCTCCCACCACCCCTGCCCCCCAGCAGTGCAGGGGCAGCCTCCACCAGGCCCCCACCCATGTCCAACTCATGTCTCCCTGCACCCTCACCCCCCAGCCACCAGGGGCAACCTCCACCAGGCCCCCACTCATGTCTACCACCACCACCCCCCAGCAGTGCAGGGGCAGCCTCCACCAGGCCCCCACTCATGTCTACCACCACCCCCACCCCCAGCCACCAGGGGCAGCCTCCACCAGGCCCCACTCATGTCCCCCTGCACCCCACCCCCCAGCAGTGCAGGGGCAGCCTCCACCAGGCCCCCACTCATGTCTACCACCACCCCACCCCTCAGCAGTGCAGGGGCAGCCTCCACCAGGCCCCCACTCATGTCCCCTATCACCCCCACCCCCCAGCAGTGCAGGGGCAGCCTCCACCAGGCCCACACTTATGTCCCCCTGCACCCCCACTCCCCAGCAGTGCAGGGGCAGCCTCCACCAGGCCCCCACCCATGTCCAACTCATGTCCCCCTGCAACCCCACCCCCCAGCCACCAGGGGCAGCCTCCACCAGGACACCACTCATGTCTCCCACCAACCCCACCCCCCAGCAGTGCAGGGGCAGCCTCCACCAGGCCCCCACCCATGTCCAACTCATGTCTCCCTGCACCCCCACCCCTCAGCCACCAGGGGCAGCCTCCACCAGGCCCCCACTCATGTCTACCACCACCCCCACCCCCCAGCAGTGCAGGGGCAGCCTACACCAGGCCCCCACTCATGTCCCCCTGCGCCCCCACCCCCCAGCAGTGCAGGGGCAGCCTACACCAGGCCCCCACTCATGTCCCCCTGCACCCCCACCCCCCAACAGTGCAGGGGCAGCCTCCACCAGGCCCCCACTCATGTCTACCACCACCCCCACCCCCCAGCCACCAGGAGAAGCCTCCACCAGGGCCCCACTCATGTCCCCCTGCACCCCCACCCCCCAGCAGTGCAGGGGCAGCCTACACCAGGCCCCCACCCATGTCCCCCTGCACCCCCAGCCCCCAGCAGTACAGGGGCAGCCTCCACCAGGCCCACACTTATGTCTCCCACCACCCCCACCCCCCAGCCACCAGGGGCAGTCTCCACCAGGCCCCCACTCATGTCTCCCATCACCCCCACCCCCCAGCAGTGCAGGGGCATCCTCCACCAGGCCCTCACTCATGTCTCCCCCCACCCCCCAGCAGTGCAGGGGCAGCCTCCACCAGGCCCCCACTCATGTCTACCACCAGCCCCACCCCCCAGCAAGGCAGGGGCAGCCTCCACCAGGCCCCCACTCATGTCCAACTCATGTCCCCCTGCATCCCCACCCCCCAGCCACCAGGGGCAGCCTCCACCAGGCCCCCACTCATGTCTCCCATCACCCCCACCCCTCAGCAGTGCAGGGGCAGCCTCCACCAGGCCCCCACCCATGTCCAACTCATGTCTCCATGCACCCCCAAACCCCCAGCCACCAGGGGCAGCCTCCACCAGGCCCCCACTCATGTCTCCCATCACCCCCACCCCCCAGCAGTGCAGGGGCAGCCTCCACCAGGCCCCCACTCATGTCTCCCACCACCCCCACCCCCAGCAGTGCAGGGGAAGCCTCCACCAGGCCCCCACTCATGTCTCCCACCACCCCCACCCCCCAGCAGTGCAGGGGCAGCCTCCACCAGGCCCCCACCCATGTCCAACTCATGTCTCCTTGCACCCCCACCCCCCAGCCACCAGGGGCAGCCTCCACCAGGCCTCCACTCATGTCCCCCTGCACCCCCACCCCCCAGCAGTGCAGGGGCAGCCTACACCAGGCCCCCACTCATGTCCCCCTGCACCCCCACCCCCCAGCAGTGCAGGGGCAGCCTCCACCAGGCCCACACTTATGTCTCCCACCACCCCCACCCCCCAGCCACCAGGGGCAGCCTCCACCAGGCCCCCACTCATGTCTCCCACCACCCCCACCCCCCAGCAGTGCAGGGGCAGCCTCCACCAGGCCCCCACCCATGTCCAACTCATGTATCCCTGCACCCCACCCCCCAGCCACCAGGGGCAGCCTCCACCAGACCCCCACTCATGTCTCCCATCACCCCCACCCCCCAGCAGTGCAGGGGCAGCCTCCACCAGGCCCCCACTCATGTCTCCCACCACCCCCACCCCCCAGCAGTGCAGGGGCAGCCTCCACCAGGCCCCCACTCATGTTTCCCATCACCCCCACCCCACAGCAGTGCAGGGGCAGCCTCCACCATGCCCCCACTCATGTCTCCCACCACCCCCACCCCCCAGCAGTGCAGGGGCAGCCTCCTCCAGGCCCCCACTCATGTCTCCCACCACCCCCACCCCCCAGCAGTGCAGGGGCAGCCTCCACCAGGCCCCCACTCATGTCTACCACCACCCCCACCCCCCAGCAGTGCAGGGGCAGCCTACACCAGGCCCCCACTCATGTCCCCCTGCACCCCCACCCCCCAGCAGTGCAGGGGCAGCCTCCACCAGGCCCACACTTATGTCTCCCACCACCCCCACCCCCCACCAGCCACCAGAGGCAGCCTCCACCAGGCCCCCACTCATGTCTCCCACCACCCCCACCCCCAGCAGTGCAGGGGCAGCCTCCACCAGGCCCCCACTCATGTCTACCTGTCTACCACCACCCCCACCCCCCAGCAGTGCAGGGGCAGCCTCCACCAGGCCCCCACCCATGTCCAACTCATGTCTCCCTGCACCCCCACCCCCTAGTCACCAGGGGCAGCCTCCACCAGGCCCCCACTCATGTCTACCACCACCCCCACCCCCCAGCAGTGCAGGGGCATCCTCTGCCAGGCCCCCACCCATGTCCAATTCATGTCTCCCTGCACCCCCAAACCCCAAGCCACCAGTGGCAGCCTCCACCAGGCCCCCACTCATGTCTACCACCACCCCCACCCCCCAGCCACCAGGGGCAGCCTCCACCAGGCCCCCACTCATGTCTCCCACCACCCCCACCCCCCAGCAGTGCAGGGGCAGCCTCCACCAGGCCCCCACCCATGTCCCCCAGCCAACATGTCAACACAATCTAGATCCCTGGCCCTTATGGTCAGCCTCCAAATGCCAAACACCCACCTGAGTATTGCATCCACCCACTTAGAAATGGCAAAAACATGATATAACCACAAAAGCAAGTTTGGAAATGAACACATGTCCCTCACATACACCCAATGTGTGTCAGTGAATGTCAAAACACATATCATGATATGCATGAAACCAATGAGATGATACTACACATTGAAGTTTGAAGAAAAATATGTATTAATCGCAACATAAAATGAACCAAAAAAAAAAAAATAATGGAAATTATTTAAAAAAAAACAAGCAGGTACGTGAAATAATGCAAAACCAAAAATCAGAATGCAAACGAAAGGTGTCCAAAGTCACAGTCCACTAAAGTAAATCCAATGGAAAATTAAAATCGAAAACCATTGCTCCATGGGGAAATCATTAAAAAAAATGAAAATCCAAAAGTAAACTATATACAGGTAAACAATCCAGGGTCCATGATCCCAACAGAAGAAATGAAACCTATCTAATAACACTACCTAAAAAAAGAAAATATATACAAAAATCTGGCCCATTGTCCAAAAGGTCCAAAAAATATGCAAAACCAAAGGAAACCTAACACTAACTACAGAACTATTTACAAGGGCAGCGGGCTAGTCCGACGGCTCACTTCGGGATGTTCCGGGCCAGGGCATCATCGAACTCCTGCTCAATGTCCCGGAGGCGCTCCTCCTCCATGGCCCCGAGGGTCCACAGGGCCGTCCACATGTTCCCCCCAAACTCCCTGCTGATTGCCTCGAGGCACTCGGCACGCCTCAGGGCCCTCCGCATGGAGTTCTCTGCCCTGACCATCGTGAGCCGTGCCTCTTCCGCCCGCTGCCGCTCCGCATCTATGGCGTGGCCCAACCGCTGCCACATGGAAGACACTTCCCGTCCTGGGTCCTCCTGCCCTCCGGCCGATGCCTGCCCCTCCGATGTCGAAGGCCCCGAGCCATCATGGCTCCCACCACATTGCTGCTGCTGCTGCGCCTCTGCCCGTGCACTGCCTCCTGATGCCTGCACATCCTCCGCTGGCTGGGGTGCAGTCGTTGATGTGGCCACCCTTGCTGGACGTCCGACTCCCGACTGTGGCAGGGATGCCTCCTCCACCAGCCTGGCCGCACCATCAGAGGCAGCTCCACAGGGCACCCAGGTGACTGATGGGTGGGAAGATGGCACGGAGGACGACTGGGGATTCAGTTGAGGAGGGGGGTCTGAGCAAGCCCCATCAAACGGAGGAATCCGGCCTAGGTGACCTGTCCCAGTAGGCCGACGCGGTCAACGAGCCATTCGAGATGATGTGCAGCCTCCTCATGAAAAGACTGCAGGTCACCTCGCATGGCCCGTTGACGCAACGCCACACCAGTCAGGACAGGCTCAACCCGGACCTGGTTAGCCACGTCCGCAGGCAGAGGAAGGCCAGTTGTCGTGAGCTCATCCCCTGCCTGAAAACGGGGCCTGGACGTAGGCATCCCTGCTGGTGCAAGATGATGCAGTGACAGGATCAGGGACAGGACTGCACACAGGCACCTCCGCGGCGACCTGTGTTGCCTCCTGTGCCTGGTCCTGCACTGCACCACTAGCACCAGTGGAATACCCACCTCCAGACCCCGTCTCTGTTGCTTGCACGGCCTCCACCAAACCCCCCACCAACCTGGATGACTCCGTGCCATCTTCCCCCGTTGGACCCTGTGGGGTCCCAACTGCCCCTTCTGCTGCTGCCGAGGAGTCCAACTCTGACCTCTGCCTCTTGGACCTCCCCCCGGCAGCTGCGGCCTGGGACGTGGCACCGGACTCCTCACTCCCCAACGAGATCACAACCTGGGAGGGGAGCCGGGCCTTGCGTCTCCGGCTGGCAGTGCGATCCCCGCCGTTGTGCTCCACAGCACCTTCTCCGCCCTCTTCATCAGTTGACGCTGCAGACAGGGAGAAATAAAACACAGGCATCAGGGCACTGTACAATGGACACATACACACACGACAGTTGCACATGATTGGCATTTGCAAACCGCAGACATGGCATCACAATTGGCAACAAACATGTCATTTCTACATGCACACATGAGTCATACCACAGCCACATCGCAACTGCCAGCACCATCCATACACATACAACAGCATGAGCAGGCAAAGGTGAGCCAGACAACACATGTAACACAGGGAGTGCACTACACATGCACGCACGCCACCACACTTGCATGCATGTGTACACCTCACCCAACTGTAGCAGTGTCCCGATGGGCATCCATGTCACATCGGCCAATCAGGCTTCCACATCCGGCTGTCACATGCATCCATGTTGCATCACTGTTGCACCCTTGTCAAATACACACACATGCACATGTACACAGTGCTGATACATGCAGCTGAAAACAACATACATGCGTGACATCACAAACATGCCTACTTACATACACATTCATACAAACATGTGTGCCCACACAACTGCATTTGGCATGCAAGCCTACACACACAAGCACCATCCATGTCTCACACATGACAGCGCTCGCATGTGTTAGCCTCACGGTCCTGTACACCCCCACCCATACTCGGCCCCATACAAACAGATGTGCAACCGGCACACTACTGGCACATCACCACACGGCCAGCTTACAATCATGATGCATGTACACTTACCGCTCGACTCCAGATGGGTCTGCCTCTCAAGGACCTGGACGTGGAGCGCTGGGGATATGCGTTCCAGGACCCTCATCTGATCTTCCGACAAGTGGCCCTGGCGCCCCTTAGCATCCGCTGCCTTCAAGAGGCGCCGGGCCTTGTTCAGGGTCCTGGACCTGAAGTCCTCCCAGCGCTTCTTGACATGTTGGAAGTCGTGGACTGCCACCCCCTCCGCGTTGATGGCAGTCAGGATGTCGGTCCAGATCCAAGTCTGTCCTTCCTTGTCGGCGTGCACACTTCCGTAGAGGGCATCATACTGCCCCAGGACTTGCTCCACCAGGACACCAACTTCCCTGGCACTGAAGCTGGTGCCCCTCTGCCTCTTTGGCCGGGGGTTGTCAGTGGTGCCAGATGTTGCAGTGCCTGACATGACAACCCCAGAGGCAGGAGTGGGTGGGCAACTGGGTCCTGGGGCTGTGCCCTGGAGCGATGGAATCCCAGTCGGGAGTCTTCGGTTCCAGCAGGGGTGGTAACAGCAACAGCACCCCTGGCTGATGTGCAGGCAGCAAATGGCAGGGCACGTGGGCAGCAGGCAGTCAGGCAGCAGCAGATGGCAGGTGGGAGCGTGCTCGGGGCTCTGGGGGGCAATAAATTGGCTTTCTGGGCAGGAGCGTGGTCTTCCGTGTGCTTACGCATGGCCAGCTTGATACGTAGTGATTTGGCACGTGAAAAGTCCTGCACGTCTGCATATAATTCAAGGAAAGGCCCTTAGCGCGTAAGTGCGTCTGCACGCATACGCGGTTTCATTGGCCCGAAGGCCCCCATGCGCAGATGTGACATCACGCGCATGGCCGTAGAGAATGGTGCGTGTAAAAAAAAAAGAGATACACGTCCGAGTGTCAAAGCGCGTAATTGGTGGAAATGGCCTCATCGGGTATGCGCGTCTGTGACGTGTGTATAAAAGGTACGTGTAGAACGCCATTTCCTTGTACGTGCTTTTCGTGGAGAGCGAGTGGGTGAAATCTGTACTTCTTGTCGGTTCACACGCGATTTACTTCACGGCGTTTCCAGTTTGTACTCCCTGTTACCTCTGACAGCTTTTTCTCTTTTCCTCTTTTTCCTGGGCCTGTTTCATCAAACAGCGTTCCCTTCTACTGTTGTCCTGTCTCCTCAGACAGCGTACAATTCTTCTTATGGCAGGGGTGTTACCAACGCACACACGAGCATATTTTTCACGCTTTTGTTCCTGGCAGACGGTCGCGCACGTATTTAACATCTGTGCTTGCCCCGTGTGTCGCGTACCCCTTCAGAGGTTATTCTAGGCTGCGTGTGACACGCATACGTTCATTCTTGTGTTTCTGGGTGTCACAGCGTAGTGCAGGTTTATTTTTCCACGCACGTGGTCTAGGAGGGGTTGCGTGCACCTTACTTCCCTTTTTTGGGGTGCCTGTGCGTTGCGTGACCCGTCATCTTTCCCCAGGGGTGACATACAGCCTTGCTAGAGCACTAGGGTACAATTGCCATCTGGTACCCAGCCCCTTTGACCCCCAATTGCCCAGGACAATAGTTCACATCGACTCCCATACGCACAATAACATCAGTGCCATGGCTGGGAGGTGAACAAGCCGTAAGGGTGGCAAAGGTGGCCGAGCCCCAAGTGGTGGCCGTGGTGGATCCGGTAGGGGACGTGGCCGTGACTTGCAGCGTGCCCATAGCCCCCCATGTGTGGAGGAGAAGTCAGGGTCACCCATGCCCCCTGACCCCCCTGGTTGAGGTTAACGTGGCTGACACCATCCATGCCCAGCCCTTGTTGGACCAGCCCACTGTGGAACCAGACCTGGCACAGGGTGACTCCATGGCTGACTTCCAGGTCAGCAGGTCTAGGCCACGTGCGCCGGTGAACGTTGGTGTCATCAGGCCACATGGATCAGGGGCAGCTAGGTCATCTGCTGCCCCACGTAGGCAGGCTGGGGAGGCTGCAGGGGCAGCTGCGGCTCGATCCACCCCACCTCTCACACACTCAGCCAGGACAGTGTCGGTCCAAGTCCATCATGCTGACATTCCCCCTGACACCATCACTCTTGAGCTAATGCCTGCACCAACTCCCATGCTGAGTGTGCAATCCCACACTCCTAGTACAGAGTCCACCGGGGCTCCTGCCCCTAGTGTCCAGAGCGGCGTAGGACACTCAGGATCCCCACCACCTTCCAAGCGGAAGAGGAAGAGTGCTCGTCCAGTAGAGGCTGATGCCCCAGACACGGCTACACAGTCCGGCCCGTCAAGGAAGCCCAGCTTCAATGACGCTGAACTGAATGCACTTGTAGAGTATGTGTCCGCACATGACCGCGAAATGGTGATTGTTGCAGGATCCAAGACCACACCTGCACAACGTCAGGCACACTGGCAGACCATTGTGGACATCATAAGTGCCCTTGGAATCGTGAGGTGCACAGCTACTGAATGCTACAAGCGCTGGAATGACCTGCAGCGCAGGGCAAAGAATAAGCTGGCCTCAAGTCATGCCACAACTCTAGTGACTGGAGGTGGGTCTCCAGCAGATGACATAGAACTCACTCCACATGAGCAGGTTGCTGGGACCTACGTCACGGAGGAACAGATCCAAGGCGTGGGAGAACTGGCAGATTACGAGGTATTGTCCGGTGAGTGCACATGCATGTGTGTGTCATCCATGTGCATGGTGTGTGTGGGAGGGCTTCTGTTTGTGTGCCAGGTGAGGGTGTGTGTGCCTGAGTGGTTTGGGTCACCCATGTGCCTCTTCCTATACATTCTACGCACCAGCATTTGGGTATAGCAGCATCCCTTCTGCCAACATTAGACATTCAGCCCAACACCACGTCAGTTGCCCTTGGAGTGTGATCTTGCCACAACATTGTTGCTTATTTACCTCTGTTTATTCAGGCAGATTTTTTGCATACCACCACTTTTATTCGGGATTTCTCCGTCCTATTGTCACATGTCTGACATGGCTATGGTACAGTGGACTGGCTTTGTTTCCTGGACATGATTTGTTTAGACATGTCCCTGTGCTATTTTGGACTGGCAGCTGCAGGTTCAACATTTGAACCATGTGAATGAAAAATCAATTTCATTAGCAAACTGGACTGAATGAACAATTGGTGACCTCCGCTCCCTCTTCACTTCATGGCTAGAGTACATGCCATCTGTGTGATGACCTGTGTATTTGACCTGCCAATCACTGGCCAATTTGTGATGCCACTGCTAGGCAGCATGCAGCAAATGTTTTCATCTTCCATCTTGGTGTCATCAATGTATGCCATCTGCCTACCCTTCACACCCTTCACACGCAGTGACGGTGCATGCATGGGAGGGTTTTGGTCATGTGGGACATGTGTCAATCAAGTACTGTTTCTATAGCCTCTCAGCCCTAATTGTGTGCCATAGTGCTAATACCTGTTTCCATTTGTTTTCTTTTATGTCTTTGCAGGGGATGACGCACTTGATTCTGCTGGGGTTGTGGAGATGGTGCAGACCCAGGAGGGGTCTGAGGGCCGACCGACCACCAGTGAGGGACGTGGTGTGATGGTTGGTGAGAACCCACAACTGCTGCAGGTCGTGCTCTCTAGGGGTGTCTCTGGCTGCACCTCCCCCAAGCTTTATTCAGGTGTCGATTCGGATGATGAGACGTATGTGCCATCGCAGGTGAGTGTTCCTGGGAGGGATTCTGTTCTGTCCGACCCACCTGCACCAGGGTTAGAACCCTCAATGGGGATGTCAGTGTTGGCAGGTACGCCTTTGGTGGTTACGGATGCAGGGTCACACTCCGCGACATCTGATCCTGTTCCTGGGCCAGCAGATCAGAGGGGGAATGCAGTCCTGCAGCCTCAGGCAGGGCCGGCACAGCAAGGCGCAGTTCGCCTTGCCCCAGACAGGTGTGGTTCCCGCTGACGTGGTGGCCGTCAGCCACCTGGCAATACCGCATGGGAGCAATCCATATACGGTATGGCAACCCAACAGGCAGCATCATCAGAGATGATGGCTCAGGCCATGGATAGGGTGGCCACTTCCATTGTCCCCCCCGAAAGCCTGATGGAGCGACTACAGCAGGCAACCGACTCCATCTGCCAGTCACACAGGGAGGACATGTTGGCGTCCGACAGGGACAGGCGGGCGGCACTGGCGACTCTGCAGGAAGCCATTTCCATAGAGTCCAAGGGCCACAGGGAAGCCCTGAGGGTGGAACTCCTTCACCTCAGGACAACTCTTGTTGAGCTTGAGGCTTCAACAAACAGAAGGACAGAACAGCAGCTGGAGTGTCTCAAACGTACGCTCTCAGCTGAGATGAAGGCAACTAGGGCGGAGGTCCGGGCATCCCGTGAGTTGTTGCATGGGGACCTCCGCACACTTATCCTCCAGAACGAGACCTACCTCACCCGCATGCTTGCAGCCATGGAGGAACAGACTAGGGCTTTGCGTGGGCTGCCTCCCATAGTGCCACCACCTCCTGATGCAGCTGCAGAGGGTGAGGAGAGCGACAGCAGTGATACTCCCACAATAGGGTAGCCGTGTAGGCCATGAGCCCATGGAGGTGTTTTTTTTCGCAAGATCCACACAGGTGGGTTTTGGTGTGCACCCTGTCCTCGGACCTCCTGGGTGGCCTCCCCCATCCCCCAGGGCCCATTAATGGCCATTTTTTGGGGGGTTTTTTGGGACAGTGTGTTGCCTTGTGTGGCTCCCGTGGGCATACGCTGCATTGTGGCTGGGCACATGCAGGCTTGTCATGAATTTGGTTCAGATGCTTGGGTTTTTGTGACACACACCCCTCCTGCTTCCCGTTTCCATGGGCTTGCAAAGGGTGTGCCCAAGTGACAGTGACGTAAATGGTGACATTGGACTCCCATTCGATGTGTGGGCAGTCTGTAGTCAATACTGTGTATACATTCATAGTGCATATTGTTGTTGTATTGTACACTGCATGGTGTATTGATATGTGCCTCTGCATCCATCTCATCCTCCTAATTTGCAGGTCCATTCCTCATGTCTTCACAATGCGGTTGTAACGCTCACCTGATTCCCGTAGAGGCGCCGGTCTTGACTGGGCGTATACCGTATCTTCAAAGGTGATGTGTAACACACGGCTGGCTCTTTGGGCTGGACCTCTGTGCACTGTATGCCTGACTCGAAGGGTAAGATGTCTGCAGATAGAAAATATGGGATTAAGGAACTGGGTTATTGAATGTCTCTCTCTTCTTCCCTTTCTCTTCTCCTGTAGAACCCCAAAGGTTAACGCTCTCACCTTAGGTAAGTGAACGCCGTGCTCTCCATCTGCCTCGGGGCAGGGTGCTGTAACCAGTTTCTTCACTGGATAAGGGGAGCAGGCCTCTTGACTTCAGAGGACTGCTGTCCGTCGTTTACTGCACGAACTGTAAGTTTCGAGTAATTCTAATGTCTTTAAAGTCTTTAGTAATGATGTTTCTTGTTTTGCAGGGTTCCGGCGATGGCGGATGACGGGCTGAAGTGAGTTGAAGATGGAGCCCGTGTGATGAATAGAAGCGCCTGGAAGCACGTAAGTAAGCGCTTGTTGCCTGCTTCACGATGCGCTCTAACTGTCTTTTTATTTTGCAGGTACAAGTTCGGAGCGGCTGCAGGGTGCCGGAATACCCACTGGGTTAGATGTGGAAAGGAGTAATGGCACGTGAGTATTAAAGTTCCCCAATGTCTTTAAACGCACCTTGTTTTGTCTTTCAGATGCGGGATGCAGCGCCGAAGGCCTCCGGAGCGTGCAAAGAGTTGGTAAGCTTTTGTCTTTCAGATGCCGGAATGCAGTGTGAAGACCTCCGGAGCGCACGAAGAGTAGGTAAGCCTTTGTCTTTCAGATGCCGGAATGCAGCGCGAGGCGTTGGTGACAGCCGATGGACCAGGTAAGTGAAGAGCTGTCACTGAAGACCGTAATGCTAACCTGTTCTTTCTTGTCTTTATAGGTGTTGCTGAAGACTGGATTCAGGATGGTAAGCCTTTTTCCTTAGGCCCAGGATCAGATGCAGAAGACACGATGAGCGTTCTGCTGCAGAGGATGCAGAATAACGCAAAGCAAGATTCATCCATTGGGTGTGGTTTAAATAGCCTCCTTTAGTGCTTAGGTTTCTCCTTCCACAGCCACGCCTAGGTAAGAAAAGAGTTCCTGCTTTCCAGAAGAGTTCCAGTGTTCTGAATCTAGGGAGTGGCTCCTGCCCCACCCAACAGGAAAAGTAGTTCCAAACAGAAGAGGATCAGAGGCTCAACTGGCAGGCAAGTAAGCAGCATGGTCTGCTGCCGGTAAGTCCACCCAAGCATTATGAGCCCGGCGCTTCCAGCGCTGGGACTGGGCATATTTATGAGCCTGGTGCCACTGGCGCCAGGACTGGGTCCAAAAGGTCCCAATTGGGACTGGTTGGCACTCGGAACCTGGGTTATGGATCTGCTTCCAAGGGAGTTGGGAAAACCCTGACCTTTTGGAAGCAGAGATCATGACAGTACCTCCCCTCAAGGCCCCTCCCAAACCGGGCTTCTCCGGGGGTTTTGGCTTGTCAGGAAATGTTCGGTGAAATCTTTTGATTAGGCGAGGAGCGTGGACATATTCAGCAGGTTCCCAGGATCTCTCTTGGGGGCTGTAGCCTTTCCAGTCAATTAGGTAAAATAGTTTAGATTTGGAGATCTTGGAGTCCAGAATGCTTTTGACTTCAAACTCGAGTTCTCCATCAACTAGGATAGGTTTTGGAGATTTAGTTAGTCGGGTTTGAGGTTGCACGGGTTTTAATAGAGAGACGTGGAAGACCGGATGTATCTTCATGTGCGGGGGCAAGTCCAACTTGACCGCTACTGGGTTTACTATGGTAGTGATGGAATAGGGACCAAGGTATCTTGGGTTGAATGTGCGTGGCCCTTTTAGAGGTAGATATTTGGTGGATAACCAGACTTGATCCCCTACTTGATATTGAGGGGCTTCCTTCCGATGTTGATCTGCTCCTTTCTTGTATTGTTCTTTAGCCCTTTGAAGGTGAGAAACAGCTTCCTTAAAGGCTTGGGTGATTGTAGAATGCAGGTAGTCTACTGCTGGTGTTTCAAGATCTTGGAGGGGATCCAACTCCGAGGTTCGAGGGTGACTGCCATACAAAAGAAAAAACGGGGTTTTCCCAGTTCCCGAATGGACAGAGTTATTGTAGGCATATTCGGCTATCCAAAGGATGTCTTTCCAAGTTTTTTCAGTTTGTTGCAGCATGCAGCGTAAATACTGTTCCAGAGTTTGATTGGTCCTCTCGGTTTGTCCGTCGGTCTGAGGGTGGTGACTGGTCGATAGTCTCACATCAATTTGAGCCGACCGACAGCAACTTTGCCAAAAATGAGAAATAAATTGACTACCTCGATCCGAAATTAGAACCGAAGGAAAACCGTGCAGTCGGACGATGTTTTCGAGAAATTCTCGGGCCAGAGTTGCTGCTGTTGGCAAGCCTTTGAGCGGAATGAAATGCGCCATCTTGGAGAATAAGTCCACGATTACTAGAATCGTATTGTATCCGGAGCATGGAGGTAGATCGGTGATGAAGTCCATAGAAAGCGTATGCCAAGGGCGAGGTGGGATGTCAATAGGGCGTAAGAGGCCTGCTGGTCTTTCCTTTTGACTCTTGTTTTGGGCGCATACTCCACAGGACATTATAAAGTCTCTGATATCTTTTTTCCAAGACGGCCACCAGAAGTAGCGCTTGATCTTTTCTGAGGTCTTGGCCATATCGGGATTTCCTTCCATTAAAGAATCGTGATAACAAGTGATTACTTTTTTCTGTAAATCTGTGCTGGGTAGGTATAATCGTTCTTGGAAATACAATAAGTTGTCCTTTACTGCAAAGTCCTTTCCCTGCAGATGCCAATTCTGTATGTCTGCTGGAGTTACAAGTTGCCTGGCTTTATCCTTAACTTCCTCTATGGATTCTGTGGCGATTACACCCAGAATTCTTTGTTCGGGAATGATTGGTACAGGTTTAGGGTTGATCAAGTGTTCTTCCACTCCCATCCGAGAAAGGGCATCAGCTTTACCGTTCTTTGTACCAGGTCGATAGGTAATTATGAAGTCAAACTCGGCAAAGAATAATGCCCAACGGAGCTAGAGGATTGGGCTTTTGCGGTTTTCAAATATTGCAGGTTTCGGTGATCCGTAATCACAGTAACGGTGTGTCGTGCCCCCAGCAGATAATGCCGCCAAGCCTTAAAGGCAGACTTGATAGCCAGAAGTTCCTTGTCAGTAATCGTGTAATTGATTTCAGGAGGCGAGAATTTGCGGGACCAAAATGCCACGGGATGCAACTGATTGGTTACCGGGTCCTTTTGTGATAGAACTGCCCCCATGGCAAGGCTTGAAGCATCAGTTTCCATGATGTAGGGGAGTTCGGGGCGAGGGTGTTTTAAGATTGGTGCAGAGATAAATTTAGTCTTCAAATCCTGGAAAGCTTGTTCCGCCTCGGTAGACCATTCAAAACGTTTGTTTTTCTTTAACAAGGCAGTGATGGGCTGGACTATTCGAGAGAATTCGGGGATAAACCTGCGGTAAAAGTTAGCGAAGCCTAACATGCTTTGCACACCTTTTACGGAGGATGGTGATGGCCATTTGAGAACTGCATCGACCTTCTTTGAATCCATACGCACTCCGCCAGGTGATAATATGAATCCCAAGAATTCAACTTCAGTCACGTTGAAAACACATTTTTCCAACTTAGCGAAAAGTTTGTGTTGACGCAATCTTTCGAGGACCATTTTCACGTGTTTCCGATGTTCAGATTCCGATGAAGAATAAACGAGGATGTCGTCAATGTAAACAACAACACACACATCTATGAGCTCTCTGAGGACATCGTTCATAAAATATTGAAAGGCGGCCGGGGCATTGCAAAGTCCGAAGGGCATGACCTGATATTCAAATAGCCCATACTTGGTGCGGAAGGCCGTCTTCCATTCATCGCCCTCTTTTACTCGTACCAAGTGGTAAGCTCCTCTAAGATCCAGCTTTGTATATATGCATGCTTTTCTGACTTGGTCCAGGAGTTCAGGGATCAAAGGTAACGGATATCTATTCTTAACAGTGATCTGGTTCAGAGAGCGATAATCTATACAAGTTCTAAGGTCTCCTTCCTTTTTTGGAACGAAGAACAAAGCTGAAGAAGCAGGGGACTTGGAAGGACGAATAAACCCATTTGCCAGGTATTGATCCAGGTATTGTCGAAGGTGAAGGTTCTCAGGCTCGGTGAGGGCATAAATTCTACTACAAGGAGGAGTAGATCCAGGTATCAGGTCTATCTGACAGTCATAAGACCTATGAGGAGGTAGAGAGTTAGCCTGATCCTTCCGGAAAACATCTTGGTATTCTAGGTATTCGGGAGGTAACTGGGGAGTCTCTGAAGAAATTGCTGCCAGTGCAACACCAGGTGGAGGGTGACAAGTAGAGACAAATTCTGGAAACTGGACCGTTCTTGCTCTCCAATCGATCAGAGGATTGTGTTTCTCTAACCAAGGTATTCCTAGAATAATCTGAAACTGAGGGGCCTTGATCACATCGAACACGATCTTCTCATGGTGTCCATCTTGACTTACTAGCGTCACCTCTTGAGTGGTATGCGTTACTGGCCCGGAGGCTATCTCCGTACCATCCACCGTAGTAATGACGTCCTTTGCAACCTTGGGACAAAGAGTTAGATTCATCCTCAAAACCATTTCATGATCCACATAATTGCCGATGGCGCCGCTGTCGACGTAAGCTTCAATTGCATGTAATCGATCCGGATTATCAGGGCTAATGAGGACCATAGGTATCACGAAATGCGAGGTCACGGAACTGGTTTTCACGCTCGGCAAGAGGACCTCTATTCTTGTCGGGCGAGGTCGTTTCCCTGCTCAGAGTTTGTAACTTTGGTAACTGCAGCTCCTACTGCCTTCTTGGCAGGTTTCACCGTACAGTTTCGAAGAAAGTGCCCTGAGTTTCCGCAATAGAGGCATAATTGCAACTGTTTTCTCCTTTACCGCTCCTTTTGTGTTAGAGGACCTTTCAGACCCCCTATTTGCATGGGTTCCCCGGAGTCTACTCCTTTGGAAGGAGTTGGCGGTTTGGAAAATACTCGAGCATCAAACTTGGAACGATCGGCCTTCCTGTTCTGCAGTCTGTGATCTATTTGAACGACTAAGTCTATATATTCCGAACAATCTTGTGGGGGATTCACTACTTGGGCTAACACATCTTTGAGCTCCCCACGTAGACCTCTATAAAACAGCGTAATCCTTTTGTCCTCAGGCCATTGAGTTTCCACTATCAGTCTGTTGAAAGACGCAATATAAGCCAAAAGGTCTTGATTACCTTGTCGCAACGAAAGAAGCTCATTGTCCAAGGCCTGCCCCTGTGAATGTCTTGCGAACAGTTTTTCCATACTGAGCTGAAAAGCTTGAAAATCATGGAGGACCGGATCATCTTGATTTACTAGAGGGATCGACCAGTCTGCCGCATTGCCACTAAGGTACGAAAGCACGAAAGCTACTTTAGCTTGATCAGTTGGAAAGGCTGCTGGCCGGCATAAGAAATGCAACCGGCACTGATTGATAAATACTGCAAACCTCTTTGGGTCACCAGAAAATCGTTCGGGCGGAACCAAAGGTACATTCCCAGGTAGGTTGATCTGCACTGGATTCATAGAGGATGTAGAAGGAAGATTTCCCCCAGATGCGGGTAACGGGGTCTGTCCGGCTTGTGACTGTAGCAATTGTCTAGCGAGATCATCTGTTCGCTCCTTGGAAATAATCAGTTCCCTTCTTAGAGCGTTTGTTTCCTGACGGGCTGCATGCACTTCTGCCCTTAGTTCTCAAGTAACTGGGCTAGCTGGTCGGTATCCGAGGTTACCATAGCACCTGGACGGGAGTTTTGTGGTAGGCTTTGCGTTCTGTAACGCTCACCTGATTCCCGTAGAGGCGCCGGTCTTGACTGGGCGTATACCGTATCTTCAAAGGTGATGTGTAACACACGGCTGGCTCTTTGGGCTGGACCTCTGTGCACTGTATGTCTGACTCGAAGGGTAAGATGTCTGCAGATAGAAAATATGGGATTAAGGAACTGGGTTATCGAATGTCTCTCTCTTCTTCCCTTTCTCTTCTCCTGTAGAACCCCAAAGGTTAACGCTCTCACCTTAGGTAAGTGAACGCCGTGCTCTCCATCTGCCTCGGGGCAGGGTGCTGTAACCAGTTTCTTCACTGGATAAGGGGAGCAGGCCTCTTGACTTCAGAGGACTGCTGTCCGTCGTTTACTGCACAAACTGTAAGTTTCGAGTAATTCTAATGTCTTTAAAGTCTTTAGTAATGATGTTTCTTGTTTTGCAGGGTTCCGGCGATGGCGGATGACGGGCTGAAGTGAGTTGAAGATGGAGCCCGTGTGATGAATAGAAGCGCCTGGAAGCACGTAAGTAAGCGCTTGTTGCCTGCTTCACGATGCGCTCTAACTGTCTTTTTATTTTGCAGGTACAAGTTCGGAGCGGCTGCAGGGTGCCGGAATACCCACTGGGTTAGATGTGGAAAGGAGTAATGGCACGTGAGTATTAAAGTTCCCCAATGTCTTTAAACGCACCTTGTTTTGTCTTTCAGATGCGGGATGCAGCGCCGAAGGCCTCCGGAGCGTGCGAAGAGTTGGTAAGCTTTTGTCTTTCAGATGCCGGAATGCAGTGTGAAGACCTCCGGAGCACACGAAGAGTAGGTAAGCCTTTGTCTTTCAGATGCCGGAATGCAGCGCGAGGCGTTGGTGACAGCCGATGGACCAGGTAAGTGAAGAGCTGTCACTGAAGACCGTAATGCTAACCTGTTCTTTCTTGTCTTTATAGGTGTTGCTGAAGACTGGATTCAGGATGGTAAGCCTTTTTCCTTAGGCCCAGGATCAGATGCAGAAGACACGATGAGCGTTCTGCTGCAGAGGATGCAGAATAACGCAAAGCAAGATTCATCCATCGGGTGTGGTTTAAATAGCCTCCTGTAGTGCTTAGGTGTCTCCTTCCACAGCCACGCCTAGGTAAGAAAAGAGTTCCTGCTTTCCAGAAGAGTTCCAGTGTTCTGAATCTAGGGAGTGGCTCCTGCCCCACCCAACAGGAAAAGTAGTTCCAAACAGAAGAGGATCAGAGGCTCAACTGGCAGGCAAGTAAGCAGCATGGTCTGCTGCCGGTAAGTCCACCCAAGCATTATGAGCCCGGCGCTTCCAGCGCTGGGACTGGGCATATTTATGAGCCTGGTGCCACTGGCGCCAGGACTGGGTCCAAAAGGTCCCAATTGGGACTGGTTGGCACTCGGAACCTGGGTTATGGATCTGCTTCCAAGGGAGTTGGGAAAACCCTGACCTTTTGGAAGCAGAGATCATGACAGTGGTCCACCTTGGAACTGGAGTCCATGTTGTAAGCAGTGCACCTACACTCTTGCGTGGCGCTAACACTGTATACTTGGAAGTGTTCGGAGGGCTGGCATCATCAGAAGCGAGGCTAGCAAATTTATAAGTCTGTAATGTCATGTTTAAGGTAGGTTGGAGGTTGTGTAGGTGATTGGTATTCTTGGTAAGTATTTGGTAATGTGTGTTGTAGGTCCTGCATTACTGTGAGCATTTCATGTGTGGCCATGTTTCCATTAGGGACACTGTAGCTGCTGACACTTGGGGCATGCTGTGGGGATTAATTTGTTTCCTCTCACATTGCATGACATGCCATGGTGTGTTGTGTGGCCGTGCCGAGGAGGGGTTGGGTCATGTAGTATTTTGCGAGTGGGTATTCATTTCTGCAGCATGGAAGTGTGTCTTTTGATGACACTGCATTGGTGATGTTTGTGTAGGTAGGGATGCACACATTGTGATACTTCCACATGAACAATCTCAGGCTGCTATGGTTCTGACAGTTGACTGTCCCTTTGTTCGTCTTAATTGTCAGGTCGAGTCATCATTGCTTATCAGATGGTATGTGCCAGGGCTGTGTGCACTCCACTGGGGTGTGATTTCTATGTGAAGTAATTAGCCACCAGCTGCGTACGGGCTGCCTCACCCCGTGTCCTCTCCCCTCCCATGCGCAGCGGGCATGCATGTGGTTGGGGATGAGGGGGCACCACCATGTCCACAGCCAGTCCCCGGCGTGTTGCAACATTGTGCAGGACACATGCTGCCACTATGATCCTGCACACTACTGGGGGCGCATATAACAGCTGCCCGCCAGAACGGTCAAGGGAGCGAAAGCGTGACTTGAGCACTCCGAATGTGCGCTCCACTATGCCCCGGGTTGCAATATGGGCTGTGTTGTATCTTACCTCTGGAGGCGTGATGGGGTTCCGAATTGGCGTCATCATGTGGGTGCTCAGAGGGTAGGCACTGTCCCCTGGTGAGGAGGTGATGTGTATCATTAGTGGGGTAGTGACATAACTCTGCATCTGACATGCATGCATGTGCAGTGGCATTCATACTCACCAAGCAGCCATGTATCGCCATGCCGCCCAGCTTCTAGGTCCCGGCTTAGGGTAGACATTCGGTAAATGAAGCTGTCGTGGGTGGACCCTGGATAGTTGGCATATACTGAGGTGATGATTCCCTTGGCATTACATACTACCTGCACGTTGATGGAATGCCAGTGCTTGCGGTTCCTATAGATGTGCTCAGATGCCCTGGGAGGACGTAGTGCCACATGGGTGCAGTCAATGGCACTTAGCACTTTTGTGAACTGTGCCACAGCGTAGAAATCGAGGGTGGCAGCCTGCCTTTCTGCAGGTGTCCTGGGCAGGTATATGTGCCTACGGACTGATGGGCATGCAGTGATGATGTTCAAGACCTGGTGTAGGCAGCATGACTGCGTGGCCTGTGACACCCCACCCACTATGGCACTTGTCCGCTGAAATATCCCTGTGGCCAAAAAGTACAGTACATTGAGGACCTTCTCCAGGGGGCTGAGTGCTTGGGAGCACAGGGTGGGTGATGTGAGGTCATCCTCCCACTCACTGACCAGGTCCAGTATTATGTGTGGTTGAAACCTGTACCTCCCATACACCTGGTCATCAGGCATCCCAAGAAGGCTGGTTCTGGGAGTGAAAATTCGGCCCTCACTATCCTCCTCCTCCTCCTTTGGTAACCCACGGCCACTGCTGCTAGGAACGGTATATTCATCCTGGCGTCTGAGCTTGTTTTGTTGTTTGCGCGCACTTTTATGCTGCGTGGGTCGACGTACGCCTGCTTCATTCTGGCGTACGTGTTTCAGGATTGGACCATTTATTTTTCGGCACGTCGTAGGCGAACGTGTGAATCTTCCCGCCCACCCCAGGAATACGCGTAGCACGCTCTCACAGGCCCAGTCGCGAGTAAATATTCCCGCTCACCCCTGTAATACACGTACCCCACTCTCAAAGGCCCAGTCGCGTGTGGAAGTTCACGTGCACCCCGAAACACACGTAGCCAGGCTAATCGCGTGTGGAACTTCCCTCGTACCCCGAAGTACACGTACCCAGCCCAATCACGTGTGGAACTTCCCGCGCACCCCGAAACACACGTAGCCAGGCTAATCGCGTGTGGAACTTCCCTCGCACCCCGAAGTACATGTACCCAGGCCAATCGCGTGTGGAACTTCCCGCACACCCCGAAACACACGTAGCCAGGCCAATCGCGTGTGGAACTTCCCTCGCACGCCGAAGTACACCTACCCAGCCCAATCGCGTGTGGAACTTCCCGCGCACCCCGAAGTACACGTACCCAGGCAAATCGCAGGGCTGTGGGGTGGGGGTGGTGTGAGACATGATTGGGGGCCTGGTGGAGGCTGCCCCTGGTGGCTGGGGGGTGGGGGTGGTGGGAGACATAAGTGTGGGCTTGGTGGAGGCTGCCCCTGCACTGCTGGGGGGTGGGGGTGCAGGGGGACATGAGTGGGGGCCTGGTGTAGGCTGCCCCTGCACTGCTGGGGGGTGGGGGTGCAGGGGGACATGAGTGGGGGCCTGGTGGAGGCTGCCCCTGGTGGCTGGGGGGTGGGGGTGGTGGGAGACATACGTGTGGGCCTGGTGGAGGCTGCCCCTGCACTGCTGGGGGGTGGGGGTGCAGGGGGACATGAGTGGGGGCCTGGTGTAGGCTGCCCCTGCACTGCTGGGGGGTGGGGGTGCAGGGGGACATGAGTGGGGGCCTGGTGTAGGCTGCCCCTGGTGGCTGGGGGGTGGGGGTGGTGGGAGACATAAGTGTGGGCCTGGTGTAGGCTGCCCCTGCACTGCTGGGGGATGGGGGTGCAGGGGGACATGAGTGGGGGCCTGGTGGAGGGTGCCTCTGGTGGCTGTGGGGTGGGGGTGATGGGAGACATGAGTGGGACATGAGTGGGGGCCTGGTGGAGGCTGCCCCTGCACTGCTGGGGGGTGGGGGTGATGGGAGACATGAGTGGGGGCCTGGTGTAGGCTGCCCCTGCACTGCTGTGGGGTGGGGGTGCAGGGGGACATAAGTGTGGGCCTGGTGGAGGCTGCCCCTGCACTGCTGGGGGGTGGGGGTGCAGGGGGATATATTTGGGGGCCTGGTGGAGGCTGCCCCTGGTGGCTGGGGGGTGGGGGTGCAGGGAGACATGAGTTGGACAACAAGTGATTATCAGTCTGCAGTCATTGCTGACAAAACCTCAGTCATGGGGAGTCGGTGGGGGTAAGTGGCATGTTGCACTTGGAGAGGTTACCATGTCTCTCACTATTTGTGCTGACCTTTAACATGGCCAAGGATCCAGGATCCATTTAGTCACAGGTGAAGTTCCCTCTTTGTCAACGCAAGACTGTGCATCTTCTGTGAGTTGTTGCCTCCTTTCTCTCTTCATCTCTCTTCTTCTTCCTCCTATTTCTTTACGTTCTCCAGCTATGGCCTCTCCCATGTATCTCCTTTCTACTCCTTCTTTCTATCCTCCCACTTCAACCTATCCCTCCCACCTCCTGTCTCGTACTTCTCATCTTAGTCATTATCTTCTCCAACCATGACCTTTGCATGATAAAGACTATTATTCCTTCTGTATTATTCTCACCATTCCTTTTACTGCACTCCAGTCGACGTACCATCCCTCCAACAGCAATGCTGGCTACACTGAGGCCCTTTTTTATATTGAATCATTCATGGTAAAGGGTTCACTAATGGGATAACTTGGGTCACCTATGACCTTGCCTGTGATAGGCTTGATGCCCATCCTTTCCCGTTTCTATTCCATTTGTGTATTGTAAACTATACTCTGAATTTAACTGTGCCCTGGCTCCATTTAAAGAACTTTCAAAAAGCTTAGACACCATCATGATGTCAGGTGGAACTGTTATTTATTTATTTAATGTATTTATTGGACATTTGTATGGTGCCTATACACAATTTTTTTCAGGCGCCACAAGACAAAACATGGGGGGAACATAAGAAAAACAAACATAACCATCGTACTAGGCCTTGTGATATTGTTACTGTACAAGTGCAGATACAAGGAAGTGCAGGGGGTGACTGTGTACGGGTGTTGGCTTCTCTGCAACACTATATGCTTTTCAGTTCATAACCTGAGATCTATCTCCACATCTCTGGCTTTCCCTAATGGCAAAAATGGGGAAAACAAGAGAATGGACCTTCATACAGGCTCGAGGACCACATTTGAAAAGACTTGATCTTTCCTGGTACACAATGTGCGGGCTGCCGAGAGGATGCTGTGGGATGTTATATTTGACCTTCCTTGTTCCTGGTCTCTCTTTACCTAGTTATAATAGTATACCAATGAGGTGAGAGGGACTGTCGGTGACCCTCTATTTACCACCTCCAGGGGTCACAATGCATGGTCGACTGCCTCCACTATCCACCAGAGTCTAAAGTACCCTTTCGCTTGGAATGCCAAATGGGACATGGATGCCCCCTCCCTTTCAATGTAGCTGTTTCTAGTTTATTCCTTATGAGGCATGGGTATCGGCTCAGGTATTGAATTTCATTTGAAATGTCTCTGCCCTAGGTATTACAATATAATCCTGGGGTTTGTGCTTTTATTTCTTGCTAGCTACATGAGAGGGCATGATCAGTGATCGTCAGAAATTGATTACCCAATAACACAATCATTTAATTTCAGCTTGTTTCAGCTATCCTGCCATCAAAACACATACAACAACATCAAATTATAAGAACAGTAAAAATCCATAGACTCTAAACCATATAAACATGTACAGAAGCATGGCATTACAAATAGTACCAACAAGACATATCCGTTCCCATGATATTATCAATCAAAGTGCAATGTGTGTAAGTAAGGTCACTGATGATCCAAATTCGAAATAGTGTGTTCAATTCAAAATGGGACATATAGACACAAGGAAAAAATATTGTGGGTTGCCATTAGACATCAGTTTCTATTCAAGCAAATTCTCCTTCTCCAAGCTCTCGCCAGGTGCGCCGCAAAGCTATAATTCGAACTGCGGCACAATAGCATTGCTTGATCCATTGTGCATATCAACCTGGCTAAAAACAAAGGTTTTAGGAAGGTCCTTCTGATGTCCAAATAACGTAGACAGATCAGCATGAAATGAGATATACTTTCTGTTGCGGTGCCTCATAGTGGGCAGTCATCCCGCCTCCATTAGTCCAGTTGCTGCTCCATTGTCTGACCAGCCAAATTCCCAGTCACATCTTTATTTGCAAGGTTCTCAGCCTTTTTGCCTGCACAGCGTCTAAGTACTATGTGCAGCCACCTTCGTGTTTAAAATCCCAATATGTTTTAGCATGGGGTTCTGGTTGATTAGGCTTGCTATTTTTAAATCTTCCTTAACTTTTAGTGGTCTTTTGATCTCGCATTTAGATGCACTGCATAGCAGCTCAGGGTTAGCCCAAAAATGCGCTGAATCCAATGTCAGCAAAACATTTCCTAATGTGTAGGAACCGTGGAATTGAGGTCCCACCCAGTTGGGCTATAAGATCCCTTACCACATTCCTATATTTCTGCATCTCCGGAGTGGTCCATAGTCTTACCCAATAAAACAAGGGTCTTCATCTGCTCAGCCAATCTATCATCTGTAAATCTAATTCAAGGTAGATTGTCGGATTTGGGAAACTGTTTGGTAGACCTGGTATGCTTTTAAAAAAGTGTTTTTGATGCTGGACAGTGAGGTGTTTTCCGCATGCCCCCACAACTCTGCCCCATACAAGACACCCTGCCTGGCTTGGAGCTTTTAGGGCTCAATAAATACTCTGACCAGCCCATCCCCATGCTCTTTACTGAATCTTGCAATTGTATCTTCTTAAAATAATGCAAGATTAAGCAATTGGGGCTGTCCATCTACAGTCCTCGTTTACCCATAATCTGAGGTAATCCTAAATTGAGACCTGCTCAATGAAGTCCCCATCTGCATCCAACTTTATTCCTGCTTTATGCTTGGCCCTATTACCCCTAAATATCAGAGCCTTAGTTTTACCTAAATTGATTAATAGACCATTGGCCACACAGAATTCTACAAAACGAGTTAATTGCAATTGCAGGCCATTTGGTACAAGTGACATTGTCACTGCATCCTCGGTGAAAAGAAGTATCAGGAAATTGTCTCCCATCACAGACGCTGTATCTGTGAGAACTTCAAGCAACCTTTTCATGACACCATTGATAAATAGACAAAATAATGTTGGGGCAAGAACTCTCCCTTGACGCCCTCCCATGTCAATCCTTAATGTCTTTGTTGTGCTCCCACCAAGTTTCCACCTGAATTTGTCCTCATTGACGATGTACAAATCATGCAAAGCTCTCAGCAGAGGTGCCGGCATTTTCATACCTACTAGGACTTCCCACAATTTTACCCTTGGTACTCTGTCGAAATCGGTTTTTAAATCAACGAAAACAGTACACAAAAACATTTTTCACAGTCACATACTTTCTACATATCAGCTGCAATCAAAGACTTTGGTCAATGGTAATGGTGGAGGTCTTGAAACCTGCCTGTACATGCTCCATTGCACTTTGCTCAATCCTTTTATCCAAATACCCCAATACTGCTTCCACAAAAATGTTGCCACTCGCATAAAGCAGGGAGATCGGTCTATAGTTACCCGGTTGCTCTCTGCCACCATTTTTAGGCACACTCTCGGACCAGGTCCAGGATGGTAGAAAAGTATTGGAGGAAAGAACTGCATTGAATAGCCTAGTTAGATACGGAACCTATAATATGGACTCCATGTGATAGAAATGTACTGGAATTGCATCTGGCCTGGGTGCTATACCTGTGTTTTGACTGAACAGGGCCGCCTCACATCCTCAGTACTGGGAACAAGGGATACTTGTTCTGCCTCTGGGTCACTGTGTTCACTGGGGAATCTATTCTCACTATAAGTTCCTTTTTAAATGCTCAAACCAGGCTTCCTCAGGGATGCAGCCGCTGTTGATGTCTGATCTGTGTGATTAATCACCCCATCAATTTCTAGAATCTCGCAGGATCTCTGTTAATAACTGGCACCATAGCTCTTCTTCATAGCCTCTTTCTTGTTCTTTATCAGTGCTTTACACTTTTTCCTTGTCTCCTTTAGTGGAGCTGTGCCTGCAAAAACTACCTACTTTGTACTTTTGATCAGTGAGCTTTTGGCTGGTCTACAATCCTTGTCGCACCATGGGTTCACTTTAAGGGAGATTTCCTCTGTGCATCTAGCTTCTATTGTGATGAACTTCCCCAGCATTTCTTTTGCCTCTATGTGAGCCAGTACAATGTCCATTATAGGGCACTGGTATTATTGAAAAGAGACTTCAAAGGTAGGGAGGATGCTGCCATAAGCCTCAAGCAATATTTGTACTGGATCCAGCTTAGCCTATTAAATTGCTCTCCTTGCATGCCCTTCGATTCCGATGCCTGTACTCAGGCTAGCAACTCTCTCATTAATGAATCCAAACATGAGGCTATTAATGCTATTATTGGATGATGGTCACTATCCACCCTGGGGATAACCGTGAAATGTACTGTATATGCCCATGACTCTAAATTAACTATTATATTGTCAATTAGGCTACAGTCGTTTTTTACCTATATTACGTATTTGGTAGTGAAAAGCTTTCAACTAAAATGTGGGCTGGTTGTAGTGCTACCCTGATGTTTTTTGACAGGACGTCCCCTAGTGATATTTGTGGGGTATCGGTCAGGAGGATGAAGGGCCAGGACAATTCTGGCTCAATAAGAAATGTTGTATGACTTTGCAAATCCTTTAAACAATGAAATCTTTGGAGTTTTAATGTCATTTGGGTAGGTTTGTTGGATGATAACTTATCCATACAAGGACTTGAAATGGTTAGGAATGTTAGTATGAGTTTGAAATAACACAATATATCCAACCAGCCCAAGGAAGGATCTGAATCCCTTCTTTGATGTTGGTAGGGGAATCTTTTTAAAGGGCTTCCACTTTTTCCACCTTAGGCTGTATGAGTGCATTGCCCAAAGCACAGAATCCTCCATATTTTATTGTATGCTGGCCCAGATAACACTTAACCAGTTTTGAGGTTACATCAACTTTCTTTAAGATCTGCACCAAAACATGCATATGTGTTGCGATCTTGCTAGGATGTGCCGTCTATGACATTGTCATCAATATATGCTCCTAATAATTGTTCATGAGGTTGCATACATGTTATGTCTAGGATTCAGAGTATCATAGAGAACTTGAAAGACCATCTGAACTAGACAATTCCATCTAGTCTTCTGGAGCAAGAGTAACATGCAAGTAACCCTTGATGAAGAATAATGTTGAGAACAATGAGGATGAGACACTCATCTCTACCATTTTCTCTATATATGCATTGGGTAGGTGTCACATTCTGAGATCTTGTTGACTTTCCTGATGTTTGCAGAAGTGCCAGTTACTGCCGGTTTTCCTCCAAGCATTATTGGGATGACCACTAACTTATAGATTGCTCAGGAAGTAGCAGGTTGAGAGTGTCCGTATGTCTTTGATGACAATCTGGTGGCATCCCTCTGATATGCAGTATGGTCAAAGGCAGATTGATTTTCCAGGTAGGGTGTAGATGTTATTATAAAATCTTCACACTTTCGCAGACCAGTTGGACAACACATCAGAGAAGTCCCCCACACACTCTTAGAGGTCTTGGTTCTTAAATTGTTCCAACCCATCTGGAATCAGGCATTGTTAGGGTGCTGATGGGTGTCCCTTATTTTTTTGTGATTCTCTCGTGGTGACAAAGTAAGGTTCATCATCCTTTTTCCACTCCCGCAACCAATTAATATGATCCATCTGATGTGGTTTTCATTGATCTAGATGTTGAAACAGAAGGCCTCATTACAAGTTTTGCAGTCTAGGAAACGTGATGGTAAAAGTGCCAGTAATTCTGTGAATGGCACTTTTACTGCACCGCAAAACTACACATTTGCCAGTGGGGGTCACTGATTTACCTCCAGCCAAGAGCTGGAGGTAAATTAGGCCCCCACCGGCAAAATACTGCCAGTAATACTAGCAATCCCCTCCATGGAACCTTATGGGGCTCAATGGACTGGGGATTTAGCACCCTTTCCGCCACAGGTAATATCCCAGAAATTCCAAGATATCACGTGGCGGAAAAGGTAGGTCCGTTTTCCGGTATCCCACCAGCAGTACTGGTTGGATACCGCCAAACATATGAGGCTCAGAGACTTCTTCTTGTGGTTGAGGAGTAACAACTGATCCTTATCACCAATTTAAAACATTTGGAGCATAGAGTTTTGATTATATGTACATGATTGCTTGTTTTGGAATTGCTTAAGCTGTTGCTTCACCATGTCATGGACCAGGGTTTTAGGGTCCATAGTTTGTTGAATGAATTTGGCACACTTTATGGATTGGTTCTGTTGATTCACCCATCCTTCTTTGAGCATATCAAGAACATTACAATTTCTTCAGCAATAGATCAGCTCGAATGGTGAACATACAGCTGAACCTTGAATTGTCTCCTGGACTACAACTCACCCCAATTCTTTCCTTCTTCTGATACACATTTTGTGTTTTTTTTTGTAATTCAGTATATTTGATTGCATAACCATTAACACATAGAATTTGCATATTGAAAATAACATATACACATAAAATTCACATATTAAACAGAATCTCACATCAATCCGTAAAAAGAGAAATAGCAACATTCCCAAAAAATTCATTATTGTCATGTTTGTTTGTATCATTCTACAGCATAAAATCCGAAAATCAGCTGTATTAAACTTAGTTTAAAATAGCTTTCTATGTAAACATCAATACAATTCTATGGCAGTTTGTTTTGAGCTACAGAGGTCCTTCTTGTCTCCATACATTAAAAGCAGCATTTAAAAGGGCTCTAGACTCTGCCGTGAACAGCAGGGCCAAAAACGGATCTTCAATTATACTACCAAGGTTTGTAACATAATTTAAATAGTTCACAACATAAAGTGCATCAAATGACCTACATTGCGTTAACAAATATCTTATAGTTTCAGTAGCCTTTCCACACAGCCTACATAGACACAATTATTCATTTGATTAAGAGGTTCTTTAATGTCTGATTTAATCATTCAACTAAGTAATTAAAGGCATTTAAGGTTTGGATATATGGGAATGCTTTGAATCCCCCCATGTGTTTAGAGAGGGATCCTTGGTCGGTAGATTTTTCCTTTGGTAACCATACCAACATGAAAAATGCCACCAACATTTTTGCTTTTACTCTGCTATACTATTTTGCAGTAGGAAGGCCTTGCGGGATCAGGTAGCCTAGTAAAGAAATCTCCATGATGACCATGCCTATGCATGAACATGGTTTCTTAATAATTAGGAGGATTTGAAGGGGAACCTGGGACATGTCTACTCTAAGGTCTGTTGACATAAAAGGCAGGTTTCATAGTAATGGCAGCGCAGGAGGTATTCCAGGCAAATACCTTTGAGTTAACACATAGGCATGTATTCTGACTATTCTCAGATGTCCAGAACTTGGAGAGGAGTAAGCCATTCCAGGTATGGTTTGCCAAAAGGTGATGGGTACACATAGTTGGTAGTTGATGGTTCCATCCTCATTCAGTTTCTTTCCACCTTTAAAGCAGACTAATTTCTCTACAAAAAAAGGACCGTGTTTCACTGTTTTGTCATCTATAGGACATTATTGATGAAAATAACCTAGATGGGAAGGGTCCTTCTGATTAGCAGTTGAAACGAGATGTGAGGTTCAAACTCTCTTCAACCTGTTTTAATCAGAAATAATTCAGATTGTCTTTGGCTTACTTTACCTCCTGAGCTATGAGTTTAATGCGACATCCCAAATTCCATCTAGAATTATTTTAGAATGAATTGCATCACTTGCTCACATAATATTTCAGCCCAGGATATTCAACATTGACCATTTTGCCAATAAAGGGTCATTTATTATCAGACCTCCATCTCTTCATAATCAAAGTAAATTTCTTAGAAATTAGAATTACATATCTTTAATATACAAAAACAAATGCTCAAACCAACTATAGATTAACATTCTCCGTGCTTCCTCAAAAGCTAAGTGAATTTCCTGTATGAGATCAGAAGAGACCAACTTCGAAGGGCAATAGATGCAATATAAAATCTGACCATTTTCTTTGGTTCCTCAACCCCAAATCACCCCTACTTTAAGTCTCCCATTGGGCCACTTCTTATATACTTTACTCACACAGCAGTGACTCAGATTTCAACCTTTAACTATATTCTATTTTCTGTGTATTTCCTTTTTTTTTGTTTCCCATGTTTGTACATGAGATAGCAGAAAAAAAGAGAGAGGGCAAGCAAGGTAATGATTCCTGAATGTCTGCAATGTCTGAATGTTAAACGACTACTTCCTGACTTCTTCCTGGTAGTAATACGTTTTCTTCCCCTAGCATCAAACTCTTCCCCAGTTGGTATAGGCTCCACATTCTGGATCCATCTAACAGGCTTACAAAGTGTGAAGCTTTGCTTCTTCCCATCACCTTGGATGTGTGTTACAATAGGAGCCTTGCTTCTATCACATCACAACTGACATATGACCTCTAACAGCCTTCTCTCAATTCCTTTGTTTTTGGTTCATTTATTTTGTTTCTTGGTTAAAATTAAATGTTTTCCTCCCTTTGACTGAAATATCTTTAGCCTCAGTAAGGGTTAAAATAATGCATCCATATTATTAATTTGCATCACCTTTATTTTTGATTGGCTATATTATGGTTATACAAAGAAAAACCTTAACGCCATTTTATCCAACATCTATAAATCACAGTAAAATCAAGTCAAATGTCCACTTAATGGATCTTCCCTGTAAACCTGAGTCTTTTTGGTTGCTATCCGTCCTTGGTTAGAGGTAGAAACTTTAGTTATTCTGGTTTCTTAAAAATAGCAATAACCAGGTTGACAAATGCCAAAGTAATTGAAACTCGCTCTCCTGTTAATAAGATTTTCCACCATGCTTCTTTAGTTCTAAATCCATAATTCTGAATTACTTACAACATGAGTTACACCCTTAGATCTTTTGTTGCAGAACATGACATTACTAGATGGTCGAGGGATTCTAGAGATGAGTCTACTTTACACAAACAACAGGTCAATGAGCCCCCACCCTGATTTCGTGGTCTCAGAATTTCCCTAGTCGGGAACAAGTTCAGACGAATTCTCAAAAATTGGGCCCTAAAGAACCAATTATGAAAGAGCTATAGGTATTGTGGCAAGCAGTTCAGATTTTTTTCCTCATCTAATGGTCTTCCATACAGCTTAAGAACCTGTCTTTCATCGTGGGTCTGGATCCAATCCAGTCTATATAGTTTTCTTTTTGCCATGTCAGGATTTTGGACAAGTGATAATTTAGTTTCTCCCAGGTCGAATAGGACAGTTTTACATGCGCTTTCCCATTCTCTTAGGGGGCACTCTGTTTTTTCCTTTACGGCTCTCTGTAGAACCCTAAAGCCGCCCCTTGGCTTATCTTCGATGCATTTCCTAAAAAGCTGGAGAGATTTTCACATCACAATTGCCTTCAGGTATGTTAGGACAAGCTCCATCGGTATAGCCTGTATTGGAGAACTCTTCAGAAGACCTAGAAGCTTCTTCCAGAATATACCTTCAATGATTTGCCAATTTTTAGGATCAAAGTTCAAGGAAGACGCAGCACCATATGTTAGTATAGGTGTAACTTTCATCCTACGGAAGTTGACTAGCCGAATCACTGAAAAGCCACATCACTTTTTCAGAAGTATTCAACCTTGTGATGCTAGGTTCTTTGCTTTATTTCAAAGGGTAACAATTCTGGGAGCATCACAGGGCTGGTGTCTAAGCAAACTCCCAGATAGGTGAGAGACTTAACTGCCGGTTTTTTTCTCACTGCAAATACCATGCTTTTGGTCTGTCCTTTTCCCTAATTGTTGGTTCTCCAAAGGCCATAATCCTTGACTTTGCAGGATTCAGCATCAAACCATTTGATGAAATATATGCTTGCAAAGCATCTAATTGCCTCTGGAGGCCAACCGGCATTTGGTTGGCCAGGACAATATCATCAGCAAATAACAATCAGACAACTTCTTTTGTTCCCAGCTTCAGGGAAAGCATCTTATCCCAAAGGAACGCCTGATCAATATCCGATATAAATAGATTGCATAATTCAGGAGCCAACGGGCACCCTTGTTTCAATCCCTTGGACGTAAATATCAGTCTTGACAATGCACCCAGGGTAATAGTCTTCACCCTTAGCATTGTGTCTGAATAGAAGTCTTTAATTGGCTCCATGATGTTTCCTGGGCAGCCCCATTGTTCCATCTTTTTCCACAGGGCTGGACGCTTGATGGTATCAAAAGCTTGAGTTAAATCAACAAAAGCCAGGTACGTCCTTTTACCTCTAATTTTCATTTAGCCCAAAGCTTGAGTTAAATCAACAAAAGCCATGTATGTCCTTTTAGCTCTACTTTTAATTTAGCCCAGTGCACAGGATTTTGCCTTAACAACGCATTTGTCTACCCATCGGGCCCTGGGGCTCGTGAATTAATAAATTGGTTAATGATCACAAGATTCAATTCTGTAGTAAGGTCAGCACCATCCCACTTTAATTCTTTTGAGTAATCCGAGAATTTCTTGAAGTTTTCCATCCAGGCTGCTACTGTGCTGGGGTTCATCAATAGTGCTTCCTGGGGCGAGTCTAGCCGATTTATTAGTGACCAGATTTCACCACTATTGCGAGATCTTATTTTGTCCAGCATAAGTTCTGCATCATTTTGGAGCAAATATTTGTTGTACATTTTTGCTCAGTTTCTGTACTGCTGTTTCAGTTTATGAATTTGCTCACCCGTATCATTAGGTAGGTATTTTCTTAATTTGTTGATTTTCTGTTTCATGATTTTTTTCCTTGCTACCGCCATTTGATCATGCATATGGGTATGATGAAACGCCTGCCCCATGACCTTTCCTTTCTTGATTTCAAAGTTGGTAAATAGGCGGGAATAGTCCAATGTCACGTTTCCTCCTGTGGAGTTAAGTTGGATGGTTGCCTCTTCCAAGTGACTTGTAAATTGGTTAATTTCGTTTAGAGGAAGTCTGTTTTGACCTGGTGTTATTTCTAAACCTTTGTGTATGTTTTCACCCCTTTCATGAAGGGCAAACAACCAAGCTAAGCTTAGCAGGTTGTGATCGCTTGATTGTTTCCTGACAACTGGCATTGTTTGTATAACCTTTAACATGTTCTTGTATGCACGAATATAGTCAAAAATGTGGCCCTTTCTTGGATCATTTCTTGTTACATTACCCGAGATGTCTCCCTCGATGCAGCCATTCGGAATTACCAGATCTCTTGAAGCTATCATTTGCTGCCATCATAAACCCAGCTTTTTAGCTGCTGTTGTTTGAACCAGGTCGACGTCACATGGTTCTCCGTTGACATCAAAGCATAGGATAAGTTATGAATCCTTCCACTTTAGACGCTGGTCATCTATCAAATCAGCCACTTGATCAGGGTATGCCACACATTCCGGGTGAGCCAGATTCCAATAAAGGTTCATAAGGGCTAATGTTTTCTTTTCCCTCGCCGGGCCAGAAGTCAGGTACCCACCAATACTTTAATATAGGGATTCGGAGCAAGTGACTCAATATGCTGGAAGTGAAGATGGTCTTTTTTTTTTTTATTTGAATTTATTAAATTTTGTTCAATACCAGTCACAATAATAAGAAAGAAAATACAAATTCAAGGTTACAAACAATATCGGAGTATTTCAGAGTAGTGCCCCTGTATACATTTGTTACATACCTGCGTCTTTGAGCTGTAACTTTCCCTTATCCCTCCCTCCACCCCTGTGGGTCGAGCAGACATCTTTGGGAATATATCTATGCATATCTTGGAATGGTCACAGTTTATTAACAAGAGAATTACTCATTTGGTCAGAACTTTTTCACTTTTTTTTCATTACTGCCTTTACCCACAACCCTATGAATTTCACCCTTTGTGTTTCAACTATGTACATCAAGTCTGTTGGCTATTTGGCTCTCCTGTCAAGTATTTATTCGTAAAGTCCATCCATAGTATTTCGCATTGTGAGCATCTCCCGTGCAGAGTTGCCGTTATTTTTTCCATTATACATAAGTTCGCGCCCACATTAATCCATTCATTCTTAGTCGGGACTGTGTTGGACTTCCATTTTGTCACAAGTATGGTGTGGGCTGCTAGCAACAGCTGGGGGACTAGTCCTTTGATTCTACTCCATTTATCATCACTTTTCTCTAGATCGAATAATGCAAGATGTGGGTCTGTAGTTTTTTGGATACCATCTATTTCTTTAATCCAGCCTAGGACCTTGTCCCAAAATACTCTTTTTTGGGGGCAGCCCCACCACATGTGCCAGTAATCAGCGACTTCACCACATTCTCGTCAGCATCTTGGGTTAATTGTTTGGAACATCTTAGAGAGCCTGAGATGGTTGTATTGCCATCTGTGTAGTAGTTTAATGGTGTGCAGTTTATATTGGCTAGATATAGACATTTGTGATGTCACTTTGCACACCCTTCTCCACATGTCTGGACTTATTTGTTCATCTAGGTCTATCTCCCATTTTCTTCTCAATGGGTTTGTAGTCCCGCCCCCTGCCTCAACCAGTTCCCCATGCATGGCTGTTCTCAGGCCCTTCATTTCAGTCCTAGAATCTAGTAACTTTTTGAAGGGGGTTAAGCTCTCGAATCAGCTTATCTTTCCAAGTAGGCTTAGTTAGAATGATTTTAATTTGTATTTACTGGAAAGTGGACAGCGTGCCTATCCCCAGGGCTTCAGTCAATTCTGGTAATGTGATGAAGGGTCTTTTTTCTGTAATTGCCCACTCTCTCTAAACCAGCCTCGTACCATATTTGGAATCTCTCTACGTTGGGGATGTGATTGTTAATTCCCGGAGACCATAAATGACTCAGTGGGGATGGCCATGTGGTGATCTTTTGCATTCTCGTACTGTATCTCCAAATTCCCCATATGGTGTTCAAGATCGGGTGTTCTTTGTTTTTTTTATGGATTTTCTTTTAGGGGCCCAAATTCACTCAGACACCGTGGCTGGTGCTAGATAGTGGTTGTCCATATGTACCCATTGAGGCTCTTTGTGATTGCGTAAATGGGGAATTAGAACATGCAGTTGGGATACTTCATAGTATTTTCTAAGATCGGGGAGTCCTACCCCGCCCATTTCTTTGGGGAGTGTAAGGGTGTCATATGCAATTCTAGCTTTCTTTCCCTGCCAGAGGAATTTTACTATGGCGTTCTTGGCCTCAGAGAAGAAGTATTGGGGCATCTCTATAGGTAGCATTCAAAAGGGATACAAGAACCGGGGGAGGCAAACCATTTTGATGGCATTGAGACGTCCTAGCCAGGAGATCGTTAACTTACTCCATTTATTAAAATCCGCATGAAATTGTTGAAGGAGAGGAGGGAAGTTAGCTTCATATAAATCTGCCAGATCTCTGCTGATCTGTAACCCTAAGTATTTCAACTTAGAGTGTTCGGTTTTGGGTCCAAGTGAGGAGTACCTGGTTTCATTGACCTCCACCGATCCACTTAGGGGGAACAGAATAGATTTGGTTTTATTCACTTTAAACTCGGAGAGTCAGCCATATTCTTCTAGTAAATAGAGAGCCTGAGGAGTGGACGTCATGGGATTAGTCATATGTAGAAGTATATCATCGGTGTAGAGGGCCACCTTGTATTCCACCTCTCCCATTCGGATTCCCTCTACCTGGGGGTCAGCTCTCAGTATTTGTGCCAGGGTTCAAGGGATAGTGTAAAAAGAATTGCGGAGAGGGGACATCCCTGCCATGTACCGCATCCTAGTTCGAACCATCTGGATTATTCCCCATTGACAAACACGGATGCTTTGGTGGGTGTTTACACCGCCTGTATTCCCTTCTTGAATCTGGGGAAAATTCCCACCTTACCCAGGACTTCTCTCAGGAATCTCCATTCTACCATATCAGAGGCTTTTTCTGCATCAATTGAGAGAAGAACAGGGTTGTTGATCAGATTCTGGGATGCCTGAATGAGGTGGATGGTTTCGCGCATTGTGTCCGCCCCTTGTCTGCCCAGTATAAATCCAAGCTGGTCGGGGTGTATGAGTTGTGGCATGAGAGTCTCCAATCTAGCAGCCAGAACCCTTGTGTATATGTTTGCATCAAGGCTGAGTAGGGAGATAGGACGGTACAATCCACATCTTTTAGGTTTTCTGCCATCTTTGCGGATTACCGTGATCAGGGCACAGGTGAAGGAGTCTGGGGTTTTCCCTGTTTCCACTATTTCATTAAAGAGGTCTGTCAGGAATTGTGTTAGCTGTGTATTGAAGGATTTATAGAATCCTGCCATGTACCCATCTTCTCCCGGGGATTTACCTAATGTTAGCCTCTTTATTGCATCTTGAACCTCTTGCTTGGATATGGGGGATTCTATGAGGTCTGAGTCCTAACCTGATATCTTGGGCATCTCAATTGAAGACAGGTAGGTTTCGGTGCCAAGTTGATCAGGGTTTATCTCTGAGGTGTATAGGGTTTCATAGAAGGAGGCAAAGCATTTGGGGATGGTGGGGGTTGTTTCAGGCCAGACAATGTGCAATCAGTTATTTCTAATACCTTCCGTGCCGCTCTTTGCTCCCTTAAGCTTGAAGCAAGTAGTGCGTCAGCCTTGTCCTCTTTCTCATAAAATCAGGAGTCAAAGCTTGCGCACTATCTGCTCGTGCTCTAATAATTTCAGTTACTCACTTTTTCTTTTTGCTTCATTAATTTTGACGGGATCGTTCACCTCGTCCCTCATGCTTTCCCCTTCCTCATCCCCATGAATATCTGATGGACACATATGGAATGATAGACACGTGGAGAGACATGCACCCAAATGAACAAGGCATTTTCTACTCAAATCCACACAACACGTTCACCCGAATCGACTATATATATTTGTCCAAAGACCTCTATGACACCGCTGCACACTCAGAGATCATCCCAGTTACGTGGTCAGATCACGATATGGTGATAGCAGACATTGGTGGGAGGATCTACCGGCATTGGGAGGGAAATGGAGATGTAACAAAAGTCTCTGGAAAGACCCTGTCTTCAAGACGACATTGGAGACTGAGATAAATGAATATTTTAAACTAGAACTCCATCACCGCACGTTTACCCAATATTTGCCTTTCTTCCCCCTTAGCATATTTTGTCTCTTGTAACAGGAGAATGTCAATCTTGGCCCTAAGGAATTCTCTGTATACCAGCGATCTCTGAGTTGGTGAGTTGAGGCCTTTTAGGTCGAGTATCCCTATTCTTAGTGTTTCTATTCTCATTACTTCAGTAGTCAGTGCCATTGGATATTCTCCTGAGAAGGTAGCTTGTTCTCTGTGACCAGTGCTTTGTTTGTTCATTAACGTTCCCACTATGTCTAGATTTCCAGATCATTATAGATGCTGCTTCAACCCTATTTTCTTGTTTGCTCCCCTTACTTCCTCCTCCCATTCTTCACCCAGTTGGTGGTGTCCGATCGAGCCTGGTTGACAGCACTGGTCTGGCATTGAACCACCTGTGGGTGCTGTTACTTCACACCCCTTGACCGAGTATGATACCTCACTCTCGATTGAGCCCCCATTATGTCCCAACCCAAGTTTCATGTTCTGGTCGTACTGTTGTCCCAGAAGTGCCCTTTTGTTCAAGTCACAATCTGCATAGTAGAACAGGTTTAGTCTTACCACATACGGGAATATTTCAGTTCTCCGCCTCCGCGGAGACGTTACTTCTCTGGTACTTTCTTGAGCCTTTCACCCGCTTTCTTCTGGGGCCCCGGATGTGCCATCCCCGGTCTTCCCGCCCTGGCTCCTCGCGATTGTCTTCTTCTTCCCTTGGTCCAATTAGTTCAGAGATGCATGCCTTGATTTCTTTTTCGGACCGCACTCGTATTTTGTTTCCTTCATATTCAAAGGAAAGAGAGAAGGGGTAGCCTTATCTGTATCAAACGCTCCTTTCCTTCAGCTATTTGGTTAGTGGACCACACATACGCCTAAGGGCCACTGTCAAAGAGGATAGGTCTTGGTATATCGTTATCTGGGCACCACCAAGAGTGATCGCCTCGCTGCCTTTAGCCTTTTCATGGACTCTGGCCTTGTCTTGAAAGTGATGGAATCGATCAAGAACCGATCTCGGACCGCCTGGGGGACCTCCGGCTCTATGGATTTATTTCCATTTTAGGTTCATCTATTGCGTCATCTGCCACTAGAAGTTTGATGATGGTGTGAAGCGTTTTCTTGAGATCACTTTTGGTTTCTCCCTCTCGTTCCGGAATCCCAAAAATGCGGAGGTTGTTATGCCTTTTCCAAGTCATCCATATTGAGCTTGAAGTCTTCTTCTCGCTTTTCCAATTCAGTTATTCTCCGCTCAAGCTGTGCCACGAGGGTGTCTATGGACGCTTGGTTGTTCTCTACTCCGTCAAGCCTTTCTTCATTGTTGTCTAACCTTTGTGTGATCTTATCGATTTTACCTGCTATGTTGGCCCCCATGGTCTTGATTTCACCTAGTAAGGCTGCAATGTCCCCTTTTGTGGCTGCCAAGTCGCTTCTTGTGGTGTCCGTTGTTGCCATATTGGAGTTGTCGGGCCAAGTAGGTGTGGGAATGTAGGCAAAGGAGGCTAGTTCTTGTGTCACGCTCATGTGATCTTGGAAGATGTGTTGGCAAAGTGTTGTGATCTCATAGAGGGTGGATTGGTCCAAACATTTGTTGGAAGATGTGAAGAGATGTCGCCAGGCATCCTGAGCACTGATAGGTGAAGTACCTCACTTAGCCTCTTTTGGTGGTTTACCAGTGTTGCTTTTAGTGGAAGGTTTCACTGTATGTACAAATGCACTGTGACCGGGGGGGTGGGGAAGTGGTGTCTTCTCAGTTTATGGTTTGGTGCTCAGTTTTCCCACACAGCCCTTTTCCCTTTGCTCATATGTGTGGGGTGGTGAGTTAGCCACTAGACAGTGAGGCTTTGCTGCTTTGAGTGTATGGGAGAGTGTCCTCAGAATTATTCCAGGAGTAATCTGTGATGCTGGGGCTCTTGGCAGGTCCTTCTGTGTTTGGGAACGCACTTGACTTCAGTTTGTTTTCCACTTAGGTAGAGGGGAGGAGTGGTGGTGCTGTTAAGCTCCAGGATATGCCTCTCCTCTTGCAGCGTCCATAGAAGTGCACCAGGTAGGGGCGCTGTGAGCGTCACTGCAAGGGGGTATTTAGCCTGTTGGTCCGCGGTGGTTTGGTTTGGCTAGGTTCTTATTGAGACCTATGGGGAACTGCCATCAGGTCCCCCCACCCTTGTGGTGTCAGAATAAGGGTAGTTATTATGTGCCACAATATCCTTTTTTCGTCTGAAAGTCTCTTCTTGGGCACAGACTTTGTTCAAAAGTGTTGGGCTCTAGGCTCCGTGTCTGTCCCTATTCCGCTCTATGCTCGCCTAGATGCAGCTGGAGCATTAACTTGGGGTCCTATTTTCTTGTGAGGTAGCAAGTGAGTCAAGACTGCAATGAGCTTTGCTGTGCTTCTTTTTAGGGTAACGTAGAGGCACTTCGGGCCCTAAGGGGGGCGGGCCGTGTAGCGTTTTATTCTCTGGGATACAGGGTCATGGAGGCCTCTGCGCAACCACCTGCTGCCCGTGTCCTCAGCAGGTCGCGTGCCTGCATGGGCTCACAGCTTTCCTTGGGAGGGGGCACTTCGGATCGCCAGAGCTGTGGGGGGGTTCACCACATGTCCAGAGACTCTGGGGACGGTAAATGGGCCCTCACCCTCGCTGATCCTTGGGCAGGGTGTCCTCCAGCAGCCTCCACCACCCGCCCCAGGTCGGGGCCCCACTCCGCTCTCTCAGGGACAGTGGGGGAGAGTGGCCAGCAGTGGTTCTCACCCCGCGACACCAGTCCAACGCAGATGAAAGGGGCGGGCCACCTGGGACAGCAGTCCAGGCACACCGAATCTAGGACACCCACCTGCCTAAGCCGTTTCTTTACTGGTTAGGACCGTGGCCATATGGTATTCTTGCAGGCTCCGTCCGCAGGTCCATGGTGGGGTCTTTCGCGGTAATGAAGTCCTGTTTCACTTTCACCTTCGTGGATTCAGAGGGACTTAGTTTGAAATGTTAATTTCGTAGGGATCCCTGGTCTGATTTCCGTCTAAATTTCTCCCAGTGCTGGGGGAAGTATTCCCATTGCGGCCACACACTTTTCTCCTGCGGGGGGGGGGGTCCAAAAAGTGGGGGCTCAATCTGCTTTTTGGGGCAGCAGCAGCGGAGCTCCTGCAGAGAGCATGGATGTCTCTGCGCCCGTTGGTGGCCAGTCCATGAAGATGGTCTTTAATCGCGAACAGCAGGCCTGATGATGGCCTTTGCGTAAGGCCTTTAACAGCTGGATTTAAATAGACTTCATACCCATTTAGTATCGGCCCATCCATTAACCATGTATCTTGGAGACATATGATGTCATGCTCTCCAATTGTTGCATCCCCCCTAGTGAATAGATGGACAGAACCCCTTATGTTCCAGCTAGCGAGGGACACCAAGTTGTCTTCTATTGACTGTTGACATTATGTCATCTTGATTTTGTCTGCCAAAAGGCCCACCAGCCATTTCCAGTTATTGTCTGTCCCATTATGGTCCATTACATTTTTTCCAGTCTTTCTAATGTCAATAGGTGACACAACCTTTGGCCTCTCCATTCTCCTACTCCTTCCATAACTGGAATCTTTCTCTTTGTAATCCGGAGTTCCGTACCTCCATCCTTTAGTATATGGGCGGGTATTTCTTGACCTTGGAGATTTCGATCTGAAGCTCTTCATATAGGCCCTGGTTAACCTCCTGCCATTGTCCCTTTCATGATCTCGTCTCCCATTCTGAGTATCATTAGGGTAAGTTCTTTTTCTCAAAGGGGCCAATTGAGGATGTCTTTTTGGTGGGTTAAATTCAATCAAATCAAACCCCAATGGTCTCGAGCGACTTGCTTCATCCATCAAAAGCTGGCTAATCAGAGGGGTAGATGGATCCAGGGCAACTCTGTCTGTTCCGGATTCATCAAAGTATTCCACTATCACCAAGTTGTCTGAAGTCAGGAAACGGAGGCTTGGGACATGATGAAGCAGTCGGACCACATTGGCCCTGTTTAATATTATGCCATCATCTGATGATTCCATCCTTTCTAACAACAACTCATCCTGGCATGTTGGGTTCAATAGATGAAATTGCCCTTCTTGTTTACTCATTTCACTACAAGGTTTCCTAGGTTGCAAGTCTTTATTCTGTCGTCATTCGACAATTGCTTCCTTTGTTTGTGGAACTTTAGAGGGGAGGTTGGATAAACTTCTTGACTGTGCCGGCCAAGTTTATCATTGGTTTCAAGCACCGCCTTCTGCTTGTCCGTTACATCAAAGTCTTTGCTTGCTGTTTATGGTTCATCTGAAGGCCTATTTGTCGGTGGTTTTCTCTCTTGTATCAACCTAGGCTGATGGTTTTGGACTGGCTTTAGCAAATTGTGTTTTCCTTGTACCTCGCCCAAGATGGCTGGCTGGTTATTCACAGCTTCCAATCTATTTGCTCTGTTGCCCTCCACAGCAGACAACAAGCACATCTGCCTACTTGTAGTATTCCCCTCTGCACTGTCAATTAGCTCATCTTTTTGCCAACTACAGGTGTTCCTCGTTTCTAGCATAGATGTGCATATGTGTCCAGTGCTTTGTGTCTTTGCCACCTTGTCGATATCAGGCCGTGTAGGTCCATTTGGCCTTTTGCCCCTATTCGGTTTCGCAGATGTGTCATCAGCCGACTCTAGGTTGCCCATTGCGCCCGCCTCTATAGCCAGTTCCTCCTCACAATCTTCACAATCCTGAATGCCATCTTGTTCACAATCCTCGAATACATCTTGCTCTTGGTCAGATATGGAATATGTAGATAGATTACAAAGATCAATTGAATTGGTTTCATCAAGATCTTCAATTCGTCTGAACTTCCTTCATCGTCAGTGGTTGTTTTGTCACTGTTTTCAAAGTTGACCTAGTGTTCTGTTGTGAGACCTTAGGAATTTTTAATTGAGTCTGTATTTGTTGCTTTGGCACATTGATTCTTTTTACCAAGGTGCAACTTCCAGATGAGCTGGGTTTTTGAGGTGCTTTCATATTTTTGTTTTTTGTTGTGGAGTTTTTCTCACAAACCATCATCTTGGTCCTTGTTGGTTTGTTTTGGGTCGTTAGTACCCTCTGTAGACTGTAGTAAAATAGGTCCCCTTTTCGCTAGATGTTGTTTTGTGAAAATGGGGCATATTTTCTGTTGCAATGGCAAAGTTCCATTTTCTAGGTGGACCACTTGATCATTATCTTTCATTGTTCATTCAATTTCCTGGATGTAGGGATCCAAGATTAAGGCAGAATCTTGGTCTTGATTTGCTTCTGCGCTGGGATTGGCCTTCTTGCTATATTTTGTTGGGGGCTCTTTTTGAAGGGTGCCCACTGTGCCCAAGGATTGAGATCTCTGTCGAGTTGGAGGATGTGAACCATCTTCTCGACCATACTCCAATTCTAAACAATTGGATGGAGTGTCCAATTGATTAGGCAGTCTAAGATGCCTCACTGATGATGAATTCATACCAGGGGGCGGACTATTCTGGGGCTGGATGTCGAACCCATCAAAGTTCCTCGATGCTCTCCTGCTCTGCTTCTCTTTAATGATGGGATCCAGTATGGTGTGTAAAAGTTTAGCTACTTTCACCGTGCTATTCTCCATACTGTTCTGGATCCCTGTTACCAATCCTTCCACAAATATTGCCTTCGAATGTAACATGGCCATCATAGTTGTCTGGTCCCTTAGTTGTTCTCCAATCTGCTCATAGAGCTTCATAAATGGGTTCATTATAGATGTCAAGGTCGCAACTGTTTGAAAGTCTGACACAGCTCGGCATCTGTTGCACCTTTCACTTTGGCCCGGGGTCATTCCTGCGATATCTGTTTGGGTGGAGGTTTGAATTGTGATCCCTCTTCCACCTTCCCCCAAGGATTCCACTAAGTCCAACCTTGATCTTTTATGGGGGCCAGTTAACTTCCCCCTAGTTGACCTTGAGGGTGGAGTACTAGATGTAGCTAAGGTTTCCGTGAAGTGTTGTGGAGATAATTGCCTTTGAGTAACAACCCCCTTCAGTTCACCATTACTCAAATCCTGGATGCCTGGCATAGCCTGATGATCACCTTGAACACCTTGAGCTCCTCTTTGATTTTGTTGAGTAATGCTATCTGATGTAGCTGGTTGATCTACCTGATCAACTCCCAAGGCGCTTTGTAGTAGCAAATAGTCAGAAATGTCTTCAATTGTTAGTAGTTTGTTGTGGTACCATTTAGAGGAAGGTTTGTATTCTTTCTGTATGAGAAGACACTTTGATCACGGTCAAAATTATGGCCAAGCCCTCTGGGCTTCCAAATATTTTTTGCCGTGTGACTTGGGAAAGCTGTCATCTTCCATTGCAGGTTAGAGTTTTTGTTCTTAAAGAGGTCACCCTCCCTTCCCACTTTAAGTGGTCGCTCACTCAATTTGACTCTGTTCATTCCCAAACCCCAAGAACCTCTAGACACCTGTTCGCTCACTGCGTGCACATGCAAAGGCATTCCACACACAGCCAAGTTGGTAGCAAGTTGAGTAGTTTCCAATAAAACGTCATTGGGTACAGTCACGCAGGCCTCACTAGCAGCGTTCCCCTGTTGATTTGTGTGGTTCTTTATCAGGGTAGTCATCGCCTGTGTTAATGCATATGTCAGTGAAAAACCTTGAGTAACTACATCTCCAATTACACCAGTTGCGCCACTTGTGTCCTTCACAACAGCCCTCCCCATGACTTCACGAGTCGACATGACCTCAGGGCATTCAACGGAGGCCTTACCAGTCAATTTAGGCCCCTCCCCCCCTGCCGCACATGATGCACTGGCAGATTCTAATGCCCCTATGTAAAGCTCCCCCAAATACACTGAAGGGGGGAGGATGGTGGGAAGGCAACAAATCCCCTGGGGCATATAGCGTAAGATCCCACTTGCCCCAGTCAGTGCTCACCTCCTGTCCTTGGGGGTAATTGCTTGGCCCATTCGGAGCACACACTGACTGCTCCACAAAGCCATCGGTATCTTCCATGTACAATCCAGCTCCCGCAGACGATGACTCCTCTGTGGCTAAGTTCAAAATTGGTTCCGTTGCCACCTCCGACAGCTCCACCGACGGCGAATCCCCTGGCACCTCCCTCATTCGTGGGCTCCCTCGGCTTGCAGCTCCTGCTCTGTTCGACGAAGGTGAAAGGAAAAGGTCTGAGGGGAGTAGAGGGGAATGGAGTGCCTGGACCAAGGACTGTGGACTGTACACCCAGTCAAACAGTCACACTGCACGTCGCACACTGAGAAGAGCTCCTGCACACGGCACACGACACATTGCACACTAAATGGAGCTGAATGGCCTGCAGACAGAAAAGGTAGGAGAGGCAGACCGGGAAACGGCAGACTACAAGCTCCAGCCGTTGCTCGCTATCGCTGCTGCTCGCTATTGCTGCTGCTCGCTCGCATCACCTTTAATAGGCCAGGAGATAGAGGTTTTGGTGTTGCACCAAGGCTGTTTAAAACATAAAATAGAATTTGATATCCCCTGTGCTCCTTGTCAGGGATGTTGGGCCATCTGAGAAAATGGGAGGGTTTAATTTATATTCCACGCACCAGAAAAGTTAGCAGATTTTCGTTTGCCTTGATCTTAAGACTTCAAATATGTATTACAAATATATATGGTTTAATCCTTTGAAAACGGTTTCGACAAGATTGTAAAATAAAATCTCTCGAACTCTCTGCTGAGTTCAATTGACACAACACGACATTAAGGTCCTTATTCACAGAGCGTTTTCCAATGGGCTTTTGACAGTATAAAACGCTTCTGTGAATTAGGTTCTTAATCTCTTGAGTGTGTGACTGAATGATTTCCTATGCAAATTCAATTGTGGATAAAAAACTCATAATTGTTTTTTTTTGCATCTGATTTTCTATGATTTTCAATCTATCATCCATATCAAAGTGAAACCTTACAATCAAGTTAACTTGGGCTTACTCACCAGAAAGATCCTCATTATTTATTCATTTTCACTTGGTTTTTAAGGGCCAGTGAATTATTTGCTGTTTAGAGTGCTACACAAATTCGGTACCTCTTTCAGATGATAATCAGTGAGAGAAAACTTGGATGATTGTGAGATCGTCCAGTTTTTCAATGGCACAGGAAGACTTTGAGATATTAGGCATGAAAGACCAACACGTATTTTCTCATTCTGTGCCTCTGCTGCTATTTATATCTATTAGAACATGCTCACATACCATTTACTCACAATTAGCTGCACTTTGTGCATTCTCAGACATCACATTTGCTGCAGCTTCTGTTCCTACATCTGACTGAAGATAGAGTGATTCAGAATATGTCTAGCATAGAGAACAACATTCGCCATGACTAATCACACACATATGTCCCTGTCTTCATTGGAAAGGTCATCTCTTGAAGGCCTCCTGTCTTGATTACCCTGCTTGGATTCTATGTTTTCACCCATCTTAGTTCTGAGCAGGCTGAGGAATCCTCAAGAGCACTGTACTATTTGTCTTTTAGATAAACAAACAGGGCATCATTACCAGTTCGGTGATGTGGGAAAAAAGTGGCAGTAATTCTGCCACTGCCACTTTTGCCACACCGCCAAACTACAAGTTTGCCGGTGGGGGTTGACTGATTTACTTCCAGGCATGATCTTAGGTAAATCAGGCCCCCACTGGTAAACACACCTGGTGCCAGTAATACCAGCAAACCCCCTATGGAGTCCTATGGGGTCCCATTGAATGGGGATTTACCAGTATTCCCGTCACCTGAAATATCCACCAAAATTTATCAGGTGGCAGAACAGTAATAGAGTTTGCTGATATCCCTCCAGAATTACCGGCGGGATACCGGCACACCTGTAATGACCCTCTTAATGATATGTGTTGACTTGCTGGCATGTATACAATTATGTGCTAAATTAGTTCACACCAAATAATTTTCCAAATCATAATGAACTTCAGTGATTTAAACTTAGAGATAAGATTATAAACCAAGAAGTAAGCAACTGTGATGACACCATCATTTGCCCCTCACATTGCATAGAGATAAAATAAATATCATACTTAACTCTGAAGTAATACTTTTGCACAATTTGGCGCAAAGAGACTTCCTTTTGCTTAGTTGAGCATTGCAATCACAACATGTGAGGGAGTTCCAAGGGGGATGCAAACAGTCTTTTTTAGGAACCCTAAATATTGGTTGCACTTATTCAGTTTAAAGCATAACCGTCTAGAGTCTCTGTTAGATGACTGAACAACACCCTGTTTTCAGATTTTGTGCGATGTGCAAAATTTTCAAATGAATAATTAATTCATTATAGGATGTAATCCCTTCCCTAATAGAATTGTGAATCAGTTTCTATATGTACTGTTATGTGTCTTCCTTGTTGCCAGCTGTATGCCTCTGTAGACAAGGTGGCCATTCCAGGCCTGCATTCCAAGCATACTGGTGTTTCGCCAAAAGAGGTTTGAACTAAAAAGTCTTCTTTTCATGATAAAGACATTTCAATTAATGTATTGAATTTCTATTGCACATTTGCCAAATTGCTGAAGTGTACAGTGTGGTTTGTTTGTGTTACTTATTCACGTTGCAACCACCACCAGATGAACGGAGGATAGCACAGGGGCAACACGCTGGTCTCGGAAGCAAGACCACCCAGAGCAACAAAGGTTTGAATCTCGGATCTGCGCTTAGAATCCGAACTCAGGTATGGTATTAGGCACATTATAAAACACAATTAAATAAATGAAGAAATTGATTGGATTTCGAAAGCTGCTTGGTTACAATGTCAGCATTATATTTTCATCTAGTTGATTTTAAGTTATAACATTTTGGAGTATGTGTGATTAAATAATGGAAAGGTAAGTCCTCCGAAGGGTTAATGGGGCTGAAATGTTGAAAAAGCAAATTGTTCTCTTCTTCCCACAGAATAATGTCGTATATCTTCTTATGGAACTTGGGGGGTCTACAAGTGGGGGTTGGAATAGTTGAGAAGACTTGGACCAAGTTACTTTTGCCATGCCATTTTGGTGGCTTGGCTGAGCCCAAAGGTTAAACCCTGTCGGAGGTCATGCTGATGCAAACGTCAGTATAATTTAAGCTAAAACAATTAAAGTATGAAGAATTTTATAAACTCTCAGAGACAACACCTACGATTATAAATATGTTGTAGCAGATGTTACATGTGGACCCTGAAATCAATGCTATCTATCCTAAGCAGGCTCAGAGTAATCAGCCACCTGTTGGTTTGGAAATCCACATCAAAGCTCAGGAAAACAAGTGTATGTTTTGGCAGTCAATGTTAATTAACAGTGGGCACAGTAAATGGCTTGAAAAACTGAAGAATTGGGACCCAGCTGGCTAGATTTGACAGACTGAAGCTGAGGACCTCAAATAATGATTCAATACCTTGACAATTTCTCAATAAGTGTCTTACACCACACGACTTATACTAGAGTCGTACTCCCGATTCTGCCATGAATAGCTCCTAGGTGGAAGTTCTTCACTTTGGTTTTTCAGGGTAAGCTGCTAACCTCCTATTTGTATTTTCCTGCGTTTTCTGTGCATCCATATTAGCAATCACCTGGACAAGATGGCTTCCTTCACCTGTCTCATGGCTCTCCAGACTAGGATGCCAAGTGAGTGCCTTTCTGTCCCCCAAAGGTTAAACTCTTGCACACTAATGGCAGCATACAGATCAGGAATTGGCTTTAACTGAACAGGCACTGGGATCAGGAGCATTACTCCCTAGCAAATGGCCATTTTATTTCGGTTCTTGTCGCTAAACCATGAAACTCTCTCCTCCCTTATTATGCATGGGGAATGGCTTGCTCATTTTTAGGAAATTCCTTAAGAGTTATTTGTTTAACCACTGTGGTTAATATAAATGTATACATGTCAAGCCTCCATTTCCACAGCTTATCTCTTGTATAGCACCTAGATGTCTTAGGGAGATCACTTTGCTTTAAATAACTACAGATTCATAAATATACATACATTATTGGCCAGCATGTGATGCTGGCTCTGTTAGGGCTTCTATGATTTGAACCTAGGTTGCTTCTCAAATTGCCTACTTCCATGGCTGGCACAGGCTTTTCTCCGTCATGACATTGGCGGGGCAGTGTCCCTGAGAGATGCCAGGCACTTTGTCCTCAATAGTGCATTTCAGTTCAGTAAAAGTATGGACTTAACACAGAATAATGTAGCCTTGCTGTAAGGAGTACATTTAACCAAGTCTAGAATTGGACTAGTCTCATCCTGGAATCAACTTACATCTTATTGAAAATTATTTGTTCCTATGTTGTAGACTGAAATGAGAACTCAAAGGTGATTCCATTTTTAACTACCAATATATGTTGTATTAAATGATGAGCATACCCGTCTGAAAAATACATTGATATGTTAATTTACAATACATTTTTCTTTCAACTGTATGTCTCAAGGGTTGTGTTTCTTGCGGCAAGTTGCAGCTGTGTGTCTGTCAGAGTTATTGCTCTTGTTGATTTAAATTACATTTTTACATTCAAGACTACCTCGCTGAACTAGATGAATCAAAGTGATGCTAGTTCAACTGTCAATGAACCATTATCTCCCCATCTCTCATTGAATTACTAGTTTTGTTGCTTAGTCCCCCTTGCTTCACCTTAACGGTACCCTTGAAGTGAGTGGAAATAATGGGCCTCATTACAAGGTATTCCGGTGTTAAAACTGCAGGAATAACACCGAGCAGAATTACTCTTACCACCACTTGGTCCTGGTCCACAGGATTACAAGTGGTGGTAGGTGGTGCACATCCCCATTTTGGCAGAATTAACACTGGCATAATTACTGAGTGGTAATTCTGCTGATTCTTCTGAGGTAAATCCTCCACTTATCCTCCCAAAATTGGTGGAATGAGCACTTGGTAATTCCGCCGGTGTTCACTCAGCCAAAAATCCCCAATGGAGGCCTATAGACTCAACAAAAAGGGGATTTGTCCGCCACGTTTTTCCTGCACCTCCAACCTTGCAATGTGGTACAATATCTAAATTTGATCTGTGTACTATCCAGCCCTTTCCAACCATCCCTGATTCTTCCAAAACATCTTCAATGTTATCACTCCCACCTTCAAATCAATCATAAATCACTTGTATTTGCATGTGGCACACAACAAATTACAACACATTATCCTGGTACATGTATCTCCCAATTAATGTTATTTTTTTTTTTTTTTAAACTTTTATTTTTGCTGGCAGTGGTAGATGACATACACACACATTAGGCCGATTATGAGATAACAGTGCAAGACAAATGTAATACATGGGGATGTACATAGGTAGCGAGGGATGACCCCCAAGATGAGGAAAGCAAAACAGTGTTGCAGAGAATTCAGTACATAACAGTGGAGACCTAGGGAGAACCGACACCGGAGGAGGGGACATCAAGACCGTTAAGATAACTGTTGAAGGCAGTCCAAATGTTTTTTGGCCGGGAACGGAATGGGAGAGTAGCAATATAATCTTCCTCACAGTTTCGGGACCAGGTCAGTAGATTCAGCCATTTCTGAAAGGTGGGAGGAGCAGCACATTTCCAATTTTGAAGGATACATTTTTTGCCTATTATAGAACATATATTCAAGAGTTTGGTCTCCCCTCTGACCCCTTCTTCACCCCACACTCCGAACAACACCCCCATCGGGTCAGGCTCAATCGTCACATCGCAAATTTCGGACAGTGTTTTAAAGATCTCATCCCAGAATGGGGCAAGTTGGGGGCAGTCCCAAAACATGTGGAGATGGCCAGCGTCTTCCGCTCCGCAGCGGGGGCAGAGCCGCATCTCGGAGCGGGCAAACTTGGAGAGTCTACGCGGGGTATAGTATAGCCTATTCAGCAACTTGTATTGTATTGTGCGGTATCGGAAATTCAGGGATACCTTGCCGGTATGGGAACACAATTTACCCCACAGATGGTCTGTAATGTCAACCCCCAGTTCAGAGGCCCAGTCGTCCCGAGCCCGTAAGGGCGGTGGTGTGGCAGCTGTGAGTTGGAGTTTATATAGCGATGAAACTACCCCTCGAGCCCCACCGGAGTTGGCGATATAGGCAACAGCGGGATGGTCAGGGGTTTCGTTAGGGAACACAGGCCAAGCGGTCCGGAACGCTGCTCGGAGTCTGTAGTATTGTAGCAGTTCCAGCGGTGTACCAGAGTGGGATGGCTTCCAAGTCTGTGGTGTTATAAACACCCCATCCGGATAGAAGTCAGTTAGGGCCAGGTATCCTAGGGACCGCCAGTGACTCGCCAGGGCTATGTCATTCGTGGGTTCCAACCCGGGGAGCTGCCAGGCGGGGAGCCACTTATAGTATGGGTGTTCCGCGGAGCCTGCAGCAAACAACCGCCCCCAGGCTGATAGTGTGGTCTGGACTGGATCTATAGGTGAGTCAGGTACGTACCGACGATGTAAAATTAGAGTCATGATATTTGCGCCGGAGGCAGCAAGGTTTTCAAGCTTGACGTGCGGGCGAGGGGAGGGTCCGGGGTACCAGTAAGTGGCAAACTGTGCCTGCGCTGCTATCCAGTATCGCATCAGGTCAGGGGCCGTGAACCCGCCTCTGTCGTAGGGCAGAGTCATATCCCCCCACTTTTTCCGCACAGCACCGGAGCAGCCTGTGCAGATCAGTGAAGTATTTCCTGCCAGGCCATATGGGAACATTTGTGAATGTGTACAATAATTTGGGAAGCAGTATCATCTTAACCAGTGATAACCGCCCAGCAAGTGACAACGGGAGAGGGCGCCAGCGCGCAATCTTGGTTTCGGCTAATTCTGCCACTGCTAGGTAATTGCTAGTCAAGAGAGTCTCCTTGGTCAAAGACACCTGAACTCCCAGATATTTAATCCCGTTGGGGGACCAGCGGAGTGGGTATTCAGTGGCCGGCTGGAGCGTGGAGTGTGTGAGGGGGAAAATTTCGGATTTGGTGTAATTGATAGTAAAGCCTGAGTATGTTCCGATACGAGTGATGTCCCGAAGGAGAGGGTCAAGGTGGAGATCTGGGCTCCTGACGAACAGCAGGATGTCGTCAGCGTAGAGTGAGATAATTTCGGGTGTACCCTGGAGGCGTATCCCTTTGCATGAGTGACGCTCCCTGACATAGTCCGCCATGGGCTCGATGGCAAGGGCAAACAGGATCGGGGAAAACGGGCAGCCCTGTCGGGTGCCACGAGAGAGAGGAAATAAGGCAGATGTTTGGGAGTTGACGCGAACCCTGGCGACTGGGGATGTGTATAATAGTTTGATGTATGCGATCATCCCGGGTCCGACGCCCATGTTTTCCAGGACCAACCACATGTACTTCCAGGACACCATGTCGAAGGCCACACACGTTTTGATTGATACGAGCCATGACGTTAAGGAGCCGTCTAATATTGTGCGATGTGGATCTACCAGGGACAAAGCCGGATTGGTCCTCATGTACCATGTATGACATAATAGGAATGAAACGATTGGCGAGCACCTTGGCGAAGATTTTCGTATCCAAGTTCATGAGTGACAGGGGCCGATACGAACCACAGTCATCGGCTGGTTTGCCAGGCTTGAGGAGGACCGTAATAGCGGCTTCACGTAGAGACGAGGGAAGGCATCCCAGCCGGAGGGCCTCATTCCATACCTCAAGCAATTCGGGTCCCAAAATGGCCACATGCTCCTGAAAGAATTCAGCCGTAAGCCCGTCGGGGCCCGGTGCTTTCCCCTTCGGGAGACTAGATATGGCTTCCACCATCTCATCTAGTGTAATGGGGGAATCCAACTGTTCTCTCGTTGCCGGGGAGATGATAGTGGTGGGTATCTGGTCTAAAAGCTCGCGCATATGGGATTTGCTATGTTCAAGGGGTTGAGAGTATAGTTTGGAATAGAAGCTTGTGAAGACCTCCAGTATGTCCTGGTCGGCCCACTGAGTCGTTCCATGATTATCCTTAACACTGGTAATGTGGGCTTGGCCCCACTCCCCCCTGGCCAGGGCAGCGAGTGTCTTGCCGGGTCTATCTCCCTCACCGTATTTCCGTGCAGCCTGTGGACGACTGAAGTACTGCACTTCCCTGATTGCCTGTTCATTGAAGATCTTGAGTTCTTCACTGATCTGGGAGAGTATACCAGGGTCAACGGAGGCCGGGTGGGCCCGTTCCAGGTCTCGTAGCTTAGTTTCAGTGCGTGATAGGGTGGTTCTTATGGATTTGAGTACCCCCGCCTCCCTAGAGATAGACGCCCCCCTAATGAAGACTTTGAAGGCGTCCCAGCGGATCCCCCGGGTGGTGTCCTGTGGTGAGCTGTTGTCAAAGTAGGACTGGATATCTGCAAGTATGTCTGCTCTAAAAACTATGTCCTGTAGGGCAGCAGATTTAAAGCGCCATGTGTTAATAGTGGGGGCTGGCATGCCCATGTCAACAGACAACAGGATCGGTGAGTGATCAGATAGTGTGCGAGCGAGTATACATGTCTTGGAAACCCTGCCTAGCATAGGACCAGATAGTAGGAATAGATCGATCCTGGACGAACTGTCGTGGACCGATGAGTAGAAGGTGTATTCCCGTGTTAACGGATGTAGAGCTCTCCATGCGTCATGAATGTCAAGTGTCTTGCAGTGAGATAGGAGTCTGCGCGCTGCGCCCGACGGGGGCCTGGGCGCTATGCCAGTCCTGTCTAGGGAGGTGTCCAGAATAAAGTTCATATCCCCACCCCAGATGATTTGCACATCCGTGTATCCTAGCAGTATGGAGACCACCTGGTCAATAAATTCGGGGGAGTCGACGTTGGGGCCATAAGTATTTACAAGTAGGAAATCTCTATTGGCAATGGCGCAGTACAGCACAGTGTATCTTCCACAAGGATCTATATAGCTCCTATGGAGGACAAATTTAAGAGACTTGTGGATCAATGTTAGGACTCCTCTGGCGCGTGTGGAATAAGAAGTAAAATATCTGTGGGGTCCCCAGGTAGGCGCAATGCTTCTGGCCAGTGGACCAGTGGAGTGTGTCTCTTGCAGGAGCAGTACCTTGCAGCCGTGTCTATTGGCATAAGCCATGATCCTGCGGCCCTTGGTGTAATTACTTAGGCCTCGGACATTCCATGACATTATCGTCACTGACATCTTAGCGCATCAGACAAGAATATCGCTAAACACAATACCCATGGAGGACAATCTCCCACTAGGTGACATTCGCGCCAGTGTCCCCTTCCGTGTGCCGCAAACTCTGTCTCCACAACCCCCGATCCCAGGGTGATTGTGATTGAGACGATTGCATGCATCTCTACGGTTTTAATGTACATCCCACGAAATTTGTTGAATTTCAAATAAAAGAGTGAGCATGCACAAATATAGGTGAGCCAGTGTGTAGCGCCCTGCCATTCCGCCACTGCCTTTTTCTAAAACATTTCCCGGGTAACAACCCATACCTCCCCCCACCCTCACTGCCCACCCCCAACTTGCAGTGTAAATCCCTTGCCCCCCAAAAAATGTGTCACCAACAGATCCGAATCTTCCCGAGGGGTGGAGTTCGGAGGGCGAAATCCAACAGGGATAAGGCCCATTCTGTACCCAACAGGGGCACCGAAGCAGTGACAACCAATAAACCAAAACCGTTGCCATTGCAGCGAGGTGTGCTGTAGCCGTGTGGGCGGTTCTTAGACAAAGATGTAGGACAGCCTAGGCTGTCGTGAGTAGGTTCTGCGATGAGCGGATCTAAAGACAGGAGCCCATGTCCAGCAGAGCTTTGCGGGAGAGACCAGAATGAAGGAAGTTCTAGGGTTCGTAGACAACTCGATGCTCCGAACCGCAGGGGGAGCATTGTCCGCCGTGGTTGGGTCTAGTCTCAGCCCGGTCAGGCGCTGGGGGAGCCTGATGCGATGGATCTGTAGTGTGTTGTTTCCATATGCACGTTCAAGGTGACGGATGTTCCGGATGGAGAAATAGTGTCCGGCCTGTGTTACCACTCCTCACCCCTCATCAACCGGGGCCCCCGTTGGGTTGGGGAGCGGTAGGTGCGTCTCAATGAATTTCACAGCCTCCTCTGGAACAGTGAAGAAATAAAGTTTCCCATCATGTGTGATTTTGAGGCGAGCCGGGAACAGGATGGCATACGGAACGTTTCGTTCTCTGAGCAGCTTTTTAACTCCGATGAACTGACGCCTCTCCTGCTGGACCGCTATTGAGAAGTCCGGGAAGATCCTTATAGTATGAGATTCGAGGCGCAGGTCCCCTTTCTCTCGTGACAGCCGGAGGATGAGGTCTCTGTCCCGATAGTTGAGGATCCTGGCTATAATGGGCCTTGGGATGTCGCCAGGTTTGGGCCTCGGTGACAGAGCCCGATGAGCGCGCTCAACGGTAAAGTATGGGGACAGGACTGGGTTGCCCAGGAGGTCCTTTAGCAGGGATTCCACGGCGTCTTCCATGCGTCCCTTGAGGGCATTCTCAGGGACACCGACGATCCGCAGATTGTTTCTGCGAGAGCGCGATTCAAGGTCGTCGCACTTCGCTTTCACACTGCGCATGTCACGTGATAGGGACGCCACTGTGTCCTGTAGTGCATGTATTTCGTCCTCATTGGTGGATATACGATTTTCAGCGTCGCTGATTCTGGTCCCCGCTTGATCCATCCGCGTTTTTAGGGAGGCAACATTGGCATTGATGTCGTCTAATTTCTCGTGAAAAGACGCAAAGTTTTTGGCCATCGATTCCATGAGCGTAGTCAGGTCTGGGGGTGCGGGAGTGGGGTGATGGTCAACTTCCAGATCATCCTGAATGGGCGAGTCCTGTTCCGCCTCTCCCCTCGGGACAGCTTTAGCGAATCTGTCCATGGCACCCCCCTTATGGTTCCCCTTGGCCTTGCCAGGCATTGTTGTTATAGGACCACGGAAAATGCAGACAGAGGGCCCGGCCACAGGGGGGAAGAGTGTGGGCCCAGGTCAGGGGTGCAGACTGTAGATGTTGGGATTACCCCAGCGGAGATGGGAGCAGGGCCCAGGAGGGGCACGGGTAGGCAGAGATCAACTGGTACGGTGGCGTAAGGTGGTTCCAGGGACTGTCAATGAGAAGGTGCTAAGACCACAGGGTCAGCCGCCTCAGTAGAAGGATCCGGGGGGTGGCGTCGCGGCACAGATGAGGGAGCGGGGTATGGCTCAGTAGTTGTTATCCCGCCTGCCACCCCGCTGAAACACCAGAGTCACACAGGGGTTGGAGCCAGTGTCTACCAGGCTGCAGGGGCAAGAGGTGCGCGCCCCGGGCAGAACTCGCGTCGAGGGGTCCCTGTACCGCCCCCAGCAGGACGTGAGCAGGTGGCCGTTCCACGCCACCGGGGAGCGGAGCCAGTCGGGAGATGTTGGGCGACGGGGGGCGCTCAGCGATGGCTCCGGCAGCAACCCGCAAACGCGGCAGCTCGCCTGGACGAGGCCGCCGCCGCGCGCCACACAATACAGGGTCAGGTCGGGCCGCAGTCCGCCCGCCCCCCCAGGAAGGATGGACAGAGGAGTAGCGGGGGGAGGAAGGGGGGCAAACCGATCACCCCCTGGAGGGGACCAAGTTGGTATGGGCAGCCAATCCTCACCTCGGGGGGAGCCGCTCCGCGCTCCCCAGGGGCCGCGACACCCTGCGGGGGACGGCGACGAAGGTCCACAGTCGGATGGGCAGGCGAAGCCGGGGCGCGCTCCCGCGACGGCCCCAGCCGCAGACCACGGGTTCGCCGCGGAGCCTCAAGGATCGCGGTCGGGCCGCAGTCCGCCCAACAGAGCGCCAGGAGGGGCAGGCGGGCCGAGAGGCGGGGGCGGGATCCGGGTTAGCGCCGCGGCTTCCGCGATGTAGAGGGCCGCTCCGGCAGAAGGCCCAGTCCGGGGCTCCCAGGGACGAAGAATAGCCGGAGTTCCCCTGGCGGCAGCACAGTGATGTAGGGTAGCGGCACTGTAAAAACAGGAACGAAACGCACGTTGTGGCCGCAGATGTAAGCAGATTTTCACCGAACCCACACGGAGCTCAGTGGCTAGGCAGCCATCTTGGGCTGCTCCACAGCGCCACCCCAATTAATGTTATTTTTAAATAGTGATTACTCTAAGTCAAATACTTTCATTAATTCATTGATAATTTTCGGTCATTTAATCAACAGTCATGCCTCTGCTTACAAAAGAACCTGCCTGAAATAACGATAGTTCTTTTAATGAGCTCCACCTGCCATGCACCCTCTGCATAAATCCTCACAGAACATTGAATTGGTTTTTTTATGCAGTACAGCACATCCACCTAAACTTTAGATCTTTGTGGAGTTTGGCATATGAAAAGATGTAGAGTTTCAGATAATCATCTGGACTTTACAACGTTGTTACATCGAAAGTCTTTTTTTGGATGGGTTATTTAACAATGTTTATCTCTCTGAAAAACGAATTGAAAAATCTTTCGGGTAGTGGCTTAGGGTATAAAATGTGTAGGGAATAATGTTAAATTCATAGAGGAGGGGAATGGGGTGACACCCCCAAAAATCTAACAAAAACATGTTTCTGTAAAAAGCCCATCGAGAAAAAGACGGTACTTGAAATAACATAGAACCATCTGGACAAGTAGAATTTACTAGCGATATATTGCCTATGGCACTATTGTATGTTCTTGCTAATGTTAAACCGCACACTATCACCACCGGAGTGGTCCCCTGGTGCTCTGGCGGATCTGAAAGGAAAGAGGGTAGGATGGGTTAGTAAGGCTGAGCGGGAAAGCAGCAAGAGAGCTGTGCTGTGCTATTGGCAGCCTCAGTTCGGTTAACACCGTTCACTGAGCTTAGGTGTGCTTTTTGGTTGGTATCCGTCATGTGCTGTTATCCGAGGGAATGTGTGGTTTGTTTTTGAGTCAGCTGCACACTCCAAAGAACAAAATAACCAACAAGGTGTTTCACTGGTATCCAGTGGCGGCTGGTGAATTTTTTAACTGGAGGGGCCTAAATATTTGTTGCTGATATGGCTGAGCGATCAAGCGTAGCAAGGGAGCCCACACCACTCAAGGGGAGTTCGGTTGGGCAGCATAAAAAATACCAGTCTTTCTTCGTAATAACACCTATCATACTTGATTTACCAAGATATCCAAAACAAAATGTCATACCACAATAAGAAATGACTAGACTGGCTGCATGGGAATGCCAGTCTAGCTACATAATAACGCGTATGCTTGTTTTACCAAAGATGCCTAATAAAAATGCCATGCCACAGTAAGAATAATACCACTGATCCTGCTTGCTTTATCAAAGATGCCCAATACAAAATGTTATGCCTCAGGAAGAAATGGCTAGACTGGTTGCATAAAAAATCCCAGACTTGCATTATAAAAATCTGAAAGGCTGAAAAGTTCGGCCAGATCACACATTCGGTGCTGGCGTCTGCAGGGGTGTCACCCGCACCCTTGCTCACTATATTGTGAACGCGGGATTGCAGGGGCATCCCAAAAAGAAAGAAAAAGGAAAGGACCCTACGGAGCCAGTTCCCGATCACAGAAGTAAAAGGGAACAGGTGTTGCAGTGACAGAGCGAGTCGAAGCAAGGTAAGTAGGAGGGGTAAGGGGAGGGGTGGATAGGGGTGTGTTAGGGGTGTGGTTAGGGGTGTGGATGGGGTGTGGGTGGGGGTGTGGGACAAGTCAGACATTTTCAGGGAAGAAAAGACAGAAGGTTATTTCGAAAAAATAATCTTCAGTCTTTTCTCCATGGAACATTTCTAGCTCGGTCTTTCAACCCCAGTCCCATAATACTTATCATGCTTGCTTTACCAAAGATGCCCAATACAAAATATCATAGCACAAAAATAAATGGCTAGGCACACTGCATTAAAATGCAATCTAGCTACATAATAACAATTTTAATGCTTGCTTTATCAACCAATGCACAGTAAAAAATGCCATGCCTGCTCCATGGTGAGCCAGCTCCTAGCAGTCAAACATAATCACAATAATGATGAATGTGATTATGTGTGATTGTGGGGCACTGGGCGGCACCAGGGTAAGGCATGTTCTTTTACTGGCCATCTATCATAGATGACCAGTAAAAAATAAAATATCAAGCCTGTGCCCTGGGTCCTGAGCTCACGCGTGCACACAATCAATGTGGTTATGTGTGTATGCCAGGCACTGGTGGACCAGGGGGCGGGGTGATATTTTTTACTGGGCACCTATCATAGATGTTCAGTACAAAAATACCATGCCTGTCCCCTGGGCCTCACAGCACCAAACAAACACACACACACAAACAATCAAAGTGATTATGTGTGTATGCGAGGCACTGGGGGTCGGGGGGGGGGGTATGGTATTTTTTTACAGGACATCTAGATGTCCAGTAAAATAATACCATCCCTATCCTCTGGGCCTCACAGCACCTCAGATATAGAGCTGATTTAAGCTGGTGGTGAGGGTGTGTGTGTGCCATAAGGAATTTTGTCTTTGTTGTACAAACCTCCTACCCCAAATCCCCAAAATCATCTTGGACCAGCACAAACACACACACATTTGTACAACATAGACACAGCAAGCACTCACTGTCTCATTCACAGTCATGAGCACCCATCATGCACTCACTCATAACCCAAGCATACATGTATCCATACACATATTTAAATAAATAAATCAACACACAAACGCACACATTTAGAAAACTGACACAATGCAAGTACTCTTTCATTCACAGCAGCACCCATCATGGACTCTCATAACACAAGCATACATGCATCCATACACATATTTAAACACTAGATAAACATACAAACACACACATTTGCACAACATACACACAGAAAGCACTTACACCAGCATCCATCATCAAACATTCACCTAACAACACAAGCATGCACGCATCCATCCATACACAGAATTTAAATAAAATTAATAAATAACATAATCAAGCGTGCCTTCTGCAGTGGGTCATTCATGTTTATTCTAGTTAATTTAGAAAAAAACTACGTTTAAAACAGTTGTGCTGACAAAGGGAAAACCATCCTAGAAAAATGGCTACTAGACATCCTTACATTTCTATGCCTAATGGTGCCAACAAAGCACTCTCATAAATAAGGGTAATCAAGACACATGCATTCAGCACAAAATGAACAGAGTGAAAGCATTCACTGATAAGCTGCTTATCTGCCTCATTCGGAGAGTTCCAAGAAAGAAATCAGTCAAGAAAGAAATCAGTCAAGCAGTGCACACCAACAAGGAACGACACTTATGTTTAACTGCATGAACATCTCCAACACAAGTGCAGACAAATGCATGAACATAGGAACATCACATTCACCCATGCCATTTTGCACGATGCACACATGCACACATGCACACACTGACAAGAGGAGAAACCAAATCACAACCATTGACACATGATTTCTTGGGGTTGAGGAACATAAGTAATCACACGCATTGACCCATGCACTTTTTCTGCCTGGGGTTGGAAAAAACAACCACATGCATTGATGCATTATTTGTTTAATGCAGGAGAGCATGCATCAAATCTCACACCCAGACTGTAATTTGGATGCAGGGACGACAACTCATACACAGTGCCTCATAAAATCTGGGTATTTGGGCTCAGGAGAGGAGAAACTAAAACACATAGATCTTTAAATTATTGTTTTGGGTGCAGGAGAGGTGCTCTCATCACACATTTTTAAATGGGATGTGTGGTGTGGAGGAGAGGTGAAATCATGAACTGACAACATTGTTTTCAAAACTGGTATAGAAAAAAAACACTAGAAAGAAACCACATACATAGTTGTTTGTGCACAGAGCAGGTCCAGACGTAACCAGTGCCCTCTTGATAGCTGCGCTGACATCCAAGTATCTACAGCACAGAGCTTGCATTTAAAATATGCAACCCTGTCCCCAAAACTGCATAACTATGAAGTTCCTGTCCTGGTGGCACACTAAACTGTAAATATAAGCCCTACCTGAGATAGGGTATGGTGGACAGCATCTCTCAGAGTTATCCAAGCCACATAATATTGATTTTGCACATGTGTCAGCCCTGTTGGCCCAGTTCAGCTATGAAAGGATTATAATGAATATGTGGATTCCTCCTACACAATGCCCACATCTGTCCACTGACAGGACCATAGACTTGGGGGATTGCTTCTCTTTGTTCCTTTGTAAGGACAGGTTACATCCTTTCCACCAGGAACGTTACACCACAGGGTGCTGGCCTGGGAACAGAAACCAATAGGACCACCCATTCACAGAGAACCAGGCCTCACACCAGGTTGCTGCATTTGTAAAGGCATTTCTTCTTAGAGATAAAGGAAGAGGGTAGAGTAAGAGTAGTCTGGCGAACTCTGTTCAAGGGACGGAGACTTCTACCATTTTGGATCTCTCTGACTCTCTTTCTCTTTACCGTACCCTCCACTTACTCTTCAGCAAAGCAATTTGGCTGTGTCATCAGAAGGGCAAAGTCCACTCATCTCAAGGAAGGGAGTGGACCCCTAAAGCAGGCTAGCTTTAGCCCAATCATCCAAAGTATTTTCTCTCACCACTTCTTGGAATCATCTTGAAGCATTTTTGGATCATTAATTGAGAAGATTTCATTGGACCCTGCTGAGAGAGCAGTCCTTTCTAAAGTCCTCCATTTGTGAGGCGAAGGCAAGTGTTCCAAAGACAGAGGCAAGCTCTATCCCCTAACCAACCCCTGGGACCATTGGGGGTAACACTCCTGCTGGCCCATCAGCCTGCCTCTCTGCCAGCCACCCTTTAGCCTAGGGCCTTACTGTGCTGCAGGTCCACTGAAGGTGTGTGCCAGCCTCCCCCGTGTATTGGTGACAGTGAAACAAACAGAAATTGACCCTTGAAACCCTGTGGTGGGACTCACAGCACCTGCAACCATACCAGCCCTGACCCCAGTTGTGGATGACAACCCTATCCGAGTCATGGTTCAAGCACGCCTCGACACTGAGTGATCCAGCAGGACCCTTCAATGCTGCCCTAAGGTGTCCATTTTGAAGAGAGAGTCCCAGGAATGACCCCCTCATCCTCATGAACTTGACAGCCTGAATCAAGAATGCACAAAGTCACTCATTATTCAGTCCACCCCCAGGAACACCAGTGACTGACAAGTATGCAGAGAGATATGCTCTCAGCCATTCCAACCGTATCGAGTGAACGTCTTTATGAATACAGGTGCTCCAACAGTGGTCTTGGACCCAAATGCAATTGTGAATGAGGTTAACTAATACCTAGACAGCACTGTGCTGACATCATTAGTGACACCACAACATAGCCACGTTGGTCAAGAAGTACACTCGCAACAATGCACAGTTTTACACAAACCCACACTCGTATACATGAAGAACATGCTTACACAGTTCTGTAGGTAGAGGACAAATAGATATACATGCTGTGAACGCTTGTATTATTATATTTCTCATTAGCAAAGTGCAGAAACGCTGAGCGCAAGGCAACAAAGAGATGCAGAGCAGGCTTGCAGATGCTCATGGCAACTTACCCTATGAAACTACAGGACTAAACAAGGAGCCTGGCAGGACAAAATAAGACTAACCTAAAGGAAATATAGCACAATATAAGTGTCCAGAATTCATAGAATAAGTTTAATGAAAATCACATAAGGTCTCAAACCACAGGACAAGAGATGAGGGGGAGCAGAACCAGGCTGCACAGAGCAGGAAGGCGAGGGCTCAGAGCCAAGCAGCACATTCCAAGCCACAAATGACAAGGGGCCAGCTGCAGAAAAACAGAATAAATCCTCACAATTACAGATCCAGAGAGGGGAGATTTGTGGTCCTCAACAACATGATGCGGCCTAGCTAGACAATGGTCATTCACTGCGGTGGGAAGAGGAACAGTTCTCAGCAACCCAGACAAGAAGTGGAACATGAACAAGTTAACTATGTTGCAACATGTAGACCACTCTCATAGGCATTTGTGGTGTTTCTGCCAGATACATTGGGAACACATTTCACATCTGCTTGAAAAGGGCTGAGAACCAAACTGGGTCCCAGGCCTGAGGAGGCTAGTTCCAGCCAATCAGGGGACAGGAATCCAGGGGTGTATGGCCCGGGGCAACCCTGCAACAATATAATAGTTTTTGGGGTAGGTATGGGCCTGCCACCTGGCATGGGAGGACCAATCGAGTAAGATGTATAAGGGCAATCTATAGTGTCTACCACTCCGAGCGCCCAATGAGTATGTGTAGTAGGTTTTTGGGGGAGGACCCAGGTGCTGACACCATTCTGCATCAAAAAGGGGTGACACGTTTGTTGCAATTCTGGAGATTTTTGAATGTCCTGTATGATCCCTGTCAGTTTTTGTAATAAAGAAAGTTCTAACTTGCCCTTCTGGGGGAAGAGTTGTTGGGCCCTTGGGAGCTAAACAGGTGAGCTCATAGTAACCCCCAGATCACTGTATACCAGACCTCACCAACAGTTGTTCTCTGTTCAACCACATTGGCCACCGTACCCACAACAGCTGAAGCGTGATGTTGCCTTGGCTTGAACTATGAAGTACTGCTACCTTGCTATGCTCAAATCACTATATGAAACTCCAGCTTCTTCATCGCTGCTCCTGTGAGTCGACCAACCTGACCATGGTGATCCCTTAATCATGACCTTCGAGCCTCCATATCGAACTGACTTGCCTGTGCATCGTAGTACCAGCTTGACCGCACACCAGAACTGGTAACTACCCAATCCACACAGCCCTAATAGATGCTTAGAGACTGCAGCTCCCCTTCAATTGTGTTTCCAACTCCAGTGAGGGTGTAGCTGTGCCAGCTCTCGGGGCAGCATTTACATTTTCGTAAACGTGCTCAGGGTGAGTCGTGTTCCTTTGCCTGCTGCCTTGCTCAAACTCATTTTTTGTGATAGTTTTTATGTGGCAAGCTAATTTTAACAACTTGAATTCTATGTAATCACTGTCACTTTGTGGTCTTATAGCCTGATTCCCCCTTCCTGTTCCTCCCTCCCTCCGGCATGTGGTGTTCCCCAGGGCTATATCCTCTCACCCTGGCTCTTCAATGTCTATCTGGCCCCCTTGGGCCACCTGATCACCACCTTCACTTTTAATTTTCAGTGATATGCAGATGACACTCAGCTCTCTTTCAGGCTTCGCTCAGCCTTCTCTCCTCCCTCGCTCATTCCAGACTCTATATCCATGATTCAGGATTGGTGCACCTCCATCGATCTCTGCCTTAATGCCAGTAAGATGGAGATCGTTCTCATCTGGACCCCTGGTCCCGCTTTCCCTCTCTCACTCTGGCCACCCTCCTTGGGCCCTCTACGCTCACCTTCCTGTGAGGAAAAAAACCTTGGTGTCATCTTCAACTCCACTTTCTGCTTCTCTCCTCACATCACGGACCTTGCCAATAGGGTCCACTTCCAGCTGCACCTCCTCAGAGGTATTCTGCATTTTCTCACTTTTCCCCAGAAGCTCACTGTCTCCAGAGCCCTGGTCTGTTCAGGCTGTACTACTGCAACAGACTCTTTCTCAATCTGCCTACCTCTACTCTTCACCCCCTGCAACTAATCCAGAACAGGACTGCAAGACTTATCCTTGGCCTCAAGCCCCGGGGCCATATCTCTCCAGCCCTGAAATATCTCCACTGGCTCCTGGTGGCGGCAATAATCAAGTTCAAGACCCTCTGAACCATCCAGAAGGCTTTCTGGGGCCTGCACTACATCCAACTCTCTCTTCTGAAATACATTCCTTCTAGAGCCCTTCGCTCAGCTGCCGCCAATTATCTGGTCAGTTGGGGGGCAGATCTCTCTCCACTGCAGGTGCCTCCATCTGGAACGGCCTCCCTACCCTTCTCAGACTTGTGCTCACACACATGAAGTTCCAGAAGCAGCTCAAGACCCTCCTATTCTCCTCTGCTTTCTCTCTCTTGCTCCCTTGCTAACTGACCTGTCTGCTGCGCCGACTGGTTGCTTGGTTCTCTCAGAGTCTCACTGGGTACAAGGCTCCTCCATGACCAGTCTTCCTTTGCACTGCCTCCTGGCCTACCATGCACTTGGGGGCTGTAATGGTACTCCCTAGAGCCTCTCTGCCTCCTTACACTTACCCAGAGCTGTTTGCCCTGGTTGCACTTACTCAGAGCCATGCTGCCCTGATCAAACTTCCCCCCACCCTCTCCCTTGCACTTCCCCCTCTCCTTGCCCTGCACTTCTCTTTGTCGAAATTGCACGATTTGAATGACACAAGGCCTAGTAGGATCATAGGATCATTTGTCTTGTTCCTCCCTGTGTCTTTCCTCCCTTGCCTTATGGCGCATGGAAACACTTGTGTACAGGCACGTTATAAATGCCACATCATATCATATCATTAGACTCTTACTAGACACAAGCTTGTCACTGGACCATCACGATGGCTGTATCTATCACTTGAGCCACCACCGCTGTTGGTGACGAGAAGACTGGATCCCCTCTGTTGAACCCCCAAGGCATTTGCAGAGGTATTATTAACTGATATCTGCCCCCTGGTCCATCAATCATTGGGCCCGAGAGACTTGCTAGGTCATTTTAATCCTCTTTTCAACCTCAAGAGAGATTCTGTATTGAACATTGTGGTCTTTAAATTGCATTTTATCTCCCTTGTTTCATCACTCAGAGTACTGTATCTATTCTATCTGTGCATGTTCTGTGTTTCTTCTACAGGGGTGGGTTTTTACAATGATTTCTAGTTAGTTGGTATCGTACATAGTGTGTCTAATTAAAGTTTATTTATGTATATAAATTTGATTAGACATTCCTTTATTTAAGACTGTTATACTTCACTTTTTGCGTTGCTACTGAACAACATTCACACCCCTCTTAAAAGTATAGCCTTCCCTCAGCCCATTTTACCACAAAAGGGGAAGAAGGTATATCTATTGGCCGTGCCTGTTTTATGTTTATGATTGTTGCCTCTTGGTTTGTAGATGTGTGAGGGCTGAGTGGGAATTTTAGCCTCTACTCATCCTTGTACTCCAGCAGGGCAGAAGTCAATTCCTCACAACATCACACACAGTGATGCATGATTTGGTTGAAATGATCATACAGATTGATAGATAATTTTTCGGTGATCAGAAAAAGAGAAATCACACACATTGGGGCGCAATACGGGTCTGGCGGTAACCCTACCAGTGCTACTGGTGGGTTGCCGCCGGACCCATAGATATTTAGCGGCACCTGACTTCCTGGTACTACCGGGAGATTACAACCCCGGCGGGCCGGAAAGTCAGGCACAGATAAAATGTAATTCCACATTCCCATAGAGTCCTATAGAACTCTATGGCATTGGGGACATGGAAGCACTGTTGCTAACGGTGCTGGTGCTTTCATGACCGGTCTACCTACAGTGGCCAATGTGTCTGGCAGGGTCAGACCTGTCGGGCATGGCGGCTCTGGCAGGCAGACGTGTAATATGCCGGTCTGGAAACAACGGTGCCGGTAAACTTACCGGCACCCTTGTTTCCGGACCGGCAAGGCTGCAATGAGGCCCACTGATTACTGATTCATGATTCTGGGTGTGCTGGACATGAAAAGTCAACATAGCTTACAGTGGGTGCTAGTCTGAAAGCACACTGCTTTTAGGCAATCACTATTAGTTAACTAAAATAATACATGATTCTGCTGGCCTGCGCCGGGCACCTCCCAGGTGTGGTGTGGCATGCCGTGCATTAATAGGGGCGTGCCCCAAGGTACGCAAGATTTATTTGTAATCAGCACAGGGCCCCAAGGGTTCCAGGCAGGCAGCGTAAATAACACTAAAGTGTTTCAATTAGGCAGCTTATGGTGGCGCTAGTAGTGTGGCCCGCCAGTATAATAGTATGCAGACAGCGCAGTTTGTTTTGCAATGTCTTTGTGACTTATCAGTCACAGACATTCTTACATTTCATGGGCTGAGCACAATGCAGTGACTGGCATCTCACTATAAAACTGGTACACGAAAATACCCAGCCGTACTCTGTCAAACAGAACATTGCCCTTCATGGGGGAATTGAATACTTAGATTAAAAAGGCAATCAGAAGCCTTATACGCTAAGTGAATAATGCATTAACTTTGGGTAGGCATAGCAAGCCAGGGTTTATGTTTATAAACAAGTTGAAACTGTCAATAAAAAGACTGTAATTGCACGAAGGGTCTCTGGTGACACTTAACGAACCACAGGACTGATGGTTGACTTCTTAAGTAAATGTTGATTTCACCGAACTTACTCCATTGTACTTGTACAGAATATTTTAACAGCTTAGCCCCTACACTCTAATGCTATTGCAACCCATAGAAGGGGGATTTACTGTTTAAATCAGCACTTGTGATCTTCCGGTAATACCAGCAGACAAGTAACGGTAACAGTATTAGTGTTTGCCGGTATCCCGACGGAATTACCGGTGGGATATAAGCAAACTTGTAATGGGGCCGTTGTCCATTGGCCAAATCTGCCGGTATCCCGCCGGTAAATCCAGCTGGATACTGGCAAATGCTAATACCGTTACCGCACTTGTCTGCCAGTATTACTGGCAGATTACAAGTGCTGATTTAAACAGTAAATCCCCATTCCATGGACTCCATGGGGGGATTTGGCTGGTCAGATTTACCTCCAGCTCTATATTGTAACATTGTCTTCCAACCTCCTTAATTATTCTCTGTACATATCCCTTAATAATATAGATGGCAGCATTTCACCTCCAATATAACTTCCTGCTTCAACATCTAGCGCTCTCCTAGCACAGAGGGCAAAAGCATTTTCAGGTCTACCTACTTGTCGGACCAGACACTAGTTGTACTACTGATTAAGAGGATGTTGTTGTGTTGCTTAGCACAAGTCTGATGCAGACAAATTAAATATGTGTAATACAAAGTCTTGTTGATGAGCCTGGCATGGTAGGCACTCAAACTACTGGTAATGGAGGAGCAGGAGAATTAAAAACAAAGTTTCATGAAAGAAGCTGTTCACTATTAGGGTGGCTGGATAAAATACATTGGACTTTTAAGGTTTCGCCTGAGTGTGCACTACTCCTGAAATTGTCAAGGCTTTATCAAAGACTCAAACTACTGCTGACATTCGTAAGTGCTTTACTACAGAGCAAAAACTATAATCCAGTTTTTGAGGTTCTTCCACAGAACTACTTCTGCCGTTATTAAGTCTTCACCAGTGACTTACTGGGAGTTACTTGCTCTTGAGGGACAAGGACTCCCATTCCCACAGATAACTCCCTTTGGAAGACATGTTTTCCGCATATACGGGATTGCTTTATATCAAAAACAATGTGTCTTACTCATATCTTGATGCAGACAATGCTGGCTCATGCACCCCATGGGACAAAGAGGGGCATACCCTTTTAAGAATAAATCACTGTGAAAGTAGGATGAGGAAGCCCAAAAGGAGAAAAGAGAACAGTATGTAGGGTAAGCCCTTTTGTGACAGAGCACCTTGGAGAGGTGGAGCCAAAACCTGCAGCACACCGGGAAGTGGAGAAGCCCCATCGGAGACACCAGTGGGCTGGAGAGGCAGACATTGGGGAAGACGTTGTTCGAGTGGATGAGTAAGCAGCGTCCGAAGTGGTGGATTGACCACAGACATCCTGCGGTGGGCCGGGTGTCCATACATTGAAGCTGGGTCGAGCAGGGCTGAGAGCAGCACCAGCTCTCAGCTGCCACCATACAGTGAAGTCGGCAGACATGAAGCATGCAGGACCAAGGGCAAGTGAGAAATGATGCTGGAGTGAGGCGAGTGAGAAACCACAGTGAATGGACCGTCGAGAGAGCCGACCAAGAAACCAAAGCAAGTGCCAAGCCTTGCAAGGATAATCCCAAGGAAAAAAGGTACTGGGATATGCTGGACTCTTGGGAGCCTGCAGGGAAGACTTGTACTACCGAGTTGGGATGAAAACAAATTGTTAGTGTGATTAAGGAAAATAAACTAAAGTCATTGAAACAACAGGGGAAATATTCAAGAATAATGATGAGTGTGAATTATTAACTCAGAGGGAAAGACATTTGGGGTTAGAAGGACCCCTGAGAGAACTCAAGGAAAGTTACTTGAAGACAAGTGGATGCTCCACTTGATAATGAGTGATAAGGCACAGTTTTAGTTTTTTTATTTATAATGCGCGCCTCACCCGTAGGTATCTGGGTGCAGTACAAGATGTTGCAAGTTTCTTAGTTACAGCAAGCAAAGAAAAACTGTACAATAAAATATCTTAGTAACATAGGTAAAAGTAAACTGTACAATCAGATATCTAACAAAATGTAGTAGGGTGGTTTCAAAGTTATCCAGAAGTGTGATGAAAGTCACAGTGTGCGATGAAAGTGTAGAGTGAAATAAAACAGGATATACCAAAGAGTTTCCAAGAGTGGAGAAACCTCAAAGTGTATCAAAACCTTGAACCATATACAATAAGAGGACAATAGTGGAGAGCATATGTGGAAAACATTAAGGACAAGTCATGTGAATTGGATCCTAAAATATAGGGACCATTGGAAAAAGTTACAGGAACTCGTAGATCAGACCCGTTGGTCTTATTTCAAGAGATCGCCCTAAAGACACTCATTGAGGAAGAGTGACATTTGTGTTTGCAATCACATTGTTAAAAGAAGAAACCCTGAGAACAAGCCACAAGACAAAAAGGCAGAGGGGAGGCCACATATTGATTGATTGATTGATTGATTGATTGTTTATTTGTATAGCGCCTATACACAATGTGTTTCAAAGCACTTCAAGGAGGGAGGGAACATGGGAAGATACAGTTACATTCTTACACGTCCTTGAAACAAATCAGAATGGGAAAATAACTATCATATCATATCAGATAGTACAAGTGCATGGAACAATAAGGGAGAGTAAGGAAAAAAAGGAGACAAGACTAGCAGTAACATTACTATGCCTGACAACAATTGTTGCAGTGCATGAATGACAAGAGGAGAGGGAGGAGGGGAGGGGAGGAGAGTGGAGAGAAAGGGTAAGGAAAGGAACAGAACAAGTGACTTTCTAAAAAGGTCAACAACTATTAAAGGAAGTGCTGGGGAGGGAGTGGGAGGAAAAGACAAGGAGGGAAGGGGGAGACAGACAAGCTCTTATCAAAGGTTGAGGGACACATGATAAGAGTGCTAAGATAAAAGAAAAAGGTGGGGAGGGGCAGCAGAGGACAAGATGGCTGCAACAAAATACATTTGTCAGGTCCAGTTTAGTTATTGGTTATTAGTGGTAGAGTCAGATAGATAGGTTTGCACAGTGAACATTTTTCTTATTGACTGACGGACAAGCACTTTTCGTTTAGTTGCTCAGGCAGGGAACTTCCCCGCAGTGATAGGGAGAGATAGGTCTGTTTTTCCTTGTAATCTAAATACAATTAGTGAACATGTCCACCTTGTGTCTATATTCTTCTAACCCACCACAGTGTACTCCAGCAGATTATAAGGCTTCAATAAAGGGTAGGAGAGCTCTTGTATTCTTTTCTAATTTTACTACACAGCTTAAAAATATAAATGGCTTTAACACATAAATGAAATACTGGTGATGGTTGAAGATGCATTACAGAGCTGAACTACCCCTCCAATTTGTTTTCATTAAACTGTATTATTTTTAGAGCGTTAATAAGATAGCAGTAGGTTTTACATTAGGTGGAGTAAAGCAGGCTGATCATCAACATACCAAATTAACAGTATAGCAACTTCACTAATTCACAATAAGTACAGGGACATAAACAGGGCAGATCCATAGGTATTGCCCAATGTGAATGAACACAAGTCTGCAAAAATACCCCATTCATGTTGATCACGTTTTATTAGGCACCCTGTCAGGATGACAGGCTTTCCTTTGCTTAGGTGTTCCATACTTTGCTCCGCTGTATTGTCATTATAGGTCCTTCAGTATTCCACCAGCACTGGGCCAATGTGAGCTTGACAGCATTTAGAGCATCATGCATATCTTGCACTACCCAAGACTAGGAATAGTGGGTCCAGCGGCAGTATCAAATCCATTATGTCTTTGATTTTAGCCAGAATCTCTTTACAGATAATGATGCTCTTGTGCACAACCACTACATGTTGCCAAGGTTGCCTGTCATTCCACAACCCCTCCAGCACAGTGGTGAGGAACTGGGTATGAAGCTGTGTAGATGTTTGGGATTGTAGATCCACTGTAAGAACATATTATAGAGATCATCTTAAATGCTGGTGTATCTTGATGACATTGCAACCTTAGCCCATAGGGCTAACTATGCTTTTATAGGGATTTCTAAACCCAAATCGTCCTCCCATTTCCCCAGTAGGGTAAAGTCTTTCTATTTTACCTTTGTCAAGTAGGTGGAACAACTTTGCTATCTTTCTCATGTGCAACTCATCCTGTAGAAGTAACTCTAGAGGGGTGTTGTGTCTGGTCCCTGTTTTTCTAGTTGATTGGTGTGTTATCCATCGATGTAGCTGGATATATTTATATTGTTCTGATTCAGGGAATCTGAATATATGTTTAGTTTCTGCAAAGGACAGTCCAGGTGAAAACAATCTCCCAGTTTTGTCAAGCCCTGCTCCACTCATCCCGTGAAAACCCTGTGGCACAGCCCCTGTGAGAACCCAGATTATCTATAACCGGGGTTGGGGGTCTTCTGAGCCAATTGGAACTGATAAGACGCTTGCTCAAGTTGCTCACAACCAGTGTTTGAGGGATTGCATGGCCAAGCCAAGTGTGATATCTGGGTGGCTAGGAAGTACCAGCTGACATCAGGGATGCCAAAAATTCCCAACGCTGTTGAATATAGTATGAATCTTCAGGTAATGTGGGGGAAAACCACCTTTCCTAATAGAATAAATAATTTTCCTCTGCAGGTCGGCAAGGAGCCAAAATGGGATGACACTAAAAGTGTAAAGACGTTTCAAGATTAGCTTCATGCTCAGGACTTTAATGCTATCCATTGATGGCCTTTCCTGGGTGACCCAGATATCTAAGTTCAATGCAAGCTGTTTAAGGAATGGAAGTATATTATGGTGAGGAGATGCTTACAGCCTCTTGCTTTTTCCAAGCTGAGTAACATAGGTTACATGTTCCCCATTGTAAGGCAAACGTATGTTTCAAAGCTGTAATAATGGGATCCTTCTTAGAGATATTCAGGCCACTTGATTTTGAAGATTGATAGAGAATCCTGTGGTCTCTCCAGTGTGGAGAGTTCTGTCATTGTTGCTGGAAGGGAGGTGTCTACATGTGTCAAGAAAAGGAGAATGGCTTCTCTGTAAAAGGAAATCTCTTTTGGTATTCCCTCTATTATGGGCCTCTTCATATTTTGCTTTGATATAACCCTTATGCTGAGTGGTTACATAAAGAGAGCAAAAAGGAGGGACAAAAGAGGACATCCCTGGTGATAGTCTCTAGTCAGACCAATCTGGGTGGATAAATGGCCGGTGATCTTCAGGTTAGTAGTGTGAACATTTAGTGTCCCTTGACCCATATCATAAATGTAGGCCAACACCCATCCCCTTTATCACCTCACAAAGGAACCACCAATCCACTTGGTCAAATGCTTTGATGGCATCTAATCTCATGTGGACTAGAGAAGACTGAGGGTGGGAGTCCAGATCAATTAAATTAATTGATCTTCAATTGTTAGCCTGTGCATAATGTCCCATGACAAAACCAGTTTGATCTTGATGAATAAGAGAGGGGAGGGTATTTGTTAATCAGGTTGCTAAGATTTTCCCATTGATTTTGGCTTCTATATCTAAAAGAGAAATTAGCCAATATGAAGAGCAAGCAGCTCTCTCTTTACCTAGTTTAAGGATAAGTAAAGTTAAGGTTTCTGCCATAGACTAGGAAACAGTTCTCTAGTCCTCAAAAGTGTTCCACAGTTTAGTTAAGTGTGACGTGAGTTTGGATCGAAATGCTTTGTAAACATGTGAAGTGAATCCCTCTCGTCCAGGGGACTTGTGAGGAGATAGCTGTTAGTCGTGGTTGGGTGATAGTCTACAAATATTTCTCTGGGTCCGATTGTGATAGGGTATTGCCAGTCAAAGAAATTTAAGTATTGGAATCTTCGTCATAGTGTATGTTCCTTTTGGCGTCTTTTACCTTAGGTATGTAGGTCCAATTTTGTGTTTCCATTACTATATAAATTAGCAATCTTTTGGCTTTGTTTTCTCAGTGAATCAGTTGTTGTTCATTTGGAGAGGTGAGTATTTAAGTTTGTGTGAATAATTTTAAAGTCTCTCTCTCTCTGCTTTAAGAGAGGTTTTCATCTTGAGGGCTCTATCACATTTCACAACCTCCACTTCTAATTTAGTACAGCGCTCACCCTGGTTCTTATATAGGATGTGATTTTTTAGATCAGCTCGTCCCTGACAAGTGCCTTAAAAAATCCCAGATTGTATTGGGTGCTATTGCCTGTGTGGTATTCATATCAAAGAAGGAGTTTATCAGGATAGAAATGCCCTATTAGATAACAGGGTCTCTCAATGGGGAATTGTTCATTGTCTAAATAGGTTTGGGAGGGATACCTTGGCGATCAGCTCACAGAGTGACCCCAACAAGAGAGTGATCAGAGAGAGTTCTAATTCCTATATCGGTATCAGAAATAAGAGATAGCAGAGAAGAAGAAACCAGGATCAGACCTTTTTGTGAGTGTCCTCTAGGGACGCAACAAAAGAAAGAGAAATGTCTCTTGTGTTCATGTTGGAGTCTCCAGATATCTATCACGTTCAAATCTCTCATATGATTTAGTAGAGCACGTGGGTTGTAAAATACACTGGGTCAGAGGCCAGTGACTTATCATCTGTACGATTTATAGTAATATTAAAGTCCACGCATACTACTCTATATCCTCTAATGAGAGATGCTATTCCTGGGATCAAGTCCAGGAAGAAACTGTCTTTCTCCTCGTTAGAGGCATAGATTAAAACTTTAATGAATAAGTGACTTGATAACAATCATTTAATCATGAAGTAGTATCCCATTGGATATCTGAGTATGGAATGTTTAGAGAAAGATATGTCTCTAGCAATGAGCAGGGCAACCCCTCTTTCTTATCCCGCTCAGTGGCAGAAAACTGAAATGGGGAGTGTCTTGGTCCTAAGAGATGTTTGTCTGCTATTAAGCAAACACATTACATATAGCGCAATGAGCTAGCATCAGTGGCCTGTTGGAGCTCAATGCCACTCCAGGCACTGGCTATGCATGGGTGGGATCAGAGTGTTAGGATTAAGATGGCTGTTTGCGACAGCGTTCTTGTGACATCATGGGATGTGCTGTTATCCACCTTGTCAGCACTGACGGAGGGTGCTGCAAGCTGCCACATAAGTGGGAGTGGCACAACACCACCAGTTAATTTGGCTGTGCATAGCATCATGCCCAATGCAAAACCCCTACTTATCTGGGTTCTCTCGAATTTACTCTTTCAGAGTCTGCACACCGTAGTGTGCAGATCTGCCTGGACAGTCATTCCCTCTGGCAGTTCACAGAATTGCCACACACAGGACCAATTGGGCAATGAGATGGCTTGGGAAGTCTTTATCTCCATGCTGGAATTGTATAAGGACCTCCTGCGCCTGCCTTACTCCTCTGAAATGGCAGGCCCAGGCTGATACTGCTCCACCTCTACAAGATCACTATCTGCTGGGGCACCATCATTTGCTCTCCCTTCCAACAGAGCCTGATCCTGGGGATGCCCACCATCCATATGTGCTTATCTCAACTCACCAAGATGGATTATGTGATTGGTGTCCCAACCACCTCAGCACAGTTCTCGTCATCAATGAATTCCTTCTCCACATGCATGCAGAACATTGCAAAGTCCTCAACAAACACCTACATCAGTCCCTGCTCCACATTAACTATACCCCCTCAATGTGGACTTGCTTTTTCCTCAGCTATGCCCTCCTTTATTAACCCTCTTTTATTGGCCCTGCTTCTTCATCTGCTGTTAGCTCTTCCCAATAGCCCGGCCTCCACCTTCTATGATGAGCCCAACCCAATAGCTCTGTCTCCTCCACCACCTGCTGTTGCTGTGCACACTGTTGGCAAACCTGCATCACAACAAGCTCAACCCCCTTCTCCGTGACCTGTGTATCAACTTCCTCTCCTCAGATAAGTAGTGGTACGCCTCCTTTTCCTCTCTTATCGCGGGTTCTGATCTCGGTAATTAGCAACCCGCCTTCCACCTGCCCCATGGCTGTGATATTTTCCTAATATTGAGATAAAAGAAAATGAAATCAACAGTTACCTCAACTACACAAATACAACGTACAATTAAAGGGTGCAGACAATTAGGAAATCAAAGAGAACACCTTTTTATTTTGTTTTGTGTTTTGGAGAAGAGAGAAGAGTAAAAGGGGACAAGGAAAACCTTTTTTCTTTTCTGTGGTATTTTTGGGGCAATAAATGTTGATTTGGGGGAAATAATTCGAAACATTTTACAAGTGATCTCTCATTCACACACAATAGAGACAGGAGTCCAACAAATTGGCAAAATAACAAAGAAGCACAAGAAAAACACTCATAGCTCAAGGATATTTAAAAGGCAGGAAGAACTTTGAAATATCAATAAAAACAGCAAATGTGTGATTATACTTGTGAATGATTTGAGGCTAAAATGGAAACTTATTTAATTACATCACAGATTTGAGAGGTAAGGAGGATAGCTCAGGGCCAAAACCCTCAAACTGGAAGAAAGACAATAGAGAGCATCACAGGTTCGATCCCATGTTCTGCGCTTAGAAACCTCTGGGTATTAAGCGTGTTATAAATAACCAATTATAATTATAAAGTAATTATTGCACTTTCTTCTAGACTAGAGACATGCTGCAGTATTCAATGTACTACTATGATCATCACAAAATGATGATACTGTTAAGGAAACACATTCTCTTTTACCAGGAAATATATTTAGCTCAATTGAAAATTCCATCCATTATGCTTTTGAAATAATCAATGGGCCCACTAGACAATAGTCAATGCATATTCACTACATCTATTGAGGCTACTGTGCTATGTTATGTTAATGTGCTTGTATGTACTATACCAGATTACAACCATAGTATTTTCAGAGCACCTAGTCTTGTCCGTGGAGTGGGGTACTGTTCCCCCTCCAGGGGTATGTAAGACATTATTCTGCTGTAGCAAAGAAAATTAGAAAATAAATAAATACAGAAAATTGCATCAAATGAAAGAGTCTGTAAGGGACTGTGAGCAGACCGGATGGCCATGATAGGGACCCTGAAAAGGACTGATGCCCTTTTAACACCTTCTCTTTAGACTAGATACCTAGTTGGCACTGAGGATATTTTGAAGGGATAGCATGGATGCGATGCACTGCAATCAACTGTCGTGTGAAATGTTATGTTATACATATTTTAAGCCAGAGTTGTCCAACTCCAGGCCTCGAGGGCTGGAAACATGATGGATTTTCAGCATACACCTCATTAATATTAATGAGATAAATATACATATAATGATTCTAAATGAATGCACTTTTTTCTTATGAACATTAATAAGGCAATAACACCCGGATTCGGTGGCCCATTAACGCGTAAGTTAATGCCCCTGGGGCCCATAGTTACAGGGCCCGGGGGCATTACTGAACTTGGCAATGGCCCACTAGTGAGCGGCTTATTGCCATTAGTACCCCGGCCCATTACACCGGGATACTGGTGGTGTTTTTTTGTTGTTGCGAGACGCGTTGTTTTTTGGAGCCAAACAAAAAGAAAAACTAAATGGCCACCACAGACTATGAAACGTAGTCCATTTTCCCTTTCTGTGGCAGCCATAATAAAAAAAGAAAATGGTAGCCATTAAAGTAAATGAAAAAAAAGATAAACAAAAAATGGCCACCATGGAACAGTTGGAAAAGACTACTCATAGTCCCTTCTCTCTTTCCATTGTGGCCACTCCGGAAAGGAACCCAGGGCCGTAGTGGAGAAGCAGAGACTTCAGAACCTTCTCAGCAAGGTAAGGCCTGGGCGACAGACAATGAGCTTGCTTGTAACAAGCTCATTGACCCTCAGCGGGTACTAATGAGGGATATGCTGAAAACCTGTCATGATTCTGGCCCTCGAGACATGGAGTAGGACAACCCTGCTTTATACTGTGCCCAAATTATTAATAGGCTTGTATACTGCACCAATTCACCACTCTAGTAGTTTAATCGTGTCTGTGGTGTGTCGTACTGTGCCCTGCAAGGCGGATTGAGACAGTAGTCTGCTGAAGGAAAATAAAATCAGCAAGGAGAAAATAAGAGTTGGGAAAGTGGGAAATAGATGCTTCAAACACAGGGACGGAAGGATGCAGCAGGGAACAATATTTTGTGATGGCATGAGTGCATGTAAGTCATGTTAGCTGGGACATAGGTCTGCAAAGGAAGGAGGCAGATATTAAGGCTGAGTGAATCTCCCAAGTCACCCGCATGTGAATCCCCACTGACTCAATCGCCATATTCAGGTGAATCCACCTGCTGAACAATTGTAACACCCAAATCTCTCTCTCGATTTCGTGAGATTGGGCAGTTCGTGTGCATTTTAGTGCATTGTGCGGAAACTCAACTGAGAGCAACATTGTGATGTCGGTTTTGGGGGTTCTCATGTGGATTTGAGTAAAGTCTTCGGCAGCAAATGTGTTTGGGAGCCTATATAAAGTACCAGCAACTTAATGTTTCCTTTGTGCTTTTGTTTGGCTGCAGGATGACGAGGCAGGGTTTACCCACACCATGAGTTGCAGGAAGAGAGAGATTTTTGTATGGTTAGGTAGGTTTCTTATTTGTTTGGGGATGTTTGTGTTATTTGTGATCAGTACTTGGCAAGGGTCAATGAGCTTGTTACAAGCAAGCTCATTGACCCTTGCACAGGCCTAACCTTACTGAGAAGGCTCTGAAGCTTATGCTTCTGTGCCGCGGTCCCAGGTGCCTTCCCTTAGTGGCTGCCATGGAAACGCATAGTCCCTTCTCCCTGTTGCATGGTGGCCATTTTTTTGGTTTAGTTTGTTTTCCTTTACTTTAATGGCCACCATGAAAAGGGAGAAGGGACTACATGTTGGTCCTTCCCCCTTCCGAAGGGACTACATGTAGTCCTTCTCCCCTTCCATGGTGGCCATTTTCTTTGTTTCCTATGGTCGCCAGGGAAAGGGACAACAGACTGCGTTTTCCAGTCTGCAGCAGGCATTTTTCATTTCTTTTCGCTGCAAAACGCAACACATCTCACAACTGAATAAAAACACCATAGTACCCTGATCTAACGGGTGGGGGAACTAATGGCAATAAGCCCCTCGGTGGCAGCCCATTACTGCATTCGGTAATGCCCCTAGACCTTCAAAACTATGGGCCCCAGGGGCAATAGCTTATGTGGTAATGGCCCGCCTGCTTGGGGATTATCGCCTTATGAGAACATGTTTGTCTTGTGGCAAGAAACCTTTGTTTTTGCGTTCTTACTTGTATATTAGGAGGTCAGCCAATTTATTTCAGAAGGCATTTCTTTTATTTGTTGGGGAATCCTTTCCATTTGTGTGGTGATTTGAATATGCAAGCTGTCTGCCTTAATTTGGGGAAACATTAGTTCATTCTAGTTTTAGAAGTCTCTATATTTGAGAAGATCGTTTTTTTGTTAGGGAAACCTTTGATATTTTAATTGAAACCCTTTATATTTTTCTTTTCTTATCGAAATCAATCTTGTATTGTATTTTGTTTGGGAAACATGGCTGTGATACAGACTCAAGAATCTGGTGTATTGCTGTCTGTACAGAAGCAATAGAATGACCTATATCTAGTCAACGTGTAACTCTTAACCTCCTTCTTGGGATCAGTAGAGGGGGAGACACTGGGCCTGATTCATGGAACGTTTCCCTATGGGATTGCACCATTATAAAACACTTCCATGAATCAGGCCCACTGTGTTTGAGCATTCTAGGCTTGAAGTGCGCAGACAATTTATTTTATTTTATTTATTTTTTTATTGTTCATTTATAACGCACTTAATACCAGTGAGTGGTTTCTAAGTGCCGGATCAGGATTCAAACCTGTGTTGCACCGTGTTGCCTTGCTTCCAAGACAAACATGTTGCCCCTGAGCTATCCTTCCTCCCCTCAATCTGCCTCCTTCAGCATATGTTGCTGCTGCAGACGTAGTGGGTAGATTTTGTGGTGATGAACATTCTACTGAGGGTGATTGTGGAAATGGTAGTGAAACTGACACATGGAGGGAGAAGTCTGAGCCTGTGGCACAGCCAATATCAGGTGTAGAGTCATTTCTGGAGGGTTCAGGAGGAGGAGTGCCAGTACATCAGTGGTCATTGGGAGGCATGGTGCCCAGTAAGGGTTCAAAAAAGGCCCTAGAGATCCTCCAAAATTAGGGGGAGACAAGGAAGACTGCTCACCATCTGCCACCATCATCATGGGCCTGGGATGGCATTAAAGGGTCTCATTGTTTTTTAGCATCAGAGAATGAATCCAGATGTGCACCTTGTGCATATGGCCAAAGGCCATAGGAGGGGGTAGATCTCAACTACCTATTTACTAGGTACCATGGCCTTCCTGATCAACCTGTGGCGTTTGCACTGGGGTGTTTATGATAGCCTCCAGCTTAGAGAACCCAATACCAGTGATGACAATGAGACAGCAGCAAGGTCCTCATAGGGGGACTCATGCTGACTGTGACATCCTAGTGGCAAGCAAAGTCTTGTCCCAGCAGTAAGCGGGTCCTCCTCATGCTATGATGAGCTTATACCTACCAATAGACGGGCCTGGTAAATTTCAAGGGCTGCTCCAAGGGACAACATTTCCCAGTAGATTGTGATACTGCGCCTAGGGTGTGGACACATCATCAGCTGGTAGAATTGCTGCACAAGGCATTAATGTCCAGTGCTTAGAATAATTTTGCGAATAACCAACTGGAGAGCATTTAGAAATGCGGAGAGTTTTGCTGTTATGGTGTGGCACAGGAGTAATTTGTAAAATCATATTTTTGTTTCTGGGAAAGGGCCTACATATGTTGTTTTTGTTTCTTCTTCCCCACCCCTTAAAAGAACATTAAAGAACATTACAAAAGATCAACATTTGAACAAAAAAATAAATACTCCAACATATTACATGCTAAACTGTGTTCAATATAGTATGCTGTAATGGTTTCAGTGCTTAAAGATAAACAAGAATACACATGCAGCTGGGTAGACATTTGAAAAGCAGTCATCCCAATGCTCACTGGAGACTTTAGTCCAATTATACTTTTAATGATATACAGTGCATCCTTCACTGTCTAGGGAGACATCTAAAAAAGAGGCACAGTTATATTTTCATAGCAGATCAAACACAAATATTTCAGTATGCTTGAGGGTCTACCTTCTTGTAGGAGTTTTGCATTGCTAGCAGACATTCGGTAATGATGTTTTGCAGTGAGTCCCACCAGGCAAAGATTCTTTGCTCTGGCTCGAGAGTATTTCATCAAGCTCCTCCCCACTTTTTAAGCTCCTGTCTCCTATGAGAGACGTAAAGATTCAAGCTCTGCCCACACATCTGCAAGACGGGAGAAATATACACATGCATTGTGTACCTAATCCCCGCGCAACAGAAGAGACTTACAAATGTAGTGTGTTCCCTCACCCCTGTAGAGAGGACAATGTAAAAGTTCTGTCTCTGCCCCAACTAACGTGACATATCAGAACTTTAAATATTCAGCCTCTGCTCCCACATTTGCGAGACACGAAACATGTACAAATTGTGTGTGTGCCCTCATACCTGCGAGGCAGGAAAGATACACAAAAATCAGGCTGTGCCCTCGCCTCCCAAGACAGGAGAGACTTCAAAATTGAGTGTGTGCCCTGATCCCCATGACACAGGAGAGACATAAAAATGCAGCAGGCCTCAATACAAGTTGGCCGGTAAGTGGAAAAAGTTGTGGTAACAGAATTACTGCCACTTTTACCACTCGGCCGAATTAGGGGTCCCAGAAAATGGTGGTTAATCCCCTTCAATAAATACACTTTCAATTAAGATGCAGCCACAATCATACATGACGTTTGGCATTCCCATCCTGCTACTGTTCATTAAGCTCCAGAGGAATGCAAAGACACAGCAGGGAAGGATACAGGCACCACAAAGGCAGACAAGACGTGTGTTGCAGAGGTCGCCCATACCACATGTCTGTCTTTCCCTGGACACTGACTGACGAACAGTTATTCACACTGTATCGCTTGGACCAGCACACCATTGCAGACCAGCTGACCATGATTAAGGCTGATATTCAGAGCACCATCACTATCAGACCTAATTCCCCACACCTGCTGAAGCAGCATTTATTTTTATTCATTTTGAATTTACAAGCCATTTTCGGCAAAAGGGCTGCACATACAATAAAAAGCGGTACAGCAATGAATCAACAACATTTTCAGTCAAAAACCGAGGAGTTAAACCAGAGAGACAGAAGATGGGTTTTAAGAGTAGTACAAATAACAGAATGAGAAGAAATAGCTCATACGTGTAATGTAAGAGCATTCCAGTATTTAGGGGCCAGAAGTTCAAAAGAACAAAAGGATGACTGAGCACAAGGTAGTTTAGGGACAGAAAGAAGAAATTGGGATTGGGAGCAGGGAGAGCGAGAGGGGGCACACATAGAAACCAAGGAGCATAGATAACCCGGTGCAAGCCATTTGACACATTTAAAATGAATACAGAGGGATTCCAAGATGGCCGCCGGCAGTGGAAGTCGCGTCTAGATCGCGCTCCCGCCGGGCCTAAACAAAAAAGCACTTCAAATGAGCTTTTCCGACGGTTCCCGCACTGGAATCAGCGCCGCAACACCCAAGAGACAGGGGACACGGTGGCGATCGGAGGCAGCCCCAGCAACACAGCCCCTGGCGATCTCGCTGAGAGAAGCAACCGCCCCTCCCCCACTGAGGGAGTCCTCGGCAGCCTAGCGGAGGAGACCGCGCAGTGGCGGACCCGCAAAAGAACAGAGTCCCGGGGAGAGGGCCGCCCACAGCCCCGACACAGAGAGAAGAGAAACGGGACCCAGCCCGGCACCAAGAAGAAATCGCACACCACCACCGGGACACCATCCGCACGGTGTTGCGTGGGGCCCTCCCCCAGCGACAGGGCCGGTGGGCGGCACGGCGCAGACAGAGGGAGAAGAGCCGACGGCGAACACACAACAAGGGAATACAACCACGAGCAGGCGGATCGGCAGCAGCGAGGCACACAGGGGAGGAGGAGGTACCATCCGGGCACTCACGGACACGGCACGGCAGGCATTGCAGGCACAGGAGAGGAGATCAAGAAACAGAGGTGAGCGCGCCTGCAGAAGCGCCCCCCCCCCTCTTTATACTCTCCCCGGCACATAAGGCCACGATCAGGCGGGGGCAAACACACAAGACGCTGGCCCGGGCGCGGAGGAGTGCCCCTCCCCATCTCTGCATAACGACATTGGCACAGAAAGCAGTAGGGGGACATACTGGAGGGGGAATAAGACCCCAATATAACTCAGGGCTCCCCCACACCCAAGGAGGACATAGGAGTGGCACCAACACTCCCCCTGATAAAAAAGACCCCTGCACATGGCGGCGGAGCACGATAAAAAAAAAAGGGCAGGTCCGGCAGACTAGCAGACTCGTGGGGGACCAAACATAGCCCTTCCACCACTGGCACCAGCCACCCTTACAATCAAGGAGGATGTCACGAGCAAAGGGGAAAGGGGCACCCTCTCAACCCACACCGCAATCTCACAAATAGGACACAAGTCTGCTACAAATGTGGTCCTCAGATGCCCAGGCAGTCCCAAGAGACAGGCCAGGAGAAGAACTCTCTACCGACACGTATCTCCCAAACCAGAGCGCTCTCCCCCCGACAAAGGATGATATGAAGGCCTGGTTTGCGGAGCTCCAGGACAAGTTTATGTCCACAGTCCAGGACCAATTCGCCTCCATGAAAAACGAGATGAAGCAGGCGGTACAAGACTTGAAAATAGAAGTGGCCAAGCTGGAGGAAAGGACAGACACCGTAGAGAGAATCGTACAAAACATAGAAGAGGAAACGAAACAGAACAGCGAAACACAAGAACATCTGATCCGGCTAACCCATAACCTGGAAATTCAGTGTGAAGACCTGGAGAACCGTTCCCGCAGATCCAACATCCGTATAAAGAATGTGCCCGAATCGGTGATGGACAAAGACCTCAAAACAGCGATACAAGAGGTGTTCAGAGATATAATCGAAGCACAAGAATAAGAGAACATCGGGATAGACAGAGTCCACAGGGTGGGTCCGAGAAGAACTGGCGTCCCAGGGGAGAGACCCAGGGACGTATTAGCAGCACTTACGTCTTACCCACAAAAGGAACTGATCCTAAGGAAAGCGAGGCAGCTTGATCACATTAGGATGAATGGAGTGGAAATACAATTGTACCAAGATCTGGCCTCAGCAACACTCCTAAAAAGAAGGGAAATGGCCCCATTGGTGAAGGAATTGGTGGCGATAGAAATCAGATACAAATGGACGTTCCCATTCGGCCTACTATTCGAGTGGGAGGGCAAGTAGAGAAGAGTGACTACTTGCGAGGAAGGTCTCAATATAATGGACAAGCAGATGGAGGAAACGGACATGGGGGATAGCAGGACGAAAGGGGGGACCCACAAAAGGCTGAGAGGATGGGAAGTAGTGAGACAAAAGAAGAAACCAAATGGATGGGGGAAAGCAGGGAAACCAGCAGGAGACCACTAGAGATGATCAAACAGGGCCGCCAGCTCATCCCCCTTGAAGGGAGAGGGCGGAAGAAGATAAACTAGAAACCTCGGATTACCAAGTAGAAGAGGCCCGGCGGGGGAACGGGAGGGACGTAACCCAGGTTTGAGGATGAAGCGGGGTTTAGGACCCCCCGCACAGTTAATCCCCAGCTATGAGAGGGCAAGGAGCGATAGGCGCAACGCCCTAGCAACCATAGGTGCCTGGGCCCTCCTCGGGATCGAAGTTGAATTCATGTTAATAGTTGGGGGGCAGTTGGGAAGTTGGGGGAGGAAGCAGGGTGGGGGACAATCCGGAAGAGGGAAGGGATCACAGTATACAGGAACGATAATTGAACCAGCAGAGTAGAAGGGATGGGGAAGCTCAGAATATTTTCACAAAATGTAAGGGGGCTGAACTCACCGGTGAAAAGGAAAAAAGGAAAAAAATGGAGGCCCTGGTGAGAAGCGAAAAGGCAGACATTCTGCTCCTCCAGGAGACACACATTAAGGCACAGAACAAAAAGAAAGTACACCTCAGAGGATATACGATCTGGGCGCAGGCGAATGCTGGGGAAAAAGAGCAGGAGTAATGATTGCTGCGAAAGGGGGTCTGATGGCATACCTCATAGACACTCGAGTAGACAGGGAAGGGAGGTTCGCATTTGTTAATATCTCCGTAGAGGGCTATAGACTCACCCTAGCGGCAATATACTCGCTGAACACTGGGCAGGATGGATTTCTCCGGGACACCCTGGGGAAACTGGAGGAATTTGGGAAGGGAGAGGTAATTCTGGGAGGAGACTTGAACTTGGCCTGGCAACCTCACATAGGTAGGAGTGTGGGGGGAACGCAGGCACAGGGGACCCCATCCAAACATTTAAAGCTAAGGATGGAACAGATGGCACTACGAGATGCCTGGAGGGAATTAAAGGGACAAGATGCAGGATTCACCTACTACTTGCACGTGCACAACACGATGTCGAGGATTGACTATTTCTGGGTGTCGGTGGGACTGGTGGGGAGGATCCAGGATATCAAAAAGGGAGCGATAGCGTTGTCAGATCACGCCCCGCTATGGCTTGATGTATAGACCCCCGGAAGGGGAAGAGGTCTCTGGAGATGGACGGACCAGGTGCAGGGAGAGGATCTAAGGGACAAAATCAGGGAATACTTTGACCTAAACGACAATGGAGAAGTTCCACTGGGAACAGTATGGGAAGCCTTTAAGGATGTAACCCAGGGACATGTCATAGCACAAAAGGCAGCCAAAGACAGACAACATCAAGAATGGGAAAGAATGCTCGAGAAGAAACTAACAGACATACAGGAGGAGCTAACACTCCATCCCACAAGAACCCTCAAGAAAGCAATGAAACACGTGCATGGTCAACTAGAGATGCTCCGCAACAAAAAGCAGAGAGATTCCTACTATATCTAAAACAGCGATATTACATCAAGGCCAACAAAGCGGACAAATATCTAGCAAGACAACTTAGAGAAAAACAGAAAGCAATGACGATCTTGAACGTCAAGGATGCGCAAGGAATACCTCATACATACTCAAAGGACATAGGGGGGCCTTTAAGGCTTTCTACCGAGATCTATATGCAACGGAGCACCCGGACGAAAGAAACAAGGCAAGTTCCTACAATCTATTCCCATACCGACAATAGCAGAAGAAGACAAACAGGCTTTAGAATCAAGGATTACAGAGGAAGAGGTCCACAGGGCAATAGCGGGCCTCCCTATGTCAAAGGCACCAGGCCCGGATTGCTTCACGGCCCAATTTTACAAAAAATATGCAGACACTTTAGTTCCATTCCTGACGAGGCTTCTAAACACATTCAAGGACAGTGGAAACGTAACTTTCTCCATGAATGAAGCAAAAGTCCTCGTGTTCCACAAAAAAGGTAAAGACCCCTCTCTCCCGGGCTCATATCGCCCGATAGCCCTAATACACCTAGACGCCAAAATCTACACTAGAGTACTGGCTGCCAGACTTTCCCCCCTCATTCCGACCCTAATAAACACGAACCAATCAGGCTTCATCCCAGGTAGGCAAACACACGACAATTTAAGAAGAGTCATTCACCTTATAGAAAAAATAGGCATCACCCACACACCAGCAATCTTACTCTCACTAGACGCCGAGAAGGCCTTTGACCAGGTTGAATGGTCCTTCCTCCTTAAAACGTTGAAGCATATGGGGTTCAGAGATCAATATATAAATATGGTTAAAGCCAACTACAACTCCCCATCAATAAGAATAGCAATAAACAGAGAGGTCACGGAGAGGGTGGAGATCTCAAGGGGTACGAAACAGGGATGCCCCCTATCACTTCTGCTATATGCTATATTTTTGGAGCCTCTCCTAATCAAGATAAGGGAATCGGAGGGAGTAAGGGGGATCGAGATGGTGGGCAGGCAACATAAAGTTATTGCATATGCAGACGACATGCTATTGGCCCTGGAAGACCCTGTGAACACCCTGACAAGATCCATAGAAATACTGGAGGAATTTGGGGAGATCTCAGGCCTGAAGATTAACAAGAATAAATCAGAGATTATGCTCCTTGCCGGAGACAAGGAGACAACAGAACAGTGGCAGGCCTGCTAAGTCTAAAAATAGTGGAGGAGGGTATCAAATACCTGGGGGTGACGCTAACACACAGAGTAGACAAGATATATAAGAACAACTACACACATCTCCTGGCTAGAGTCAGGCAGGATCTAGAAAGATGGTCCCCGCTTAGGATCTCATTGTGGGGTAGAATTCAAGCAGTAAAAATGAACATACTCCCCAGGGTGCTCTACCATTTCCATGCCCTCCCAGTAACAGTCCCTAACTCCTTCTTCAAAGCACTCTCCAAAGCCATATCGCAATATGTGTGGAACAAGAAACCCCTGAGGATCTCCAGAGCCATTCTCACGGCACATATCAAGGCAGGCGGAATGTCCCTCCCCCACTTTAAAAAATATTATCAGGCAGCCCAACTCTGGATCCTCAAAGAATGATTGGGGGAGGACCAACAGATGATCTGGGTAACACAAGACAGGCCGGTCGCCAGGACCTCCCTGGAGGACCTACTGCGGAAACATAAACAACACAGACACCAGAACCTTAGAGTAAGTGAGGTCATGAAAGCCACCCTCAACGCATGGGACGACCAAACCAGGAAGGGAATCATGACCATCCACTGGCCCCCTTCACGCCAATCTGCCGAAACCCTCAGTTCCCACCAGGACAGGAATCCGGCGCCTTTGAAAAATGGGAAACAGCTGGATGCAGGAAAATAGGTGAAATGATCCAGGATAATGAAATACGATCGTTCGAGGAATGCAAAAACGTGTGGAAACTAACAGAAGCCGATCGTTATAGATACGAGCAAATAAAACACTGGCTAAGTACACCAGAGATCTTCCAGGCGGCCACAAGAGACCTTACACCATTTGAAAAGTACATAATATCCAACCCAGGAGACAAAAAACTGGTGTCAACCCTTTATACCCTCATTAACACACAAGGAGAGGAAATAAAATGGGCATACATGAGGAGATGGGAAGCCACGCTGGGGGAAGAAATAACCAGGCAGCAATGGGAAGAACTCTGGGCAGGCATCCCAAAACTCACCAGGGCAGTCCAAACCAGAGAATTGTGGTTGAAAATAATCACACAATGGCACTACACCCCAGAGAGGCTCAAATCAATGTACCCGGCAACGTCGGATCGCTGTTGGAGGGGGTGCCTGGACGCAGGAACCTGGAGGCATATCTGGTGGGACTGCCAGGGAGTACAGGGTTTCTGGAAGGGTGCAATTGGAAATCCTGAAAGTTTTCCCAGAGGCAGACCAAATGGGGGATAGAGTGTGGTTGTGCGGATTTAAAGACCCACAGGCCAAGAGACTCCACAAAGCACAATGGAGGAGCTTCATGGGTTTAGTCATCGCGGCATGGGCAACAATAGCTCAAAGCTGGAAGAAACGAGACCCGCCGCTGGTATACACCTGGCTGCCAAAGGTGTGGTCCCAAATGACCATGGAAAAGATTACGCACCATCTCCAGGACCAAAACAACACTTTCATGAAGGAATGGGGACAAGTGCTGGAATATTTGAAATCAGACTACATGGAACAATGATGCCCACATAACATTAAAATATCAGACATGTACAGTACGTAAACGTTCCAGAAGTGAAAACTGATGAGGATCCACTCTTCCGGGGAGAGGGAAGGGAAGTTGGGAGAAATAATTGTGTTAATGTTTATTTTTATATCAGAAAACAATAAAATATGTTTTTTTTGAAAAAAAAAAATTAATACAGAGGAAGCGCAAAAGAAGTCATGCTTTGAAGGATAGCCAATGAAGAGAAAGAAAAGCAGAGGAAATTGAAGGATGGGGAGGGAGCGAGCAAAGAGTATGAACAGCAGTCTTAAAGATTGAGTGCAAAAAATTCTGATGGGAGACAGGAAGACCAAAAAGAATATATGAATAATAGTCATAAATGATGTTATCATGAGCGCCCAGAGGCCTTCGGTGTTTGGCTTGATATAAGAAAGCAATAGATAGATATTCAAGATGAGAGTAAAGGAGAGAGGTAATCAATAATTTAGTAGCATGAACATTAAGGAACAGGCACTCTATCCTATTATTGAAAAGCTGAAAATTACAGGATTGTGCAGTATTAGAAATACATAGAGAGAAAGAAAGTGAAGAATCAAAAAGCAGGCCTATGTTACGAGGAGATTGAGAAAAAGTGAAGAAAAACAGGAGGAAAGATAATAGAAGGGAAAGATTGGCAGGGAAACAGTGGCAGTCGGGAAAAAGAGGATTTCTGTTTTAGTAGTGTTTTGATGAAGTAAATGCATCCATGCGTGGATGGTAAGTAGACAATAAGAGATAGCAGGGTGCAAAGAATCATAAAAAGAAGAGAAATAAATTAATAGTTGAGAATCGGCAGCATAACAGTTTGCAGACGGCCAAAAAGAAGAAACAATAGTGGAAAGACGAGCAGTATATAAGGAAAAAAAGAGAGGGATTAGGAATTAGCCTTTCGGTACTGCATGGGCGAGATGAAGTGGGGGAGGACTTTGATCTACCCCAGGAGATGGAGAAAGAGCGATCAGAGAGATAAGACCTAAACCAAGAAAGAACAGAGCCAGATAAACCAAAAGAGTGTAGAGTCGAAAGTAGAGTACAGTGATCCACAATATCAAAGATCGCTGAAATAACCAGAAGAATAAAGATAGAGGAGAGTTTGTCATGCCTGGTGGATAACAAAGAATTAGAAACAGAAAGAAGAGCTATTTCTGTAGAATGGAAAAGACCAAAACCAGATTGAGATGGAGAATGCTGGTGTCCATCCTCCACTTCTGTGCCACAGGGACATTGTAACACACCGCTGGGATGCTGCATTTCATGTCCCAGCTAGCTTTAACCAAAGTGCTGGAGCAAGTATTGGATGCGCTCATCAGGTATGCCCATCAGCATATCTCCCTGCCCACTAGCCAACCCCAGGTCCAAACTGTCAAGGTATGGTTTTATGCCATTGGCCAGTTCCCCAATGTACAACACACGTGGCATTAGTGCCCTCCTCCCCCAATAAGTGAGGAAGGCATATCAGAACTGGAAACAATACAATTCCATGAACAGTCAGAGAACTTGTGGTACAGATCTCACCATCCACCACTTCAGTGCAGATTTCCAGATGCCACCCATTTAACCATGATCCTGAGGAATAGCACCCTCCCAGTCTACATGAATACACACAAAGAAAGGAGTTTCTTGCTTTTGTGTAAGTAGTTAATTTGGCAATGATTTGGCACAACAGCACACATGGAGACAGGTATGAGAACAAATGTGAGCAAACTACAAGTCCAATAATGCCTAGTCCAAGATGCATGAAATAGGCTGTGACCCATTATTCATCTTCTGCTAGTCACAGTTTGGCCTCAGAAAACTGTATAGGCTATTCCCAAAAATTTCCTAGACCCTTTGCTAAAGCATCACTATAAGGGATGATGCCCAAACAAACATAGACCCATGAACTATGATGCAGGAAACACTACACTTTTCTACTTTTTCCCATTGACTGCCACAAACACTGTTCACCAAGGATATACAGGGTGTCATCCACACACTCATGAGAGCACACAGAGGCCACAAGCACAATAAGAATAGTAACAAGCACTTTGACAACCAATAGTCATTGAAGGAATTTGCAAATTCAACAACATCACCCCGACCCTCATCGAACTGCACTGGCTCCCGCTGCAAGCCTGTATCATCTTCAAATTCTGCTGAGTCATGTACAAGACTGTCACCCTGATGAACCAAGGTACCTCACTGAGAAACTCAGCATCTCCAGAGGCCTACGATCCACCAGAAATGAGGACATATGCAGACTTGAACTAGAATGGTGCAGGAAGGAAAGAACCAGAAGGCAGTCCTTCTCTGTCTATTCCCAAAGACTCTGGAACCTCCTCCCAGTCAACATCAGACTTGCCCCATTGCTTCTACTGTTCAGGAAATTGCCCAAGACCCTTCTATTCAAGGAATGGTTCCACCGTAACACCTAGGTCCAAACACATTTCACTCCCCACCCTAATTAAGACTGCATGATCTGCTCCCCACAGTTTCCTTGCATGGTTGCTTGTAGATCTCTTGCTGAAAAAATGGCCGCCCTGTCCCTCCCCTGTTGTTAGCTGCTGTTCCCTTGATTATCAGCTTCCCTCACTGGGTTCTTCCTCCTATGATTGCAAAGCTCTCCATTTCTTCCCAAAGCTTGGTCCACACTCAAAATACACCCTAATAATAATAATAATAATAATAATAATAATAATAATAATAATAATAATAATAATAATACCATTAATAATAATAATGTAATGATAATAATTACATTAATAATAATAACAATGACAATGATAATAATAATGCTCAACACTGTCTTTTCTACCTGTTGTAGGTGTTTGATGTCACATGTGAGGAACCCTGTTACACCACTGGAGGTAGTCTATAATGTGGCATACAAGAGAACCAGAACATGGATTGAGCGCACATTTGGACAGCTGAAGGGAAGGTTCATGTGCTTCCACCAGACAGGTGGGGCACACTTGTACAACCCAGTTAAAGAAGGAATAATCGCTTACATGTCTTTATAATGACAAGAAAAATAGTGACAAACTTTTTCAGTGACTCTATAATAACAAACCCATGTCAAATGATTTTCTCTTTTTTATGTTGCCCCCCCAAGCCTCCTGTTTTCCCTGCTTTACTACCGCCCAAGCCATCCCACCCTTTTCAATCCCTTACCCCAGCACCCAAATATACTTTTATTAAAAATTCGACATTTTTGTCATTATTCATGTTTCACTGAAAAAGTTTGTGACTATTTGAATTTCGTTATAAACACTGTATACCAGAAAAATCATTGTTATATGCTCAATGCTGCATAATATGTGCATTCATTATAATAATCTAATTCCTCCTGATGAGTTCAATGCTCCACCTGGCTCTGATGATGAAGAAGGTGTAGGTGACAACAAGGAACCTCAGGATAGATGTGTGGAAGTGAGAACATTATGCATAGTCCGCCATGACCTAATGAACAACATTTTTGATTCCACACTTATGTCCCTGTCACTGTACTGTTACCTTTCACTAAATGTGCATGTATCACTGAAATTAAATGAACACTGGATTCATTGGCTGTAGTCCAAAGTGATTTATTTAACATGTGCATACCTTCATCCCTAATACCTTAGCCTCCCCACACCCTCATCCCCAACACTTTACCCTCCCCACACCCTCTTCCCAAACACCTTACTCTCCTGACATCCTTGTGGTGTGCAGTCAGACACATGAAAGTATCTACGTCTTCTTTCTATTGCTGACCTTTTGAGGTAGAGTGATGGGACAAGGAATTTGCACAGATAGTGCCTTGGTGGTGTGCTTACCACAGATGTCACTGTGTGGGTGGCTGACACTGAACTATCAGTTTAACCTCCCCCATTGGATATACTTCAGTGTGAGTGTTATAGACTGTGGCACATTGTCATAAGTGGCAGACACGTGCTCTGCCAACTCCTGCAACCTTCAGCTCATCAGTGTGATGCTGGCTGTGCTATCTGCTGACCACTGACACAAATGGTCCAAGGGAGTAGCCACCCTCCCGGATGCACCCTGCACAGCATCTAGCATTTCCTGGAAGTGGTCCAGTTGTTCCTGGGCAATGCATCCCATCTGCTCCTGCTGCCGCTCAATCTGTATGAGATTCTCCCAAATGGCATCCAATGTGTGTTGAGGAACTGGGCTTGAAGTTACATGGCAGTGCCTTCCCTCAGAGCCAGAAGCCTGTGCACTGTTTACATCGCCATCCTCTTAAGGTGAGTCAGTGTCATCACCATGGTGCCAGTGCAATGCACGGCAAGACAATAACGGGAGGGACTGGTGTGCTTAGGTGAGATTTTAGGAAGGTGCAAGGAGTCCATAGATAGATGGCTCACTGTGGCTGCTATAGAGTTTTGGTCAGCGGTGCCTGACACAGGTGCTGCAAAGGGGCCAGGTAAGGTGTTGGAGTCCTGCACAGTGGGCTGGCTAAAGGCTTCACTGGTGTTTGAGGTGGGGGTGGTGATTTGCACCCCAGAATCTGTGCCACCAGGAGTGGGAGGTGGCTGAGTGGGAGGTGCTTCTGCACACTGCCCTATGGTTGCTATGATTGCTACAACTCCTGGAGTTGTGCTGTCCCCCCAGAGGTGGCTGCAGTGGTGCTCTGGGACAGCAATATCCTGGAGTTGTCCTTGTGGCCATGACCACTTGGCTTCCTCTGGGATGCATCACTGGACAGTGCAGCATGTGCTGGTGCTTTAGTGGCACTTGCAGGACCAGAAGTGGCAGTTGTGCTGAGCCCTTCCACAACCTATTGGCTGTTTTCTCTGCCTGTTGGGAGACATGGAGCATGGCATGATTACCCTAGTAGTAATATTGTAGGGTGTGATTTCATGCAGTTTAGCTGTCAGGTGCGAGGAATCCTTGTGGACGGAGTGCGAATGTCACAAAATGGTCTTGTTCAAATGGCAGGCAGCGTCCCAGGTGATTGGTTATGATTTTGATGTGATGAGAATGTGTGTCTTTGCTGGCATGTGATCTCATGTACTTTCAGGTTGTGCAACCTCATGGGTACCCATGTAGGCCTCAGAGCATGTTGTTTTTACAAAGGGCTATCCTATCACCTTATAAGTACACTTCTACCCATCGTGGTGTGAGTGTGACATTTGGTGGAACACACTGCACATACAGAGACCTTGCTGCTGATGATCTTTTTGAACATGTTCTCTGTAGGGCCCAGTCATTAGCATCTGTTGGATTAGTGCTATGAAGTTTATGGATGGGGGACTCTTTGTCTGACATGTGTTGGGATACATGGCTGTAGTGCATACTGCCAACACTTGTCGGTGATACACTCTGTGATCCATTGTCAGCCCTGGATACTTGCTGTAGCAAGTTTCTGATGAATGTCATACATGAAGGGCATCCTCCTTCGCTAGGGTGGCACTTTTTGGGGGCTATCACCTGCCATGCCTCCAGATGTTCAGTTCTGGGGTGTTTGATGTGTTGATTGTGCTTGTGCATTGGTACCGCATGATCTGGACAGTACTGCAAGTGTTTAGGATGACATTCAATTGTGGTTGGTGAGAAATGGGCCAACTGGACATTCATGTACTCTCCAGGGTCTTCTTGGCTGCCAGCTCCGACCGCTGCTGCTCGTACACTGCTCAGGTGTATTGCTCTTCCCCAAAAAGTGCACGGAACAACCATAAATCACCAATGCAATTATAGAGCAAATACTTCAACCCATAAACAGACAGACACAATAACTCACAGCCACGCACTCTTTAGAAGATAATCAGCTCTTTACGGCTATTTATTCAAAGATTACAAGTACATAGAAATAACTCATAAAAATAATAAGGACATAGATCACAGCAAAAGCAAAGAAGTCAAAAAGAAATACATCACTGGCAGCGTAACAGAATTCCTCATCTCATCCAGAAGCAGCTGGAAGACCCCGGGAACAGCCAGGCCAAGAGTACCACGGCTCACAGGAAGGCCAGACGTAAGCGTCCTTCTCTGGCTGAAGTCTCACCTGACCCCCTCCGGGCTTCCGCATATATAAAAACTCCGCAAAGGGGAGTTAATTCTCAAACATTCTGCAAATTGCACTTGCGCAGTTGAGGAACCGCCGTCGGTTGCCAGCTGGGTCAATCGAGAGCTCCCCCCAAGAAGCACAGTGCCTCCCTTCTCTAAAAACACGCTCCACAGAGAACAGTAGCAAACCATAACAACGTTAACTTTCCCAGCAGAAATGGCCTTGACCGCATACCAGGTTTGGAAAAGCATGTTTGTCTCAGCACTGTGAATCTAACACTCAGCAAAATGTGTGCAGCGTTTCACTGCGGTATGAAGTAAATATCCAACATGGCTCTGAGCGCTCCCAGAATGCATTGCGCACCCGCGCCAATTGGATCAAGCATAAATCAAGCATAACAATTCCACCCTTTGGATATTTATCTTCCATATTCCGGTGGCACAGGAACCGGTCTCAGAAACCTACGAAATGTTAAGACTAAATTGGGAATACATTGATGCAACATCAACAAGCAATTATAATAGACAATATAATAAAAATGCAAGCAAAAATGTAACATAGTGTACCCCCAATATCAGGTATCCATGAAAATAACCAATCCCACCAATTTCTATTACGATCTTGAGACACTTGAGAAATGAGATCCCTCAAACCTCGAATATGACTTTCAATAGATCGTGAGTGGTCACTTAAATTGAAACAACACATACCTTCAAAGGCATTACACCCTAAATTATGCTTTAGCAATAGGTAATCAACACAGCTCTGTTCTGCAAAGTTGCTTTTCTAATAACTTGACTATCAAGGAGTAATTCTTCTAAAGCCTGCAAACTATGATTAAGACTTTTAACTACTAAACACGCTAATTTCAACAAAGATTTCAAACCTCCAGCAGCTAAACCCCAAACACCTACTAATGAAAGGGTTAATGCTAGAACCTCTGCTTCTGATAACAAATGTACATGTGAATCACAGTCAGGAGATAGCCCTACAGATTCGAAAGTTGACCTTTTACCTCGAGTTATCGCTGAGTGTAAAGGAAACATCATTAGTCCTAATCGAGTTAAAGCACATGGACCTCCAGAAATGTTAGCTGGAATATAAGTATATGTAATGTTACCACATGAAAAGAGCCATCCTGTTGGAAGTTTTACATGATTCAAATGACTATCAGTTATGACTGTATGATTGCAGGACATAGTGTTATTAACACTGGTGCATTTGCATGACATTCGCGAACATAGTCGCCTCTCTAACACAGTGTTATTGTACTGATTAGTCAACTCTATTTGTCGGCATTTGCCAATTTCTTGTGCTTTGCATGTCATAATATAACACACATCACCTTGAGTTATGTTGTAAGTGATAACACGGGTCAAATGTCTCCACTTTCTATCAGTCTCTTGGCAGAACCGACAATATTCGTAAACTGAAAAAGATTGTCTAATGTCTGAGTCTTGAACTAAAGAATCGTTCTGTGTGACGCCGAAGATATGCTTTAAAACTGGAACAGGCGTCGGCACCGCTACTAAACATGTAGTCAATAGAGCTTCAGCATTGGGCACATCAGTAAGACAAAAGTGTGATATGTTCAGTACTTGCTGTGCCAGATAAATCCACATATTCTCCTCCTGGGTAATGATAGGAGAGTGTTTCCGTCTTCCTACGATCGCGTCTGGCACAGCTGGCATCAAGGTTGTTTTCACTTGCTCCTGATGTGTTTGTCGCATTTCATGAATCCATGTCTTCGGTCTGGTGGGCTTTTCGGCACTGGCATAGGGCTGCTTGGGGACAACATTATTCATCACTATCAGTATCCCCTTGATCACTGGCACAGATGTGACATTTTTTGGTTGTAACAGCAGATCGTTTAATTCGCCCAATTGGAGTCTATTTGGTGCCACGGTTACACCAACCAGACCCAGAATCTACAAAGCAAACCCAGAAAAGAGATATCAGTGTTGCACATCACTCTCTCAGGTAACATTTGTCTGCGGGTACATATTGCCATTTGTTTCTACCAGGCTCCATAACTAAAACAACTTGATCTTTGCCTGATGCAATGACATCTGCGGGCAATGGTGGGCCACTTGGCTTTTCCACCCACACCTTTGCACCCGGTACCATACTGTCTGAAGAGCCAAAACCGCGATCCCCACGGGTAGTTAACACTGTAGGAGGCTCCCCTTTCTTAATCATGGACAATTTAATGGGAATGACTATCAATTGGGCCACTCGATCACCCTTGTGTATTGATAACAATTGATCCCCATTATTCATTAGGATGACTTTAATCTCGCCTTGGTAATCAGCATCAATTACCCCTTCCAACACTTGAACTCCCTTCAATGCTAGGCCAGATCTAGGGGGGCAATCCATCCCATATGCTCTGGGGGAATCTGTACTCCAATCCCTGTTTCAATTACAACTATTCCTCTTGGATCTAATCTGATTGTAAGTCTACTCCGGCTGACTCTGGAGTTGCTTGATAGTGAGCTAAAGAACCTGGCGAAATTTCCCAGTATAATAATGTTTCTCTGAGTGAATTGGGGTGAACCTGCAAAGTAGGAGTCATTAGTCTCATCAAAGGAGTTTCATGTTCATACACAGGCCTATTGTTTAACACTTGCACCGCATCAAAGACACGATCACGCCAGCCTGCCAAACTGCGGTCTCCAGATTTGCGCAACTGTTCTTTCAGTAACCCATTCATTCGTTCAATTAGCCCTGCCACAGCTGAATGGTAGGGCACGTGGTAGATCCACTCAATGCTCTTTTCCTGACAAAATTCTTGGATTAATTTGCCTTTGAAATGTGACCCATTGTCACTTTGAATCTGCAAAGGCACTCCATAATATAATATGATCTGATCTAACAACCCAATGGTGTTCAATTGGGTTGTACGTTTGCACGGCAAAACTATCAGATATCCCGAGTAGGTATCCACAATAGTGCATGCATACTGACAACCTCTGCTGATTGGCATAGGACTGACATAATCAATCTGCCAAATTTGACCTGGTAATTTTCCTCACCTCAATGTGCCTCGAACAATTTGAGATATCGGTCTATGTAATTGGTGTTGGCACACGGGACATTGCAAAATAATGGTTTTCGCTACTTCTAAAGGAATATTGATGCCTCTAGCTTGTGCCCACCTGATAGTAGCCTTTTCTCCAAGGTGCCCACATTTCTGATGGGCCCATTTGGCCAAACCCTCCATATCGTCTTCCCGAGCCTCTGCATCCACTGAGGAAATCTTGGTGTGTTCATCTGCAACAGAATTAAACCAACATTCTAATGAATCTGTGGCACAATGCGCGTCCACATGATATACAGTGACTTCACTCTATAACAACATTTCTGCAATATCTTGCCACAGTTCTTTTCCCCACAACTCTTTTGAATGAATCTTCCATCCATTCTTTTGCCAAGTTGGCAACCACACTGCCAATCCATTCGCCACTGACCATGAGTCTGTGTACACATAACATTGACCAGGGGTCTCTTGTTTTAACGCTTGGTGAACTGCGTAAAGTTCTGCGAACTGACTGCTCTTCCCTTTCCCTGTCGTTGTCAACATCTTTTTTGTTTTGGGATTGTACGACAGTGCTTTCCACTACCGCTCAGTTCCAACGTATCGTGGGGAACCATCCGTGAACCAAGCATGCTCTGTTTGCTCCACGGTAAAATCGCTGTAAGGGACTCCCCATTTCACGGGAGACTCACGTTTTTCAGGCACCTCTGGTGGTATGTAATCTGAGGGCGGTATGTTGGCTACTTGCTCATGTAAATTTGCCACTCCACCCATTCCTGATTTAATATACCATTTCCACTTAATTATGCTGGCTTCTTGAGCATGTCCTATACAAAGCATTTTAGGAGAGCTCAGTACCCACTGCATGATTGGTATTTCAGGTCGCATAAATACATCATGACCCACCGTCATTTGCTCGGTATCAATTAGAGCCCAATAACATGCCAGCAATTGCTTCTCAAACGGATTATATGAGTTACCAGCATCGGGCAATTTACGACTCCAAAACTCTAATGGCACACGTTTCCTGTCTTGTTTCTGCCACACACTCCAGTTAGCATAATTGCCTTGCACAGACACATTTAATTCCACTTCGCCTTCCTTCAAGGGCCATAAATCAAGCACCTGCTGCATGGTGTCTTTCGCCATCTTAAAGGCTCTCTGCTGCTCTTCCCCCCATTGAAACTCATATTTCTTTCATGTCACTTTGTAGAGGGCGGCCAATATCTTCCCTAAATGCGGAATGTACTGTCTCCAAAAGCCAAACAGTCCTATAAACTGCTGAGCTTGCTTTTTGCTTGTTGGAGTGGTAAATTCAAGTATTTTCTGTCGAGCTTTTGGCACCATTTCTCGATGCCCATGATGCCACTGAATCCCTAGAAAAATCACTGTTTCAGCTGGACCTTGAATTTTACTCGTATTAATCTCCCACCCTTCCTTTTTTAATCCTCCCATAAGGACAGCTGTCTGACTTTGCACACTGTGCTCATCCTTGCCTTGGATCAAAATATCATCAATGTAATGAGAGATTTGTATGTCAGGTTTGCACGGTATCTTGTCTAAGTACTCTGCCACCAGCCGGTGACAGATAGTCGGGCTGTGCATGTACCCCATGGGTAGTCTCGTGAAAGTGTACTGACGTCCACCCCACGTAAATGCAAACTGTTCTTGACACTCATCAGCAATTGGTATGGAGAAAAATGCATTAGCCAAATCGATCACTGCATACCAAGTCCCCTCAAACTTTTGGACATTTTCGATCAATGTAATAGCATCTGGGACTGCGGGCACTAAGGGAGGAAGGTGTATGTTTATTCAACTCCCTGTAATCCACCATCATCCTCCACGACCCATCTCCCTTTTTAATAGTCCAGAGCGGATTGTTCCATGAGGTGGTAATAGGGCGTAATACACCCGCCTCCACATACTCTTTAATGGTGTCTGAGATTTCCTTGTGCCCCCCAGGAATGCGGTATTGTTTCATTGCTACCCGCTTGGTTGCCACTGGCACTTGCAATGGGGGCATCTTCAATTTGCCTACGATAATGGGTGTACAAATTAATGCACTCACCCCAAACTGGTACGTTTTACCGCCAAGTCCTAAGGTTAGCCCTTCCAAAATGTCAAAGCCAATTAGATATTCAGATATTGGGACAATCAACACTTGGTATTTCTGCCTCTTTAAATTGCCTATTTTCATCTCCACTCGCGTTTGTACTGCGGGGGTTTCCTTTCCCCCTAAACCTGTAATCGTAAACTGTTTGCCTTTAAATCGTGTCGGATTACCATGAATCAAAGAGGCCTCCACCCCGGTATATATCAATGCTTGCACCCCTTGTGTATTTCCTGGGCCACAAAAAATCTTAACATCAACATGAGGCCGCCTATCCACTTTTATGCGGGCAGACGCTGCCGGAGCTTGGCTGAAGCCCTAGTCAAACTTCGAATGAGTGTGACTCGACTCCGCCTCTAACATTGCACTCACCACCTTTCTCAAATCAGTGTATGTCGGCTGGTACGGGGAAGGTGTCCCATAGATCCTTCGTCTTGTTCTTCCGCAGGTGGAGCAGAAGGTGAGGTGTCCCCCTGTGGCGTGGTGACTACTTGTTTCTTAACCTTTTTATAGCGCTCCTTGGCTGCAAGTCCTCGTTTTTTGTATAATTCATACATTACTCTGGTTTCAATGCCATCAATTTCTTCGTGTGGCACGCCATCTTTTAACAAAGCCAAAAAGATGTCTTTTCGGGGCACGCGGGAGTCTCTGCTATCCTGCCGCCTGCTTTCAGTTCTTCTCTCACTACGCCCCTTTCTCTCTCGTGGCATGTTATCACTCTTATCCCACTCTCCCAAATCTGCAAGTTGCCGAATGTCATCTGCTACCTCATCAGTAGCCTTGCCCGTCATACCTATGAGCAAAGTCATAATGACACTTTTGTATGTGGGTGGCGCAGTTCTAATCACCATGTTTCGAGTTGAAACCGAGAGCGGCACGGCTCCCATGTGATCAGGAGCATCTATGTGAATAGCCTCTTTCATAGCATGCTCTCTGACTTTTTGAATTGCTTCACTGGGCCAATCTGTGGTAATAGGGTATTTACGGTTACATGCTTGGGCTACCAGGTGCAACAAAGACACCTGCGTATCTTGACCATTTGCGTCAGGGGGCGGTCCTGCTCTTAAGACCCCCTGTACATTGGTGTCAATTGACAGGGGTAAAAAACGCGGTGAATCCATAGAATCTACCAACAGCCCTACAGCACCCCATCTAGTAATCTCACCATCCATGTCAATAAAGCTTCCCCTGATTTTTGCCTCAAACGGGTAATCATTTCCCCAACCTCCTGTTGTGTGTAATCCTCCAGCGTGGTTAAATCCACCATTCCGCCAGCAGGATTCTGCGGGTGTGGTCCGGCTCGCCGTCTTCTAACAGGCTCCACCGCCACTGTTTTCTGTTTCGCCTCTGGTTTGGGGTCAGACTCTTCTGCGGAACTACTTTCTAGACTGGTCGAATCAAAAATACCACCATCCCACTTATCCGGATCCCAGTCTACTCCAGCGGTAGCCATTACAGTTGCCACCTTTCTTTTGTCGACCCCTCCCCGCCTTTTCCTATACTTATACCGGGCTACTCGTACTGCTGCCCTCTTGGCCACCGCCTGATATGTGTCGGCCTTATCTTTAAACAGTTTCATTTGAATCTGCTGCATTAACGCAGTCTGCCGTTCTGCAGCTAGCTCTCTCTCTAATCGCAAAACCTCATTTTTCATTTCCACTTTCATTTGATGTATTTTCCTATAAGCATGCAAAAGAACCCAACCTCGCCTACCTAATGCGCACATTCTTTGCCACGTTCTACTGGAACTTATTGCAAGCATGCAATTACATCAGTCAGATCGGCATCTCCCAATCCTTGATCCCAAGTTTCACTTAAACAGGCACCACATGCCCATGCCTGAGCCAACTTATCATATACTCTTAGTCCAACCTGGGATAACAACATCAGAACAGTCACCGCCAGCGGTAACGTTCTTCTTCTTGAACAAACTATTCATTATCGCAAACAAAGCAAAACCTTGTTGAACCTATATATTTTCTTCTCCATACTACAATCACTCTCACAGGCACTCAAACACTTAAACAAGGAGAAAAAAAAACTTCACTATTCAAAAAACTTCACTTACACGACAACCAAATCCTATCTACGTTTCAACAGATTCTTGGACACTCTGAACAATTCATCACGAGCAATCCTGTTCGTGATGCCAAAAATGTATTGCTCTTCCCCAAAAAGTGCACGTAACAACCATAAATCACCAATGCAATTATAGACAAATACTTCAACCCATAAACAGACAGACACAATAACTCACAGCCATGCACTCTTTAGAAGATAATCAGCTCTTTTCGGCTATTTATTCAAAGATTACAAGTACATAGAAATAACTCATAAAAATAATAAGGACATGGATCACAGCAAAAGCAAAGAAGTCAAAAAGAAATACATCACCGTGAGCGTAACAGAATTCCTCATCTTGTCCAGAAGCGGCTTAAAGACCCCGGGAACAGCAAGGCCGAGAATACCACAGCTCACAGGAAGGCCAGACGTAAGCATCCTTCTCTGGCTGATGTCTCACCTGACACCCCCCGAGCTTCCGCATATATATACACTCCGCAAAGGGGAGTTAATTCTCGAACATGCTGGAAATTGCACTTGCGCAGTTGAGGAACAGCCGTTGGTTGCCAGCTGGGTCTATCGAGAGCTCCCCCCAAGAAGCGCAGTGCCTCCCTTCTCTAAAAACACGTTCCACAGAGAACAGTAGCAAACCATAACAATGTTAATTTTCCCAGCAGAAATGGTCTTGAGCGCATACCAGGTTTGGAAAAGCATGTTTGTCTAAGCACTGTTAATCTAACACTCAGCAAAATGTGTGCAGCGTTTCACTGCGGTATGAAGTAAATATCCAACATGGCTCCGAGCGCTCCCAGAATGCATTGCGCACCCATGCCATTTTGGATCAAGCATAAATCAAGCATAACACCAGGCCCACCACGTCGATATGCTGCTCACATTCTCCTCCCAGGGTGTGAGTTCAGGGGCTCCACTGTCCCTCCTCCACTGGTTGCTGTCTTTTTATAGTATTTGGCTACTAGGGTGCACACTCTGGCTTCAAAGTCATTCTGCCTCATCTTGAGGTCCTCACAGTCCTGTGGCACAGTTCCCACAGCTGACACATTGTCCTGAATCTCACTCCAGATATACTTTTTCCACTGGTGGCTGATCTTTGAGTTTTTTTTTACCCATAAAGCTTCTGCATGGGTCACCACCTGCTCAGTGAGCACAGTGAGCTTTCTCGGTTTAATTTGGCTTTTGAAGCTGCATTTCAGGCACCTTGCCTTTTCCTTTTCCTCCTGACATGTTTTTGCAAATTTTCAGATTTGGATGGCACTTCCAAAATGGTGATTTTGAGTGGATTGACTTTTTAAACATGGGCTTCACTGAAATTCCCATTTGCCAGTTTAGGCTAATCCCGCCAGTGGAATTACCATTTGGTAATTCTGGTAATTTTACAGTGGTAACAGTAATTTTTCCGAAAATTGGCAGAGTTACTGCTGTCCAACAGTTTTCAGTCGCAATTCCGCCTGACGGCTCACCCATTAACTTCTGATTTGGTGGCAATTCTTTCAGACACTATGGCGGTAATGGTATTACTGCCACATTTACAGCCCTGCTTGTTTGAAGGCCTTAGTGTGTGCCTCACCCCTACAGGACAGAAGAAGTGCACAAATTCAGGCTGTTCCCCATTCCTGTGAGAAAGGAGTGGCGTAACAATTCAGTGTGTGAATGACTCTGTTCGATCATTGGTAAATTGTTACCAGTGTTATGATCTGATAGTAGACACACAAAAGGCAGCACACTATGGACCTCTGTGCGAGTTTGGAGGTATTTCAGTGGTATATCTGCCGAATTTCTGACGAAATCAATTACTGTTACGGCCACTTGGTCCTAAGGATTTACATTGGGATTATAAGTGGTAATAGGGCGGTGTTTGTAAACCCTATTTTTGTACTCCATAGAACTCCATGGGGATTTTGTCAATACACTGCTGGTGGTACTTCCGCCATGGTAATTCATGGGATTTTTTTCTTTCTCTGGTAAAGAGGTGGATTTACCACCAGCTTTTTTTGCTAGAGATAAATGCTCCACTTGACGGGCAGTGTGGTAATGCTGCGGCAACGCATCAGTAATGAAATTACCACTGTATTACTGGTGTTTTTACCCGACTGCTGTCCTTGTAATAGGGCACAATGTACTTCACACTCTGGCCAGGTGCATTATTAAAATTGCTGTTCATCTTCACTTGGGTCACCATCACCCATCATTACCACAGTTCCATGTATTCGCCAGAGCCTGAGCTAGTAGTATGAATGGAAACTGCAATCATTGCCACTCTGCTCCACTGACCAGGCTGCACTGTTTCCTGGGTCACAGCATTGTCTACTCTCTACTCTATCCCAACTTTGGCCTGCTGCTAACTTTGTGGATACTGTTGCCCTGCTTGCAAAAGCAGAGTTATCTTGCCAAAGTCAGCTGGGATATGGTGCTCATTCGGTTTAATGAATCTCAGTTGTTCTATATGAGCCACAGAGAGGTGTCTCATATTTCCATAGACAATTGCACAAGCCGACCTAAAACAACACTCTTGCTGTTCACTAGCTGTGGGACAACTTAGGATGTCAATGGCAGCAAAAACAAGTGCATACACTACATGTTGTGGCACTGGACCTGATAGGATTGCAGTGGGAGCCACTAGATAAAGGCATACTTCTTATTGGCTGTGAGTGATGCTCAGTGCAAAGGAGAGAAACCTTTGCTTTGCAGCAACCAATTGACCTTGCAAATGCCTCCAACGTTGTTCACAATCCAACTATGTGTTCTGTATGTGTCATCCTCCTTCTCACAATCTGGAATACAGCAACTGAAACCTTAAAATGGGGGTCAAAAGATACTTAATTGTTCCTTTCATGCATTTTATATGTGGGTCGTTCTGAAAGATTGTCAGTGGTTCTATCACCACCTGCACGAAGTCTGACTCACCTGTGTTATCATGTTTTGTTGGCTTTCTGGACAGCTTACATTCAAGCAAGATCCATGAAAGTACCTCCGTCAGTGACACAGAGCTTTTTCTTACATGCTACGTTGCTTCTTCAAACAGCTGTATACAAAAAATCAGACTTTCCACCACACAATCTGTCACTGTATTGGGTGAAGAAGGCCCATCTGAGGCTCAAATTTGACTGTAATTATAGGCAAAAACAGCATTGCTCCGCTCACACAGTATGTCAAGCAGGTTGGATTAGACATTTTTAGGCGGTGATGTGAGTGTGTGCATTTGACGAATTAACTGCTGCTCTGCAAGTTTGTAGGGATAAAAAAAGTGGCTAAATTGCTTACTCAGCCCATACTACTTCTAATCCAGTAGTGATCCCAATCATAAAGGTGAAACAGGCACAGCCTGAAAGGTGTATCTGCTTCACCTTGTCTGGTAGTGCAGGCCGTGGGCAGGCTTTATCTTCAGTAAGGGTGTGAAGTGATAACAGAAGTCATCCAAACAGCATTGTACAAATAATACAAAAAAAAGAAGGTGTAATCACAGTTCTGTAAAAATATTGAGTTTTAATTAAAAAAGAAAACTGCAAATAACTAAGAAACACCGAACATTCAAGCTGTTGTGGAGTAGCACTATAGGGAGATGAGCAGGGTTATTCATGCCCTCAATTGGCACAATGTCAACATTGAAGAATGTGTCTTCTACAAAAAAGGCAGCAATGGAGGGCTTAAATGTCAGCACTTTAGACTGCAAGTAAATGGGTTCCAACAGGCTCAAGTTGGTGGTCGACTTGGGTCAAAACGATGATTCCACTGGGTCGAGTCAGCGAGTGACATGATGGCTTCCAGCGGGTCAAAGTGAAGGGTGGGTCAGTTCAAGATGAGGTTCTTTTGTATTCACGCATTGCTCAGGATGCAGTGTGTCGTATATTTCCACAGCGGTGAGCCAGCGGTGAGGAGATCATCACTGGGACATGACAGTGTCAAAACGGCTGGAAGATGCAGGTAAGCAGCTGAAATTCATGGAGTGCCAAAAGCATTCCCTTTGGTCCTGTGTCAGCTCAAAATGATTTGAGCATGCTCGAAGTAGCTCAAAGATGGCCTGAGGCAACTAAACAGGATTCCAATTGCTCTTGGACTTCTGGGTTACTGTGAGTCCGTAATCCAGGGGCTCCTAAACATGGTGAGTCCTTCTGCTGCAAAGGAGTTTCTTCACAGTGAATAATCCCATCTGCCGTGGGTGCCTACTGTCTTCACCTCGCTTGCAGAGGACTATAGGATGGATTGGACCCCCAACAAAGTTCCAAATTAATCATTCTTGCTCGTGTGAAAGTCAAACGATGAATCACAGAATTAGGGGGTGCTCCTTTCCGGTTAAAGACAAATTGCCACTAGGGATTGGTCTAAAGTAAGACCGCTGTAAGAGGTCCAATCCCCATTCTTGCAACAAGTGCCATTTGCCTTATGACATCAAACCAAGAGACTCTAGATCGCGGGGAATAGAGGGCACAGGAAAAGAAAGAGAACCCTACAAGAAAGCCAACTGGTGGAGCTGTGCATCCTATCTAGAGAGTTTCCCCAAGCAGAGTCCTCTGCCATGAAGAGAAGCACTGCGAGCCTCTCCTGAAAGGCCTTGTAGCCAGACCCTCTCTTGAAAGACTGTGTTGCCAACGCAAACACAAATGAAGCCCAGATGCATCTGGGACATTCCCAACTCTGACCCATAAAGAAGCTTGAACTGGACATCTTTGGCAAGGGATTTAATACATTTAATTGTAGATGTGCAAACGTTATGCATATTATATATCCTACCAATATACTTAAATGTGTCAAACATCGAATGCACACATGTGACTATCACTCAGACTATTCTGA